>NC_056745.1:892978071-893293071 GCF_019279795.1 Protopterus annectens
AACATCTCCCAACACGCCTCCCACATGCTCAGTCTGCCTTACACGCGCGCACACCGCCTTACTCGCGCTTCGTGGTGTGCACACTTGCGCATACACGTCCAGCAAGAAACTTTGGTGTAGGCAACAGTGTACACCTTCCATTTCTTGACTTTCTCAAGTTTACTTAGTGGCACACCTCTTTCCTTGATATCTGTCTGACATCTGTCATGTAACTCTACCTTCTAATGAACTCCATCTCTTTCTACCATTCCCCCCTGTGATGTCACCTATCTCCTACTCTGTTCCTCCCCCGTATGTTACTCTTACACTACTCAGAATGTGCTCATTTGCTATGTGACAGTGGAATTCAGTATCCTTACACTCATTTGGATCAGATTGCCTACTAATGCTTAGTTACATCTCTTAGACTCAGCTTCTCCCCTTAGCAACCACTACACGGTGGCCATGTTGGTTTTCCTCTGCTGGTCCCTCCATTGACATTCCATGTATTGCATAGAACCTACATTTTTATGTTCTATGCAGCGCAGCCTGTTTGCGCGGGGCTGCGCTGGGTTTACACATCGGCAATTGCCGAAAAAATAAAATTATATTTTTCATATATTTGCATGGGGTTACCTTGCCAATGGCCACATATTTGGCCACTGGCATGCTGCCTATAACATATGCACCCTTTATTTGGAGCTGACATGGCTCCATTGCCGTGTTTGCAGAAACGTACTCAGTTGTCAACTGAGTACATTTCTGCAGCTAAAACGGCTCTTACACGGGCTGTTCTTGGCTTCTTGGATCGCTAATCAGCCTCATTTGCATGCTATTCGGCTGCAAGTGAGGTGATTAGCTTATCCACGCCCACTCCATGTAAGAGCCGTTTTAGCTTGACTCTTACACGGACTTTGGGCTGTTCCTGGATCACGAAGGCTGCATGGAGTCTTACACTACTCTTAGACTCCGTGCAAGCCTTCGTGAATCTGGCCCATAGTCTAAAATGCATTTTAAGGCATATTAAAACATATATATTAAGACATAGAACCCAGAACACATGCAAAGCATATACAAATATGTAATATAAAAATATAGAATATAAAAACATATAAAAGATCATGTAAAACATATAGATTACATATAAGGAAATTCCATTTCATACATACTGTATCTATGCTTCTTCTTAAGTAATGGTTTTATTCTATTCTTATTATTTAGACCTGAAAACTTGTCAGCTCTAAAGAAATGTATCCATTTATATTCAGCAATGTCAGTATCATTTACAAGATCACCCCCCTCTTTTTAATTACAAATTCTTTGTAAAACCTTATATATAAAAGAATGTTCAGTTCCGAACTGCATAATATGTTTACTAAGAGCATTAGTCTCTCTCTGCCTGTGAATCTCAGACAGATGAGATCCCTTCAGCAATACATCCAAGCACCGAAATGAAACATTTTCCCCACTGATTCCTTGAGCAGTATGTTTGAGTATCCACAAGTACTTCAGTGGCTCCAAATGAAACATTTCCCTCAGTGATCCCTTCAGTAGTCTGCTCATCTATGCACAAGCATGCCTCTGTCACAAAATGAAGCATTTCCCTCAGTGATCCCTTCAGTAGTCTGCCCATGTATACACAAGTATGCTTATGTCAAGAAATGAAAGATTTCCCCCATAACGTTCCCTTCAGTAGTCTGCACATGTTTGCACACACACTTCACTGACATCAAATGAAACATATCCTCCAAAATGAAACATATCCCCAATGACTCCTTCAGAGGTCTGCCCATGTATGCTCAAGCACATCTCTAACACAAAATGAACTGTTTTCCCTTCCCCTCATATCTCCATATTTTTCTGTTAAATTGCTATTTACTAGCATACATTCAGGGCCGTTTGCACATTTGATATGTAAATAAGCTCATTATGGATTAATCTCTAGGAATCATACTGATAATACTCCTTATATGCATGCCAGCTGCCCCATGTTGCTTATGCCTTAAGCATATTACACTTTTGCAATAGGAGGCATGTTTATAAAAAGGTTCCGCGTTTATGTCTTCATCCTGAAACTCCATGATTTGCATAAACACATAGCACCACTCTTCATGAATTACAGCTATGAAAAGGCAAAGACCCAGCCAAATTGTTCTCTATATGGTATGAGTCAATGGGGTGACTGAAAGAAAGCAACAGTTTTTTTTAAAGATGAGAGTAAAGTTTGAAGTACCTGTAAAAAAAAACAAACAAAAAAAAAAAAACAAATAGGAGACCTGCGTAGACAAGGGGATGAAAATAGAAAACTGAAAAATCTTATTTCAAAAACATAAACTATTAAGCTGGTATGTCCATAGCTAGTGGACTTGGGTTTATTGACCTGTATAAAGACTTAAAAAGTAAAACATAAAAAGTAAGGAACATTCAGAAGCGATGTGACTGAAACACTGGTATGTCCTCAAAGTGTTCATTTGCATATATTCCATGAACCTCCATTACAGGACATTTAAGGTACTATACAGTGAAGACTCTAGCATGATTGGATCTTTCTTGAAATTTTTAATGGAAGAGTAGAAAATGAGAAAGTGAAACATCAGCATTATTGCTGGGTTCAGGGTGAAAAACAAGGCAAATTTCTTGCTTAGCAGCTAAAGAAGAGGAGGAAAGAGACTCAAATGTCATCATTAAAAAGTTGTTATTCATAACAGACTGGGAATTGAAAAGATTATAGAGGAGTTTGCATGAGAATATACACATATATATATATATATATATATATATATATATATATATATATAGTGGCATTCTTCAGTTTTGCGGTTTTTAAAGAGAATATTTGGTTTTCCGCTATTGTTCCGTTGTGTACATAGGTTTTATTCTGATTTTTAAGCCGTTTCTGGACCACTATCTCATTATGGATGAATGCACCGGCTCTGAACTTGACTCTTACAGCCCAGAATTATTAGAACTATCTACACACCCTATTCCAAGATAACTGTTGGATATTATGCACAATCTAGAGGATACTACGTTTAAAGCCCAAGAAGCACTTATAAAATACACCTACATGGGCAATTCATCGGCTTTGCAACCCAGATTAGTACTACCTCCTCTG
Organism: Protopterus annectens; assembly: GCF_019279795.1. Lineage (NCBI taxonomy): Eukaryota > Metazoa > Chordata > Ceratodontiformes > Protopteridae > Protopterus > Protopterus annectens. Next base: position 892,981,166 of record NC_056745.1, read on the forward strand.
ACACAAATAGAACAGTCACAGTCAGAGAATATGCTTACTTCTGCCAAGATATCTTTGACAGCTGCATCTATCCCATATACTCATCACCATATGTCAGCTATTCTAACTAATATTATGAATAACAAGACCATTAATGACAGTAATCACTCCTCGACATGCATTTATACACAAGCACCTTACACAAGTTTTGCTATGAACTCTGATGTAATTACCAATATTGGTATCAATCAGCGTATTAATAGGGCACATGAGAATTTACTCTCTCATATTGACTCAGTTTCTACATCTAGCAATTTTACTAAAAGTACTGGATCTATTACAATTAATGCTTCGCAACGTATGAGTGATCACATCTCTACTGATATAGTTAATGCTTGTGTGACTGTTAATAGTCCAGTTTCTGCTCAGTCTACAGAAAATGTTAGATGCAATGTCATTAATGATACGATCGGGTATGTCAGCATAAGGCAGCCTGCTTTCCAACCTGCTGAGAATTTATGCACGGAGAATGTATCAACTGGTAATGTTTTGTCTAATGCAGCTATCAATACCTCAAGAGCACTTAATGCCCAGATGAATGATAATACAGTAAACAGAGAATTTGTGCTATCGATGTTACAACCTTCTTCTACTAAAAACCCGTTCATGTTAGTTGCACCTAATGTTACGGGTAACCATTATCCACGGAGTGAAAGCAACGATGTTACTGACAACTGTAAACTGAGATTTACAAACTTGAAAGGCTGATTAAAGTATTCAAAAATATAGAATATGACATTCTATATAATGACACTTGTTTATTGCATAAAATTGTGTCCCAAGGTCTTAGGTTCAATACATTTCCGAACAATGCAACTTATAATTCGAATCTTTATAATGTGCTGAAAGAATTATATAATGACACTGGACTGAAGGCTCTTAAGTTCATCAATAATGATAATAAAGAGAGAATGTCGCTTTACAAAAGGATATAGAAGCTTTATACACTTCTGTTATTAACAGCCCTGATTTTCACTTTTACAAACATTTTTACAAAGGGATCCAGCAACGAATCGAAAGACACGTGAACAATTTAATCGAGAGAAAGAAGCATAAGCTTGATAGAGACATGCTTCAATATCAAATGAATCAAGCTTATCCTATTAAAAATAGAATGTATGCTTTTCAACAGAATGGCAGGTTCCATTCTTCTTTTCAGCAGTATAATAGTTTTTGACCTTCGTTTCACCGTGATAGCAATTTTCTGTCTGCTTTTAGACAGTTCTCCCCTACCAGGAGGGATTCTGTTGGACCACAAATTAATAGACAGTCTTGGTCTATTAGACAGTTTCCAGCACATTTTCAACCTTCTCTTCATATGCCGGCTCAAGCACAGCACAGTTACCATGACAACAGGAGAGCTAATGTATCCAACTCAGCTTCGAGGCCAACGGTCTTTTTCCTGAGCCTAGTTTTGCTCAGGTAGTTGCAGCAAATGGTTCTACTGAGTCTCCTTCCAACTCTTCTGTTTTTTCCAGTTCAAATTCAGCACTAAATGCAGTCCCCATTGTAAGAACTTGCAATCTCCCTAATAATTCAAATATTACTGTCACTTCTACATCCACTACCCCTCAGTCTACTTTTTTATCCCACAGTCTTCAAGTTCCTTCAACTACAAGCCACATCAGCCCCCAGTCTGTACATCCAAGGGAAGGGCTCAATATGAATGGGAAAGGAAGAGGAATGGGCATCCAGAAAAAGAGAAGCCAGCGGAAATTTCCCAGTACAGGCCCAAGGATCATCACCAGAAGCAGCATATGCAAACAAACACCACTAGATGTCCTCCTAACACCTCACAGACTGATTCTATTCATTCTAAGACTATTATTTCTGCCAATACTGTACCTAGTTGCTCTTACCATTTACAATCTGTACCTAGTTGTTCTAACCAGGTACCTAGTTACTCTAACCATGTACCAAATGTAGAGTCTACGATTTTTAACCTCACTGACGGAAATTTCAAAAATGAACATTACAGCATATTACAAAAAGGATTTAACTTTATCCCTTCTCAAAGAGCCAGTTTACCTGACTTACTGTTAGACTTGAGGTTATTTGCAAGAAAGCTTAACTTAAAACTTTTATGCAGTACTTTTGACAAACGCAATGGTTCTTGTAATGTTTCCTGTGATAACTCTAGCTCTGACAATTCTTCTGATACTCATAGTTCAGATGATAATACTGTATTAACTACTTTGAAACCTAGAAGCCTGTACAATCCATCACTTCACAATTCAGTTCAAGTTTTTCTTAAGAGTATGTGATAGAGATATCAGGAAGTTGTGTGCTACTAATATAACTGCTAAATGGTTTAATATTTCTAATGATGAGAAAGCAGCCCTGAAAGAGCTGACAGATGATAGATCTCTCCACATCATGTGTGCAGACAAGGAAGGGTACATGGCTTGTATTAATGGAACAGGACAGTTATGTTAAGAAAATTGAAAATACATTACAAAACAATAACTTTTTCTTAGAAGTAGATTGTAACACTGTTTTTAAACACTTCACCTCCATAGATAGAACTCTAAAACTGCTGTTACAGAATGATAACATCTCACTTGATGAATGTAATTTTATGCATGTTGAAACTCCTAACCTTGGTAGATTATTTGGTATCCTCAAAATTCATAAAAAAACATATAGACCCACTATTCCGTCATATCATTTCCAATAAGAAAACAGACAGAGAGAATTGCTGCATTTTTAGATTCAATACTGTACCCCCTGGTTCAAGCTATCCCCAATTTTCTTAGAGACTCCTGGGGATTTTTAAATGAGTTGTTTCACATTAAAAAAGATTTTTCTAAATGTATATTAGTTACATTAGATATTGAGGCACTCTATACCAGCATTCCTCACAAGGTAGGTCTGCTGATGTTAAAAATGTTTTTGCATAAATACACCACTTTTTCAGCTAGGAAAATTAGCACAGTATGTACGTTAGTAGAAATAGTACTTAACAACAACTTTTTCTACTTTAACAATCATATCTGCAAACATACCAAAGGAGTTGCCACGGGGTCTAAGGTAGCCCCGGCTTTTGCGAATTTAGTACTCACCACCTGGGAACTTGAAAATCTATCTCATATACAGAACTTTGGTCAGTTTTAATCTACAAACGTTATATTGACAACTTTTTTTTGCATGGAGAGGGAATGAAAATGACTTTAATATTTTTATTTCAGATATGAACAGAAACCTTGGTTTTCTGAACTTGGTCATTTCTAATATTGGACAGTCTATCAACTTTTTAGACACAAAAATAGATATTCTACCAACAGAGGATGTTTGTTCAACCACTTATAGAAAAGACACATATAGAAATAACTTTTTGGACATTAACAGCCAGCATCCTTTTTTCATGAAAAAGACCCTAGTTAAAGGTCAGTTTATTCGTACTTCTAGAATTGTTAGTCATGACAATGAATTCTTGTTGCAGTGTGATAAGCTTAAAAACATGTTTTAATTAAGAAATTATCCTCACAGTCTAGTTGACAATTTATTTCATGAAGTAGCTTCTCTTAGAAACTCCAGATATCCACCTATTTTATTGTTTGGTTTTGCAACACATTCTAGAGTGTCTAATAACTTGGACATGACTTTAAGCTTTCCTCTTCCTATTTCCAAGGACGTGGCCCAGATCAGACACATCATTAACAACAACTGGGACTTCTTATCTGATTCTCCACAGTTATAGAAAACATTTGGACTTGTACCAGCCTTTACTTTTAAAAGAATCAGGAATATACGCATGCATCTAGAGAACAGAGATAAACTTTTTTTAATCCAACCTATTCCTGCTACTACTGATGCTGGTATGTTTTGTTGTAACAAATGTGTGGTGTGTCCATACATTTTTAAAGGATCTCATTTTTCTTTTAAACACTGTAAATATACTGTCCCCGGGATTCATGAAGCTCGGTGCAAGGACAGTTTTAGCATTGCGCTGAGCATCCTCCTTACAGATGGTGCAGCAGCACTATATGAATATTTATGAGGGCGTGCTGCCGCACCCTCGACGTGCACAGGAAATGTGTGCGAGTGCAGGGGGCATGTTTACGTGCTCTACGGAGGCTTAAACATGCCCCCACAGTTGCACAACCTACAAAGCTTACTATTAGAGCCTGTCTCTAATAGTAAGCAATTAATTCAGTGTCCGTGGATGCTGAAATGTATGCTAAGCATACAAGAGTGTCCACAAACACTGAAATAAAATCAAAATAGTAAACACACAAGCATGTAGTGGAATGTTGAGCCCCGTCCCTAGAACTATCACAATTAGATTCCCCGTGTCCCTATTTTACATTTGTATTGCTTCATTATTGAAAGTGTAAATGAATGGCAGCATGTTTTAATGTTGTTGGCCTCTGCTTAGTGTAGCTTACACATCAAAATCATCCAAATAGAAAATAACATGCAGAATCGATGTTAATGTCAATAGTGTAGTGGTTAGCACATCTGCCTACCAAACAAGCATGCACAGTTCAAGTCCCACTATAGCACATATCATTTTCCATGTGGAATGTGTATATGAACATATTTATACATCCTTTTGCTGTATAACCTACATAATAACATGTAAATGTGAACTGGAGTACTGCATGAAATGTTTAACTAATGTCATACAATCAAAGTGGTAGTGTCATAATGAATAAGGCACTAGTAAGCAGGTATACAAATAAGCAGTAGTAACATAAATAAGTACCAGTAAGCAGATCTAAGTGTGTTTGCACGGGTGTAAGCAGTGCCCACACACATTAAGCATAGTAGAAGCTAACCGAATTTAACAAACTGTAATTGGAAGATAGCACAGCCTACCATCGTACAAACACGCACACACCTGCTCACTACTGCATAAAAGTGCTTTAATGACTCTGTATTCAATGGCCCTTGTTCAGGCAGCAACAAAGTAAATAGCCTCTGCAAAGGTCAAACCCAGGACCCTGCATACCACAGCCAATGTGATTTGCCACTAAGCCATGGCAAATATACATAAATCTGATGTTATCACAAACATATCATCCAGCACAGTCATGCAACAGCATAGGAAATATATATATATATATATATATATATATATATATATATATATATATATATATATATATATATATATATATAAATATATATGAAGACTGAAGGTCGTGACAATAAAGCATACAAAAAGAATGAGAAGGGAATCAACAGAAACCCCAGTATTATTTAGTGCTCTCAGCTTATGTCATATCAAGCGGGGCAGGGGTGAGCAAATCACTGTTACTCACACCACAGTCAGGACACTACCAGTGGGAGCAACATTGTCGATCTGCTAAGTCTACTTTACAAACAATCACAGGGTAGTCCCTGGTGGGACTACCCAAAAATTGCTAGGCGGTGTGGACTTCCGACCATTACACAAGCAAGGGCGGGTATGTTCAAGGACCAAATAGTGGGAGAGCCTAATGATACATGGGTTGGGACAACATACATGTAGGGTCTCTAACGCTGGGGAGAGGGCAATGTGTGGCAGTGTGTCATGGCTGTGATAGCAACCGGAGAATGGATGGTTTGCATGTATGTCGAACTCGGGTGGAGTGGAGAAACCATGGGTATGAAAATATGGATCCAGGCGTGTCAGGGTTGGATGGCCTGGTTCTAATTGGACTGCCTCATGGAGGTCAGTGAGTTCATTATAAGTATATAGGCATACACACATGCATACATGTATAAGTAGAATTACATTCCCTGTAACACATGCATTCCTTTTACAGACATAAATAACATGAAAGTGCCGCTACAAATCTCAACAGTAGATAGAATAATAGGTTGTTCATAAGAGGGAAGGGACGGATCTGCAAAAATGCAGAAGTGTGTACTTTGTCCGAAGTCAGTGCTTTTATCAAAAAATAAATTGTGAGGACTTTCTCATTATGAAATAGTGGAATCATTCCTGTGATCTGCCTGCTACAGCAACGCCATTCACTAAACCGGTCCTATTTGTAATATAATGTCGCCGAACTCGTACATTACTAGCTCTCATGTATAACGTGTGCGTTACCACATAGTCATAGTTATTAATTTATTGTAGTGTCTTGTGAATGGGAGTAATGATGTAATGAAGTATAGAGTAGAGTCTAATTTTGAAATAATGACATGTGTGTCCCAGGTGGGACAACCCAAAAATTGTGAATATTGGTCGCTCATTTCACCAATGTTTGTGGACTAAAAGTTTGGGATGTCTGAGGATACGTGGAGTGAGTCAACCCATTGGATGGATCTACAGGAGTAGGGAGTGGCCAATGTGTAGTGGTGTGGATACACCATGTATCCAACTGGAGAATGGATGACTGCTGTGTCAGTAAAGTGTTGGGGTGGGTGTTTGTGGAACTAGGATCCATGGCTATATGGGTATATATGGAAATGAAGCAGCACAGCAATAGTGTAGTGGTTTAAGCATAAATAAACAGTAGTAAGCATTTATAAGCACCAGTAAGCATGTTTAAGTGTGTTTGCATGGGGGTATGCATTGCCTACACAGATTAAGCAAAGCAGAAGCTAACTTGAGTGTAAGAAATTGTAACTGGAGGTTACAGACATATATATATATATATATATATATATATATATATATATATATATATATATATATAGTTGCAGACATATATATACGTATATATGTGTGTGTGTGTGTGTGTGTGTGTGTGTGTGTGTGTGTGTGTGAGTAGATATACACAGATATACAGCTATGATAGGAAGCAGCACACAAGAATGACAAATGTTCAAAGGCTATGCCAATGGAAGTGAGGGGGCCCAAGCAAGAAGCATGTAACATGTAGCATGCCCCCCCCCCCCCAGACAGACAGAGGAAACATACTCACAAACCCACAAACAATGTAAATAGTCCACTGCTTCCCAGACCACAGGCAGGATAGAACTGGGGGGGGGTACAGAGTGCACCCATGAAATCTGATCTTGGAACACAGACAGGAGCTTCCCTTGTGGGACACCCCAAAAATTGACATATAACCAAAGGAAGCTGAAATGATGACCATTCTGGCTGGGGTGGGTACATACCCAGAATACAAGGGTGGGAAAGCCTGATGACCCATGGGTCGAGACAACGTATGACATGGGTCCCATGAAGTGGAGAGTGGGCAGCATGTAGTGGTGTGTTCAGACCCGACCTGCACCCAGAGGAAGGATGGGTGCAGTAGAGGAGGTGCATGTGGGGGAACTATGGGCAGCTAGTTATGGGTCTAGGTGTGCAGGTGTTGGCTGATGTGGGTCTATACGGACAGTCCCAGGGATGTGAGCAAAAGTGTTCATTGGGCAGAGGCATCGCCCAACGAGCAGCCACACCCGCTGTGAGTCCCACTGCAGCAAAGTTTAATCTACATGGGAAAGAAAGGAATAGCCAGATGTAGATGTATATATGTAGAGGAATGTGTGTATATCTACCCATAGCTACATGGAGATATACCTTTCCCTCGCCGTAGTACAAATGTATACATACAGAGACAGAATACATATACATATCCACATATAGATATATACATATGCAGACACCCATACACCCATATGTTGTTAGATATACATAGACAGCAATATATAAATATATACATGCATGCATACATATACAGATATATATATATGTGTGTGTGTGTGTGTGTGTGTGTGTGTGTGTGTGTGTGTGTGTGTGTGTGTGTGTGTGTGTGTGTGTGTGTGTGTAAATATACACGTGTAAATAGCTAGGATATGATACAGCAGTTACGAATTACATATGTTCACAGGCCGTGCAAATAGGGGGGAGAGGTCCAATCAACAAACATGTAACACGTAGCATCAACCACCCCCACCTAGACAGGTGAAACATACAAACACACGATACAAGTAAACACACCACTGCTTCCCAGACCACAGGCAGGATACTACCAGTGGGAGAGACCTGCCAGGTCTAATCTTGAAACAAAGACATCAATGTCCCTTGTGGGACACCCTAAAAATTAATGACCATCGAAGTCATTCCCTGTAATAATTCATCCAACCAGGCTGTATACGTACATGGACCAGTAGGTTGTGCAAGCCTGATGACCCATGGGTCAACACAACGTACGACATGGGTCCTGACACGTGGAGAGTGGGCAGTGTGTAGTGGTGTGGTTAGACCACACCTGCACCCATAGTAAGGATGAGTGCTATAGAGGAGGGGCAGGTGGTGGAACTATGGGTATGCAATTATGGGCCTAGGTGTGCAGGTGTTGGCTGGCGCAGTTGTATCAGGACCACCCCGGGAATGTAAGTAATATTCCGAAATGGGCAGAGCTTACACCCATACCTCTCAACCCCTAAGAGCAAAACGACTGGACAGAACATAAACTGTTGGGGGAACAAATAGGGAGAGAAAGCACATATTCCACTTACAACCTTAGAAAGCTGATAGAATAATAGGTTATGGATTAGCATGACTCAGTTGAAGGATGTGGGGTCCTAAACCCCCTTACTTGTCTGTATTTAATGGTGTCAGTTCCCAGGTATTTGCCAGACAGGTGCAGATTGTAAGAGGAACACACCAATAGTATGAAGCAACCTCTGGACAGGCCATGGATTCTGTACAGTCGACTGGCATGCTTACGCCTAATGGGCAGCCATTCCCGATATGGGTCCCACCACAGCACAGTCCAATTTATATGGCTAAGTATGGTATAACCCTATCTGTTGTTGCATAACCCAACACAACACCTACAAGCACATGGTTGCAACACCCCACTGTAGGCATGTAAGCCGATGTTATAGGCATCACAAGGTATTATTGTAGTCCTCACCCCCACCCAGGGGTTTGAGTGTCTGATGCAAACACCAAATGCAGTGCATTTGCAAGTGCGGGAGCAAGCGGGTGTAAGCCTGTTAACCACTATGTCATGATAGCAATATATATAAAGGAGGTATGTGAGTACCACACTGGTGAAGCAACGTAGAGGCTAACTGAGTGTAAGAAACTGTAAGCAGAGGTTAGCATTGCTTAGCTCCGCACAAACCGCTCGCTCACAACTGCTTTAAAGTGCCTTAATCGCTCTGTACCCAACAGCTCGGGTTCTGGCCAGCAACAAAATAAACAGCCTCTGCAAGGCTAGAACTCAGGACCCTGTACATCACAGACACAGTAGTTAACCACTACACCATGATAGCAATATATTTATATAAAGGAGGTATCAGCAAACTAATCCTCACCACAGGGAAATCAAATCAAGCATGTGAACTGAGTCTATGTACAGTGTAATGTTCTATAATCCCGCACAGACCATAAATATGTGAATTGGAGTACTGCAGTAAACATAGAGTTGAGGTGTCACTGTAATAAAGTTATGAAGTCCCCAGGACCCCATACAGTGCATGAACACATGAATCATGGATACCAGACACATATATAACCTGTAATGAATAAGACATAGCTTATCCTTTTCAATACCGGGAAATTACGGAAAAGTGCGGGACTCCAGCCCTACTTAAACTGAAGAGGTGGAAATACGGCTCATAACTGGTTGTAGCTTCACCCTGCAGGCAGAATAGCTGGAGTGGGAGAAGACACTCGCTTTAGAGTGCAGCGCTGGGGCATCCAGAAGTCCAAATTCATGGTATGGCTCCTGGTAAAGCACCATGACAGGAGACTATTGCAGGGCCAGTACCAGGGCTCACAGTACAAAATGGAGGACTGGAACAGTCTTGCCCATGACCTCACTAGTGCCAGAGGTATCCCCCGGACTGGTGAGCAGGTCAGGCACCACCATGCAGACCTGAAGCGGTGGAGGGGGGGATGTCCTGGAACAGTGGGTCCAGGAAGCAAGTCAGATGCAGAATGCCCCAGAACTGAGTAAGTACTCCTTCCACTATATAGTTAATAATTGATTAGCTTGTGTATGCTATGGATAGGTATGGCTAAATATCACTGTACTTCTCTGACAGCTGCAGATGAGCGTGCTGCGAACCAGCAAGCCTATGATGCCAAGCTGCAAAGGATGCATCGTGAGGCAGGTTAGTAAATAGCCTGCATGTACTGTCATAACAAATAAATGTAAGAGCCTCAGAAAGTGCTGTACCAGTATACAGAATTGTGTAATATGCTGCGAATAAAGGTGTAACCCCTGCCTTGCTTCTGTTTACTCTGCAGTCATATGTTGTTGTAGTTTGCAGTTATTAAATAGTACTGTTGTAGTAAGCAGTGTTACCCACACTGTGGTATGCAGATAAAATGTGTATGAAGTGCTGTATAACAATGGTGGAAGAGCAAACAGGTCAGTCATATTAGACTAAATACATTGCAAAGCTTCACAACAATTGCCTGATAGCATAGTGTACAGTGATCTTAACCGTAATGCTTTTGTCACACACAGCAGGGCTCTGGATCCCAGGAGCGCCAGTAAGTTGCATGCATAATCATTCCACACAACTGCACACAGTTTGTTAGAATGTTCAGAGAGAAAGCTGTATGCATATATACACTTAACAACTGTACAGATATTGCTAGAATGCTCAAATAGAAAGTGGTATGCATATTCATACCCCTCAACTGTTCCAATCTACCCAGTATGTCCTGATAAATGGCCCACATCACCTGCCTTTTGCCCTGTTCCCCTGACAAATTTGTGTGATGATCCAAGAAATGTAGGCAGCTGTTAATGACATATAACTGATAGTCAGACTTGTACATAGTCAGAGAATGTACATGCAAACATACCTGTCATCCCAGCATCTCACCCAAAGTGTATGACAGCAGTCTCAAAACATGTTGCATTAACACATGCATCTTGTCAAGCCTGTACATAAGACACAGGTCCCGTACATACTAATCTACAAACATACCATTGTACAATATAATGCCATTTGGTAGTGTAATAATACATGTAAGGGACAGACCACTGCAGTGACTATGAATGTTGTGAAAACTACAAGGATTTATTAGTTGTTAATTGAACTCCCTCTCTCTCTCACCCCTACCATATGTGCAAAAATAACTGATTTACACAACTCATTTGGTATGTCTACACTCCTAACCCTTTGTTGGGACATATGTCCTATTGGTTTATAAATATTCACATCTGTTTCTATGCATGTGCCATTTTAAAATACTCCCATATTGGTGTCCTGTTGCCATCAGTGAAAGCTGCATGTTGTTGTAATGGCCACTGTTTACACATATATGCATGTGTTCTGCCTGCTCTGCAACTATTTTATATCTGGTGCCCTGGGTAATGGAAATACCTATGCATGCTGTTATAACTAATCGTGAATGCTGTTGACTATTACTAACCCATATCTGCCTTAAACATGCTACAACATAGCTCATATGGGAAGGCCGGTCCCAGCGGACCCATCTGTCCCACCTCAGCTGGCCATGGCACCGGGCACCAGCACATCTGGGGCCCAGCCTGGGATCTCCTCGTCCATTGGCCCTGCACCACCTTTGGGTGGAACCGCCACAGGGGATGGGGCTCACCCCCCCCCCCGGAAGCAGGAGCAGACAGGAACCTGTCACCCATGGGACGGTCTGGGCCGTGATGCATAGGGAGCTCGACAGGGAGATTTAAGATGGCCTATGCCAGCTTGAGGGCCGAGTGGCACAACTAGAGAGTAAGCCTGCCCCTCCTAGACAGCCCCCGGCACAGCCACCTTCTGGGCTGTGAAGGTGCAGCGGTGACTTCCCATGGGTGGGGACCTCAGTCCCACTGTATCCATTTGTAGGCTCATGGGCTTGCGACTTCCAAACATCCCTCCCCGTCGAAGGTGTTTCCACCCTACATGTGTCATATACCACCCTTGTACAGGTCTTGTTTGCCTTGTCTGTCATCCTACCCAACCTATCCTCCCTGATCATGCCTACTCTCCTTCCCCAACATCCCACTCTCACCTAAACATAAAAGAAAAAAAGAGCAATCTATTCCCACAAAAAAAGCCCGCCCCATACATAGCTGTCCATTACGCACACATGTCCACTGGACACATGTAAACATTTCTAACTGGCATCACAACATATTATTGTTGTCCTCACCCCTCTCTCAGGGTTGTGAGTGTCCAAATGTACCACCAAATTTATTGCATATGCACAGCCATTGCTGTAGAAGAAATGGATAACTATGGACCTTCCCTACACCCTTCCTGCACATCCCTAGCTACTTTGCCTACTGTCTTTCCCTCTTTGTGCCCCTTTTTCACCACTTTCCTTTCACCCCTTTTTTCTTTTCTTTTAAAGAAATTAGCACAGGGGTAAGCGGAGTAAGCACTTTTAAGCAGCAGTGAACGGGTTTCAGCCTGTTTGCATGGGGGTAAGCACTGCCTACACAGGTTAAGCAATCAAGAAGGTAACTGAGTGTAAGGAACTGTAATGAAAAGTAACCACTGCTTACCATCACGCAAAGCCATACACACCCGCTCACAACTGCTTAAAAGTGCCTTAATCACTCCATATCCAACGGCCCAGCAACAAAATAAACAGCCTCTGCAAGGCTCGAAACCAGGACCCTGCACACCACAGCCAATGTGATTTACTACTAAAACATGGCAGATATACAGACATCGGATGTTATCACAAACATATCATCCAGCACAGTCATTCAACAGTATAGGAAATGTATTTCATTGTGTAGATGTATGTGTGTGTGTTTATGTCCATATATATATATATATATATATATATATATATATATACACATACATAGATATAGATATATATAGATATATCAAGAACATGCCATGTGACAGCAAAGCATTAAAAAGGAATGAAAAGGGAAACACCAGCAATGCCTGTAGTATGTAGTGGTGTTGTCCTATGTAATATCAAGACTCCCTCAGACAGACATGTGGCATTAATACACACAAACATTTATACATTGCCCAAATACATTACGTTGAGCATTTTATTTACATTAACAAAACAGTTTCTGCCCAATCATTATGTGAGAACAGTATTTTTTCAAGGTGCTGTATGCAACATCATCATCACTAAAAAGTTAAATGGGATAACCATAGAGGGACTGGAAGTGTCGTGTGTACAATGGGGTTGTCTGCATCATGTGCACCTGAAATCTTTAGTGTCAGGTGCATAAAAGGATCATGTGCCTGAGAGAGGGGTGAGGACAACAGTAGTATGTTGTGATGCAAATTAAAAAGGTTACATGTGTCCAATGGACACGTGTGAAATGGACAGCTATGTATGAGGCAAAAGATGTTCTGGGAACAGATTGGCCTTTTGTTTCCAATTTCATAAGGTGAGAGTGGGATGTTGGGGAAGGAGAGTAGGTATGCTCATGGAGAATAGGTTGGGTAGGATGACAGAAAAGACAGACAAGACAGCATACAGGGTGCAGTATATGACACATGTGGTGGGGATACACCTTGGATGGGGAGGGGTGTTTGGCAGTCACAAGCCCATGAGCCCCCAAATGGAAACAGTGGGATGGAGGTCCCTACCCATGGGCAGCCACCACTGCACCTTCACAGCTGCAAAGGTGGCTGTGCTGGGGGCTGTCTAGGAGGGACAGGCTCACCCTCTAAATGTGCCACTCTGCCCTCAAGCTGGCATAGCTGGCCTCAAACCCCCTTATTGAGCCCCCTACGCACCACAGCCTGGACTTTATGATGGCTGACAGGTTCCTGTCTGGACCTGCTCCCAGGGGGGGGCAAGTCCCATCCTCAGTGGCAGTTCCACCAGAAGGTGGTGCAGAGCCAACAGAGGTGGAGGTCCAAGGATGGACCCCAGACGTGCTGGTGCCCAGTGCCATGGCCTGCTGAAGTGAGACAGGTGGTTCTGCTGGGACCTCCAATCCCATACAGCCTATGGTGTTGCAGTTTTAACACAGATAAGGCTTAGTAATAGTCAAGAGCATTCAGGATTACTTATAACAGCATGCATAGATATCATCATCAACCCAAGAAAACAGATGTCATACATTTGCAGAGGGAGCACAACACATGCATATATATACTGTATGAAATCTGTCCAAAGCGTAGATGACTTGTGGCTGCAGCTATGAACAGTGGCCCATTATTGGCATGTCACTGTGATAACCTCAGACAGTGACTGTCATATCACTGTTTCATGTGACATATGTCCAATCAGGGATGCAATGGCAGTAACTCTCATCACTGTCACTGTGTACTGACTGCAATCCTCACACTATGCTTCTGCAGTTCACAGATGTGTGTTCTGAGAGTAACACAAGAAACAAATGGTTCCACACACTGACCAGTCCACAGATGACCCTACAGATGGGGGTTTTCTTGTCAGTTATTAAAACATGCAGACTAGCCATTACCACACACAACCTGTTAAATTGGCAGCAGTCTGAAGGAAGCATAGCTACACTTACATGCTGTAGTCATGTCTGGCACATCACCCTCCTGTCTTTAGGCTATTTTCTACTGTGTATGTTGTTTAAGGAATATCCAGATTTAATCTGTGATGCTGTTTCCAAACATCAGATCCAGCTTCCACTCACAGCGACTGTCATGGGCAAACACCAACATGATGTTCCTAGATATTGTACTGTGTTTCCATGCAACTGGCTATGGGGATGTCATCACAGCTGTTCCACATGCAATCAGCTAGAGGAGGACTGCAATAGGTGCAGAGGCCGTCACCTGATCATGACCATCACTTACAAAACACAAGCTGCTGCTGAGCAGGTGTACATCTCCACGCCAACCAGAGAGTGTGTGGGAGGGACAGGCAGAGGCAAAGTACATCAGAGAAGGGCTGGGAGACTAACACCTAAGTATCTTCTACACCTACCAGTACAGGGGTTCAACCCCCTGACTGACTAGCCATTACTATTACAAGTGCATGCAGTTACTCCATGTGCCACATAGCTGACATGTTGGCGTGCTGTAAGAATATATATGGGTGCTGGTGAGTGACATCTGCAACAGAGATATAGTAGACATACATTAGGTGTAGCACATATGGCTGTCCACATGAACAGATGTCATTGTCAACATAACCACGCTCTCTAAGGGACTCAGACACATTGGCACACTTTGGCAGGCTCACAAATGCACTTTCTAACTACTTAGTTTGCCACACTACAGTAATGCACAGGTATTACATGCACCACAGGGGTTATCCTGAGGTTCTATGGGCTAGGGCATGTGAACGTGTCTGACATCAGTCAGTATGCCAATGGGAGTTATACTGGGTGTGGTTGGAAACATCATACCTCACATGCAGACACAAGGTGCCAGTACTGACATGCATGTGTGCATTCCTTCATGGGTGTATAGTGGTTGGCTGTGCAAGATGGCTGTACAAGGCTGGATGAGGGGTAATCCTTGGCATCAGGCCACCTGACAATGGTCTGCAGTGTGGTTCAAGGGTGTAGTGTCTGCAATGTCCCACACAGATGGGTATTGTATTAACTGTCCTGTCATCCTGGTTACTATTGTGTGCGGCCATTGCTTTGCAATGCATGCCATGTCTGTGTTTGATATTCCTTGACATGGACATTGCCTGAGATGTGCACATCCCACATTAATGTACAGTGACATGTTTAAGTGCACTTGGTTTGTCTGGCACATGTTATGTATACAGACTGTTGTCATCAGATGTGCCAATCCTAGCCTGGTGTGGCAGGACCTGCTAATAGACAGTAGGTTGACTCTGCACCTGCATTGATAGCATGATACAGGAATTCCCTGGGGTCAGGGGCATCAGTCCATACAGGGCATGTGTGTGTAAGGCATTGCATGTCCTTTGTGGATCACATTTGATGGCACCAGATATGTTGCAGGTGTCCAGTGGGGAACATAGTGAAGGTGCATTTTCCACAATTATGTGCCTACTGTACTGGTGGACAGGGTGCCATGCCCTCTGCAGCCCACTGCAATCACACCATGCTACTATCTGTCAGCAATGTGCAGGGTACTAGCAACATAGCGGGATTTTCTAGGCAAGTGTGTTTGTGTATGACACATGGGTTCAGACCGTATTCTGGGTAATAGTAGGGTTGGTTACTTTGTTCACCAGGCCTTTTGCCAGATGTAGGGGTATGGCTTGCCAACCTAGTCTCTTGGCTGATTGAAATCTGTAATCCTCGTGAGGTGGACATTGTGACAAATAATATGACCACCATACAGGAAAATTACAAAACCCACTCTTCAATATGTCCAGTGGTTAGTCACTCACAGCCACCTCTACACAGGCTCTGACTGACAAACACACACACACCCCTGCCATGTCTTGGAATAGAACTCCTACCTAACTAGTTTATCACGCTACAGCATTACATAGTTATAGCATGCACTACAGAGATTACTGAGCTACCCCATCCCCAAAGGTGTATTTCACAAGGAATGACATCAGCAGGTTTACCAAAGTAGGGCATTTCAAATTTCCTGCAAGTGAGTAGCCCAAAATGCATTGGTCACAATACAGACAGTGAAACACACACAACTGACATGTGTGGGTACAGAACCCATGACCAAAATCTATATCACACTACTGCAGGGAAATGTTATAGGACGAACCACGAGGATTACTAGGGAACTTGTTCCCCAGAGGTGTATTTGACAAGGAATGACATCAGCAGGATTACCAAAGTAGGGCATTGTAAATGTCTTGCGAGTGAGTAGGCTATAATGCATTGCTCCCTACACAGGCATTGAAACATACAAAAAACATACATAACTGTGATGGTTGTGGATGGAACCCTACCACAGTTCTAAATCACCATCCAGCAGTACACAGTTACCCGACGTGCTACAGAGATTACTGGGTTGCAGCACTCCCAGAGGTGTATTTCTAGGTGAGTGACATCAGCATCCTTGCTAAAGCATTGTAAGGAGTGTGCATACTCTAAAAAGCATTGTTCTCTCCTCAGGCAGACAGAGACACACACATGTGGCAAGTCAGGGATTAGAACACCTACCAAGCTAGCTTATTACACTACAGCATTACACAGTTACAGGATGCGCTAGAGAGATTACTAGGTTACACAACTCCCAGAGGTGTATTTCTAGGTGGGTGACATCAGCATCCTTGCCATAGTTGAGTATGTGAATTGTAAGGAGTGTGCGTACTCTAAAAGGCATTGTTCCTTTCTCAGGCAGACAGACACACACAGCTGACAAGTCTGGGATTCGAACACCTATCAAACTAGTTTATCACACTACAGCATTACGCAGTTATAAGACATGCGACAGAGATTACTGGGTAAAAGTAGTCCCAGAGGTGTATTTCTAGGTGGGTGAACTCAGTATCCTTGCTGAAGTTGAGTATATGAATTGTAAGGAGTGTGCGTACTCTAAAAAGCATTGTTCCCTTCTCAGGCAGATAGAGACACACACCGTTGGCAAGTGGGGAATTAGAACACCTACCAAACTAGCTTATCATACTACAGCATTACATAGTTACAGGATGCACTACAGAGATTATTGGGTCACAGCAGTCCCAGAGGTGTATTTCTAGGTTGGTGACATCAGCAGGATTGCCAAAGAAGGGCATTTCAAGTGTACTGCGAGTTGTACATATCTTTTAACTGTGTGTACCCACTGCTTACTGTCACGAAAACACATGTACACCCACTTAAAAGTGTCTTATTCAGTCCTACATTACATTATCAACAACTCCTACAGGTCTTGAACCCTGGAGCATGCACAGCAAAGTCACTGGACGTACCATCAAGCCATCTGGGTTAAATACATGCTTCATGGTTTTTATAATACACATTTTACTACAGGTATTCCACAGTACTGAAAACAAATGGGACAGTCACTTTGTGTACATATGTACAGTAACCTTGAATGTACTGTACTCTGTGAAACAACATAGACAAGTTTACATATCTACAACTGTTATAACTAAATACTAAATACATATATGCACTTACGGAATGTGCACACACACACACATATATATATATATATATATATATATATATATATATATATATATATATATATATATATATATATATGCATATACACAGACACAGCTATAGCCATATATATAAACATGTCTGAACACCCTTTGTGACACAGAAGGGTTCCAAAGGAATTGACGTATGCACAAAACAGAGGCAACTCTTGTATTATAACATTTAAATCTTAATCAGTTCACCAGAGAAGGGATGGTTGTTGTGTATGTAGAGTTTGGGGTGGGGAATGATGGCTAAGGAAATATACCCCAGGGATTGTGGAGTTTGGGTGGGGGAATGATGGGTATGAAAATACACCCCGGGGACCACTTCTGTGTCACTGCTCGACAGTGGCACAGGAAAATAACATACCCAACAGTAGTCATTCTTGACTGTCTATTCCTTTCTATTCCTAACTATGTAATAATTTGTAGACTCCACTCACCACAGATGACAACCATGGTGTGCAGCATGTTAAAAGACATAACACATGTGTATGCCTGGCTACAGGGTAGTCACACGCACACGCACACAAACACACACACACTTACCAGTATTGTACTTACAAGTCTTGCCTAGTAGAGTGGTATGCAGTTGGGATATGTGCCACAGAATTCATACAATTACACTTAATCTGATTCTGCTTCTGAGCTGGGTGACATCACAAGACTGATTACTTGCAGTGGGCAGGGGGGAAAAGGGTGGTTTAGCAGATGACAAGGATAAAGGCCAGTGCAAAAGGTGGTTTCTCATTGGAAAGCAGTAAAACCCACTCTCATGAAAGGATGCATACACAAATACAACCATTTGCTGACACACACACACATAATTGCCAGTGGTGGGATCAGAACTCTTGCCTATCTACAGATCACTATTACAGTACTACGCAGTTACAAGACATGCCACAGAGATGACACCATTCAAAGCAGTCAGAATACCCTTCTAAGATTGAGGACATCAACAGGGATACTGACAGTTAAGATGCACATAGCTGTAAACCTGTGTGCTTAAAGTAGGAGTCCATTGCAACCTGTATGCACAAACAAGACACATCATCTGTAGGTAAGACATAGGTAGGCCTGAGAGGTATAGTTGTAGCACAACAAGCCCTGAACTGGAGTATGCCCATCTGTGGAATGGACAACTACTATCACTATACAGGGTTACAGTGGTCATGCTCATACACATAGAATCACAGGACTTGTTTGGATGCATTGACTCCAATTACACAAGGTGACAGTGGGCATAATCATACACTTAGCAGCACAGGGCCGTTTGGGATGCACTCTTGACTATAACTACACAAGGTTATACTGGGCATGCTCATACACTTAGAAACAAAGGGCTTGTTTGGATGCACTGACTCAAATTACACAAGGTGGCAGTGGGTACGCTCATATACTTAGTAGCACAGGGCTGTTTGGCATGCACTCTGATCCTAACCACAGAAGGCCACAGTGTGCATGCTCATACACTTAGATGTACAGAACATGCTGTAATGGACTCCTATTGTAAACACACAGGTTCACAGCTATGTACATCTTAACTGTCAGTATATATGCACATCATACAGGTTTACTACCAGATACCTGTATGTGGCCCGTAAATGATATATCTGCATCTATGCTGTGTGATATACATGCATACATGTACATGAAGTACTGCCATATATATGTGAAGTATACAAAATCATGCATGTGTGGAAGTGACAGACAATTGGTTAACTGGGACACATAGGTGGATGCAAAGTACAGCATGTGTCACACACATTGCTGCCCCAAAAGGCATACATTGATATCAGGTTGTGGACAGTGGCATTATACTTGGAACAGTGGCATGTGCAAGCATAATATCTGAGCCCCATTGTCTAATGGTACTGAGGTGCAGGTGTCAAGATGACCTTTCCCGGCTGTGTTAGTAGTTGTCATTATTAGCAGGACCGCTCCACTAAGTATATCTGACATTGGTCATCTACACAATGTCTGCTGCTGTCCGTCACCTTAGATGTAGCATTTGATACCAAGCACAATACTGCCACTCGCAGTGATGTCATGGTACAAGTGGCAACTGCTTGACCAAAACAATGAGCCAATGTCCTGCTGTAATTATGAGGTTGTCCAGTGTCTGTCATTCCGGGATGACATGACTGAAAGAAGACAAGCCTTTGTCACAGATCACATGCATCCATGACTCAAGGGAGTGTGGATAATACCTAGGTCGCATTTACCCATATAGTGCCATTCCAAGGCAAATGTCCCAAACACAGAAGTAACACCCTGACACCTACAAGACAACTGCATTGGATGCTTATGCTAACCAGTGCTAGATGTGTGGCTTTCATAATCCATTTGCTCAATGTAGAACCTATAATGGGGAATACTGACATCTGTGCAGTGAGGAACACCTGGCTGAAGGCTCTGTAGTGCAGAATAGCACTACCAACATATAAATCATATCCAGACATGTGGGCCATAACACTGGTATGGACCACTCCAGGTGGTGGTGTCCACATATTCATAAAGGCTACTCACAAGACCACTACTCCAACATAATGCATCACAGATGAGTCAGGTACAGGTGACAGTGACAAAAGCTGCATTCTAGGTTGTATCCTCATATACATCTACCACCATCTCCTCAGACTACCAACACACATCCATAAATGTGGTATGAAATAGTATGGTACAACACCAAACAACCTTCGGCTGGTGGACTGTACCTAGTCCTACATCAACTGTGCAAAGTACCCATGTACTGACACAGTTGCATAATGTTTTATGCAATGCAATAATACCACTTTTTGTAACTAGGTCAGTTGTGCACATACCAGGGTCCCTCAGATGTTGTCATAGGTTCATAGGTTCATAGGTTTATACTAGGCTATCTGCCCTAAGGCATTTATAAGCCTAGCCCAAATTTTTGTGGCTTACGCCACCCCTTATATGAAAAAATACTGTGCCCATTAGTTTGTTGTGCCTCTGTCCAGCAGTGACACAGAGATGATTCCCGGGGTAAACCTATGATCTCTCATCCACAGGTCTAGATTTCTCTTGAACAGAGTCAGTGAGGTGCTCTGCCTCACATGGACCGGGATTTTATTCCACAGCATAGGGAGTCTCTGAGTGATAAATCTATCCCTCCAGCACGTCCTATTTATATCCGTGCTAAGGTTTAAGTCGCTTGCTCTAGTGGTTTTGGTGGATTTGGATTTTTTGAGGTGGAGCATGTCCATTAATTCCGGGTTGGACATGGCCTTGTATGTCAGGCACATGTCACCTCTGAGCAGACGGTATGCGACTGAATAGAGCTGGAGTTTCTTCAATCTGGCAGCATATGACAGATTTTGGAGTCCCTTTATCCTTTTGGTGAGGAACTTTTGGGGTCTCTCCAATTGCTGCAGATGTCAGGTGAGATACATCCCGAATGGGGCATTGTACTCGATCATTGGTCTGATAAGTGAAGAGTACAGGGAACAATAACCTCACTAGATCTGGATGTGAATCCCTTCATGATCAGGTGGGCAATGTAGAAGGTCTTTCTAACCACTTTAGCAATGTGAGTGTCAAAAGAAAGGCCACTGTCAACCTGGGTCCCCAGGTCCCTGATAACCTCTTCTGTGCTTAGTGGATTGCCACCTATATGGTAGCTTGGGGTTACCTTGTTTTTCCCGAAGGGTATGACTATACATTTTTGGCGTTTAACTTCAGGCCATGGCTCTGGCACCAGCTATCTGTTTCCGTGAGTCCCTTCTGAAGGATATCCGTGTCTGATGCACTTTCCACTATGGCCCAGTTTGCAGTCGCCTGCAAACTTTGTCAGCCAAAGTCCTCCTATGTTGGCCTGTACTTCTGAGAAGTAGATGCCAAACAATAGGGGCCAAGGACCGAGCCCTGTGGGACACCACTTGTGACCGGCTTGGAGTCTGACACAGCGCCAGCAACTCTAACCCTGTGGGTTCTGTCCTTAAGCCAGTTTGCAACCCATCTTGTGACATATGGGTTTACATTTAAGATGGTAAGTTTTTCTACAATACCCGAGTGGGGTATTGTGTCGAAAGCCTTTGCAAGGTCAAGGTAGGCTGTATGGACTGCCTTTCCCTCATCAATGGCCTTGGTGACTGTTTCGAAGAAGTCGACCAAGTTCAAAAGGCATGATCTTCCCTTGACAAAGCCAAACTGGGTCGGGTCCAATGTCTGCAAGTCCCCTATATCTTTGTTTATGAGCTCGATTATGATCCTCTCCATAGCTTTGCAGACTAGACTTGTTAAGCTTATGGGGCGGTAATTACCAGGGTCCGTAGAGGCGCCGCCTTTGTGGAGTGGGACAACAGTTGCCGTACACCACTCCTTGGGCATGTATCCTGTGGTAAGGCTGAGATTAAACAGCTGCCTTATGTGCGGGTTTAATTCCTCATTTAGCTCATGTAGCACACAGCCGGGGACACCATCCGGTCCCATTGATGCTGTGTTTTTAGCTTTAGAGAGAGCAGCTTTCACCTGCGCATTTGAGATGTCCGGGAGGCTACACTCGGCTGGGATAGTTATCTCTCCTTTAGGGGAGAGGGGTGAAGTTTGCACTGAACCTGTCTGCCAGTATGTTGGCAATGTCTGTGGGTTCAGTGATTTTTGTATCATTTTGGACTAATTCTGAGCATATCTGGGAGTTTCCACCCAGGTTCCCAACATAGCTGAAAAGGCCTTATGATTGTCCTTTGAATCCATGGCAATTTTTCTCTCAAAATTGGCCTTAGTTGATTTTATGAGTGCTCGTATTTTTTACTAATAATGATCAGGGGTGACTTCCCTTTTATGGATTTTGTTCTATCATGTAATAGCTTTCTCCTCTTATTGTAAAGTTTGTTAATGGCTGGGGTCCACCAGACTGGACGTTTGCCCTTTGTGGAAAGAGTCTTGGTTTTATTTGGGATTGCCTGATCCATGCAGTCCTGGAGGTGTTCATAGAAGGCATTTGTAAGGGCTTCCGCAGCTTGGGTTGTGGTTTCCACTGGCTCAGGGGCCTTGAAGGATACCACACCAGTCTTGAGTAGTGTGAAGTTTGCTTTAGAGAAGTTCTTCACTATGGTCTTTTTGTTTGGGGTGGGGCGGGATGTGGATTTCCAGTGAGATTAGTTTATGATCAGATCTCACCAATGAGGGATATACTTCCGTGTGGAGCATTTTGTCCCCATGTTTGTGACAATGAGATCTAGTATATTTTCTCCTCTCGTGGGAACAGTGACTAGCTGTTCCATGGCATTTGAATTTATGAACTCCAGGAACCGTTGGGCTAGAAAGTTAGGGCTTGAGTAATGTTCCCAGTCTATATTCGGGTAGTTGAAGTCACCCAATATGATGGTGTTTGGAGATACATTTATACCCTCCAGTGTCTTCAGGAAGGCTGTGTGGGGTTCCTGAGTTTGAGAGGGTGGCCTGTAGCATGCTACAAATTGTAGAGCAGTTTTGCCTATGGTTAGTTGCACCTGGATGGTTTCCAAGCTTCATGCGTTGCCACCAACCTGGAGGTGTGGGTATCCTATATGAATATGGAGACACCCCCCTCCTTTTGTGGTGTGGTCCGGGTTTTGGGGCCGGAACGCATGATATGAGGTAAAACCTAATAGTGCCGGGTGCTCTCAGGCGCCTTGAACCAGGTTTCAGTTACAGCACAGACATCGATGTTCTCCATACTGAGGAGGGCCTCGAGTGTGTGCATTTTGAGATTTAGACTTCTGGCATTGAGCAGCATTACCCTCAGTTTCTTCCCATTTTTGTTTTCTAGGGTGGTAGGTTTAGAATTTGAGCCTTGCCTAAAAAGGCACTATGGGGTGGCAAGAGCCTTAGCCAATATCCGAATCCCAGGGTGACAGGTGCAAGCCATCCCTTGCGAAGCAGCGTGGCTTGTCAAGCATGTCATCCCAGGCAGACAGACACTGGATCCCCTTTGAATGACACCAGACATTAAGCCAATTGTTAAAGCTGATCATATTGTCTCTATATTGTGGCATCATTCTTGGTGAAGGAAGGATACTGCTCAGGGTTAGGGTCATACCTGCCTGGGCTACATAATCAGAGAGCTCCTCTATGTCTCTTTTCATGTAGTCCAGGGAGGTACGTCTCAGGTCGTTCACACCAGCATGGACAATGACTGTGTCATATTTGTACTTGCCGTGGAGTGACCCGAGTGCTTGTGTTATGTGGCGGATTCTAGTGCCCAATAGGCAGCTTACTGTGACACTCTCCTTGTTCAGCCTGGTGAGTGGGACGTCAGTGTGTCTGACTATGGAGTCGCCTATGACAAGTATGTTTGGTGTTGTATTTGGCCTTAAGGGCTGTGACTGCTTTGCACACTGCTTTTGTGGTTTATGTGTTGCTTGTGGGGTGTCTTGAGGTAGCAGTTGTTTGGGTGTCTGCTTTGGAGGCCTCTGCTGTTTAGGTAAATTTTTACTCAGAGCCTCCGAGTATGTCTTTGTGTGTTTATGTGTTTGATTCAGTGGAGTGGTAGCATTATGTGAGGCTGGTTTTGTGGTGTGTGTAGTTGCCTTCTCCTCCTCTCTGGTCTTGCCAGTCCTGAGTTGAGAGAGCTCAGCCTCCAGTTTGGCTAAATAGCTGCATCTCTCGCAAGTATTTGTGTTATGTGGGAGGAGGAGAGGGTTGTCTGTGTACATGAGGCAGTTATAACATTGCCTCAAGATTCCCAGATTCACCAGCTGGACCGGAGAGAAGATTGACAACTGACCTTTGGACATGCTAGAATAATATTGGGAATTCCTTAATTGAAAACAAGGGCCAGTGGGGAGTGAGGGTGTAGTGCTTTTAATTTTTAGTGCTGACTTATATAATTGCTTTAGTGAGCAAGTGCCAGGTAACTTGAGTGCAATGTGTTACAAGTAACTAAATGCAAAACGACAAACAGTAACTTTCTTTCAAGTGAAACAAGGAAATAAGTACAGTAAGCAATGCAGATATCACTAGTGATCCACAGAAGCACTGAGAAGTTGCGTATTAGGTGGAATTAGCTTCCAGGGAAATAACAAGCAAACAAACAACAAGCATATAAACAAAGCTAGATTCAGCAGGCCTGGATCTAGTCTATGCTAGAGCAAACAAAGGTGAACCAATTTCAGTAAGATACAGTTCAAATATTCAGGCACTATAAACCTTTAACCAGAAATTCCCAGCTCAGAAGGGCAGAGTCCAGCCTCTTCTCCCACAAGAGTGCAGACCACAAACCTTCTTAATGTAAAATAACTGGCCTGAAGCCCAAGTGTCTAAACCAGAACTAATACACTTGGACACTGGGCTCTCAATCAGCAGTTCCCAACTTAGAAGGATGAAAGCTACCTGTCCTGCCACCACAGTGCTTGCCACAAACCTTCCTAATGTAAAACAACTGGTCTGAAGCCCAAGTGCTTAATCCAAAAGACTTGAATGATAGCTACACTTTAATCAAGTTACAACTAAGCAGTAATAAATACCATTGAATACTTTAGAGAATGTCTGGATTAGTGCTCAAGTTACACAAACAAAGCTAGATCCAGCAGGCCCGAATCCAGTCTATGCCACAGCAAACAAGGCGCACCAACTTCAGTAAGAAACAGTTCAGATATGCATGCACTATAAGCCTTTAACCAGAAATTCCCAGCTGAGAAGGGCAGAGTCCAGCCTCTCCTCCCACAAGAGTGCAGACCACGAACCCTCTTAATGTAAAATAACTGGCTTGAAAGCCCAACTGCTTAAACCAGAATTAATACACTTTTAGAATAACAGACACTGAGCCCTCAATCAGCAGTTCTCAACCTAGAAGGATGTAAGCTACCTGTTCTGCCACAACAGTGCAGACCACAAACCCTCTCAGTGCAAAACAACTAACTGGTCCGAAGCCCAAGTGTTTAAACCAAAAGGCTTAGAATGAGTTACACCAAGCAGTAATAAATACAATTGAGTATTTTAAGATGATGCAAAAGTAAAAAGAAGTAGGTAAAAACACAAGTACAGTAAAAGCAGATGAAAATTTTATTATTTTTTTTTTCTGAACAAGTGCTGAGATCAAAGAAACAGATTTGAGTGCTGAAACCAGAAAACTGGCTAGTTATGAGAAAAAAAAACAAGCTAGAAGGCTTCCCTCAAACACAGAAGGGCTTGGGGGCTCAGAAGCCTACAAATAGTCTGTACCACTTAACAAGAAAGGCAGGAAATAAGCTTAATTTTTTTTTCTATTTCCCAGATGCTCTCTTTGTACACAGTAGGAGTGCCTGAAATCAGAATATGCTCTCACTGCACTCAGTTGAGTGAGCAAATGAGATGGGCCCAGAGGCAGGCTGAGGGGCGGGCAGTTTCAATGCCACTAAGATTAAGGACAGGAAATCAAAGAATGTGGCTACCCCCACACCTGTAATTACTAGCAAATAACAAAATTCAGCCAACACTAGCTTCAGTTCAAGTTACTGAAGAGCAGAATAACTTCAGTTAAAAATTCCTTCAACACTCAAATTAAATACTGTATTTTTTTTTAAAAAAGAGCAGATAAAGGTACTTAAATTCTCTTATACGTCCAGTTGAATATAACCAAGTTCTTAGCTGGCCAAGCTGAAGTTTTAAAGCAGGAATTATTTCACATGCACCAGTTTAAATATGCAAGGACAGGAAATCAAAGAATGTGGCTACCCCCACACCTGTAATTACTAGCAAATAACAAAATTCAGCCAACACTAGCTTCAGTTCAAGTTACTGAAGAGCAGAATAACTTCAGTTAAAAATTCCTTCAACACTCAAATTAAATACTGTATTTTTTTTTTAAAAAAAGAGCAGATAAAGGTACTTAAATTCTCTTATACGTCCAGTTGAATATAACCAAGTTCTTAGCTGGCCAAGCTGAAGTTTTAAAGCAGGAATTATTTCACATGCACCAGTTTAAATATGCAAGGACAGGAAATCAAAGAATGTGGCTACCCCCACACCTGTAATTACTAGCAAATAACAAAATTCAGCCAACACTAGCTTCAGTTCAAGTTACTGAAGAGCAGAATAACTTCAGTTAAAAATTCCTTCAACACTCAAATTAAATACTGTATTTTTTTAAAAAAGAGCAGATAAAGGTACTTAAATTCTCTTATACGTCCAGTTGAATATAACCAAGTTCTTAGCTGGCCAAGCTGAAGTTTTAAAGCAGGAATTATTTCACATGCACCAGTTTAAATATGCAAGGACAGGAAATCAAAGAATGTGGCTACCCCACACCTGTAATTACTAGCAAATAACAAAATTCAGCCAACACTAGCTTCAGTTCAAGTTACTGAAGAGCAGAATAACTTCAGTTAAAAATTCCTTCAACACTCAAATTAAATACTGTATTTTTTTAAAAAAAGAGCAGATAAAGGTACTTAAATTCTCTTATACGTCCAGTTGAATATAACCAAGTTCTTAGCTGGCCAAGCTGAAGTTTTAAAGCAGGAATTATTTCACATGCACCAGTTTAAATATGCAAGGACAGGAAATCAAAGAATGTGGCTACCCCCACACCTGTAATTACTAGCAAATAACAAAATTCAGCCAACACTAGCTTCAGTTCAAGTTACTGAAGAGCAGAATAACTTCAGTTAAAAATTCCTTCAACACTCAAATTAAATACTGTATTTTTTAAAAAAAAGAGCAGATAAAGGTACTTAAATTCTCTTATACGTCCAGTTGAATATAACCAAGTTCTTAGCTGGCCAAGCTGAAGTTTTAAAGCAGGAATTATTTCACATGCACCAGTTTAAATATGCAAGGACAGGAAATCAAAGAATGTGGCTACCCCCACACCTGTAATTACTAGCAAATAACAAAATTCAGCCAACACTAGCTTCAGTTCAAGTTACTGAAGAGCAGAATAACTTCAGTTAAAAATTCCTTCAACACTCAAATTAAATACTGTATTTTTTTTTAAAAAAAGAGCAGATAAAGGTACTTAAATTCTCTTATACGTCCAGTTGAATATAACCAAGTTCTTAGCTGGCCAAGCTGAAGTTTTAAAGCAGGAATTATTTCACATGCACCAGTTTAAATATGCAAGGACAGGAAATCAAAGAATGTGGCTACCCCCACACCTGTAATTACTAGCAAATAACAAAATTCAGCCAACACTAGCTTCAGTTCAAGTTACTGAAGAGCAGAATAACTTCAGTTAAAAATTCCTTCAACACTCAAATTAAATACTGTATTTTTTTAAAAAAGAGCAGATAAAGGTACTTAAATTCTCTTATACGTCCAGTTGAATATAACCAAGTTCTTAGCTGACCAAGCTGAAGTTTTAAAGCAGGAATTATTTCACATGCACCAGTTTAAATATGCAAGGACAGGAAATCAAAGAATGTGGCTACCCCACACCTGTAATTACTAGCAAATAACAAAATTCAGCCAACACTAGCTTCAGTTCAAGTTACTGAAGAGCAGAATAACTTCAGTTAAAAATTCCTTCAACACTCAAATTAAATACTGTATTTTTTAAAAAAGAGCAGATAAAGGTACTTAAATTCTCTTATACGTCCAGTTGAATATAACCAAGTTCTTAGCTGGCCAAGCTGAAGTTTTAAAGCAGGAATTATTTCACATGCACCAGTTTAAATATGCAAGGACAGGAAATCAAAGAATGTGGCTACCCCCACACCTGTAATTACTAGCAAATAACAAAATTCAGCCAACACTAGCTTCAGTTCAAGTTACTGAAGAGCAGAATAACTTCAGTTAAAAATTCCTTCAACACTCAAATTAAATACTGTATTTTTTAAAAAAAGAGCAGATAAAGGTACTTAAATTCTCTTATACGTCCAGTTGAATATAACCAAGTTCTTAGCTGGCCAAGCTGAAGTTTTAAAGCAGGAATTATTTCACATGCACCAGTTTAAATATGCAAGGACAGGAAATCAAAGAATGTGGCTACCCCACACCTGTAATTACTAGCAAATAACAAAATTCAGCCAACACTAGCTTCAGTTCAAGTTACTGAAGAGCAGAATAACTTCAGTTAAAAATTCCTTCAACACTCAAATTAAATACTGTATTTTTTTTAAAAAAGAGCAGATAAAGGTACTTAAATTCTCTTATACGTCCAGTTGAATATAACCAAGTTCTTAGCTGGCCAAGCTGAAGTTTTAAAGCAGGAATTATTTCACATGCACCAGTTTAAATATGCAAGGACAGGAAATCAAAGAATGTGGCTACCCCACACCTGTAATTACTAGCAAATAACAAAATTCAGCCAACACTAGCTTCAGTTCAAGTTACTGAAGAGCAGAATAACTTCAGTTAAAAATTCCTTCAACACTCAAATTAAATACTGTATTTTTTTAAAAAAAGAGCAGATAAAGGTACTTAAATTCTCTTATACGTCCAGTTGAATATAACCAAGTTCTTAGCTGGCCAAGCTGAAGTTTTAAAGCAGGAATTATTTCACATGCACCAGTTTAAATATGCAAGGACAGGAAATCAAAGAATGTGGCTACTCCCACACCTGTAATTACTAGCAAATAACAAAATTCAGCCAACACTAGCTTCAGTTCAAGTTACTGAAGAGCAGAATAACTTCAGTTAAAAATTCCTTCAACACTCAAATTAAATACTGTATTTTTTTTAAAAAAGAGCAGATAAAGGTACTTAAATTCTCTTATACGTCCAGTTGAATATAACCAAGTTCTTAGCTGGCCAAGCTGAAGTTTTAAAGCAGGAATTATTTCACATGCACCAGTTTAAATATGCAAGGACAGGAAATCAAAGAATGTGGCTACCCCCACACCTGTAATTACTAGCAAATAACAAATTTCAGCCAACACTAGCTTCAGTTCAAGTTACTGAAGAGCAGAATAACTTCAGTTAAAATTCCTTCAACACTCAAATTAAATACTGTATTTTTTTTAAAAAAAAGAGCAGATAAAGGTACTTAAATTCTCTTATACATCCAGTTGAATATAACCAAGTTCTTAGCTGGCCAAGCTGAAGTTTTAAAGCAGGAATTATTTCACATGCACCAGTTTAAATATGCAAGGACAGGAAATCAAAGAATGTGGCTACCCCACACCTGTAATTACTAGCAAATAACAAAATTCAGTCAACACTAGCTTCAGTTCAAGTTACTGAAGAGCAGAATAACTTCAGTTAAAAATTCCTTCAACACTCAAATTAAATACTGTATTTTTTTTTAAAAAAAGAGCAGATAAAGGTACTTAAATTCTCTTATACGTCCAGTTGAATATAACCAAGTTCTTAGCTGGCCAAGCTGAAGTTTTAAAGCAGGAATTATTTCACATGCACCAGTTTAAATATGCAAGGACAGGAAATCAAAGAATGTGGCTACCCCCACACCTGTAATTACTAGCAAATAACAAAATTCAGCCAACACTAGCTTCAGTTCAAGTTACTGAAGAGCAGAATAACTTCAGTTAAAAATTCCTTCAACACTCAAATTAAATACTGTATTTTTTTAAAAAAAGATCAGATAAAGGTACTTAAATTCTCTTATACGTCCAGTTGAATATAACCAAGTTCTTAGCTGGCCAAGCTGAAGTTTTAAAGCAGGAATTATTTCACATGCACCAGTTTAAATATGCAAGGACAGGAAATCAAAGAATGTGGCTACCCCCACACCTGTAATTACTAGCAAATAACAAAATTCAGCCAACACTAGCTTCAGTTCAAGTTACTGA
Source organism: Protopterus annectens (assembly GCF_019279795.1). Taxonomy (NCBI): domain Eukaryota; kingdom Metazoa; phylum Chordata; order Ceratodontiformes; family Protopteridae; genus Protopterus; species Protopterus annectens. Next base: position 893,011,763 of record NC_056745.1, read on the forward strand.
AGAGCAGAATAACTTCAGTTAAAAATTCCTTCAACACTCAAATTATATACTGTATTTTTTTTAAAAGAGCAGATAAAGGTACTTAAATTCTCTTATACGTCCAGTTGAATATAACCAAGTTCTTAGCTGGCCAAGCTGAAGTTTTAAAGCAGGAATTATTTCACATGCACCAGTTTAAATATGCAAGGACAGGAAATCAAAGAATGTGGCTACCCCACACCTGTAATTACTAGCAAATAACAAAATTCAGCCAACACTAGCTTCAGTTCAAGTTACTGAAGACCAGAATAACTTCAGTTAAAAATTCCTTCAACACTCAAATTAAATACTGTATTTTTTTAAAAAAGAGCAGATAAAAGTACTTAAATTCTCTTATACGTCCAGTTGAATATAACCAAGTTCTTAGCTGGCCAAGCTGAAGTTTTAAAGCAGGAATTATTTCACATGCACCAGTTTAAATATGCAAGGACAGGAAATCAAAGAATGTGGCTACCCCACACCTGTAATTACTAGCAAATAACAAAATTCAGCCAACACTAGCTTCAGTTCAAGTTACTGAAGAGCAGAATAACTTCAGTTAAAAATTCCTTCAACACTCAAATTAAATACTGTATTTTTTAAAAAAGAGCAGATAAAGGTACTTAAATTCTCTTATACTTCCAGTTGAATATAACCAAGTTCTTAGCTGGCCAAGCTGAAGTTTTAAAGCAGGAATTATTTCACATGCACCAGTTTAAATATGCAAGGACAGGAAATCAAAGAATGTGGCTACCCCCACACCTGTAATTACTAGCAAATAACAAATTTCAGCCAACACTAGCTTCAGTTCAAGTTACTGAAGAGCAGAATAACTTCAGTTAAAAATTCCTTCAACACTCAAATTAAATACTGTATTTTTTTAAAAAAAAAGAGCAGATAAAGGTACTTAAATTCTCTTATACATCCAGTTGAATATAACCAAGTTCTTAGCTGGCCAAGCTGAAGTTTTAAAGCAGGAATTATTTCACATGCACCAGTTTAAATATGCAAGGACAGGAAATCAAAGAATGTGGCTACCCCCACACCTGTAATTACTAGCAAATAACAAAATTCAGCCAACACTAGCTTCAGTTCAAGTTACTGAAGAGCAGAATAACTTCAGTTAAAAATTCCTTCAACACTCAAATTAAATACTGTATTTTTTTTAAAAAAAGAGCAGATAAAGGTACTTAAATTCTCTTATACGTCCAGTTGAATATAACCAAGTTCTTAGCTGGCCAAGCTGAAGTTTTAAAGCAGGAATTATTTCACATGCACCAGTTTAAATATGCAAGGACAGGAAATCAAAGAATGTGGCTACCCCCACACCTGTAATTACTAGCAAATAACAAAATTCAGCCAACACTAGCTTCAGTTCAAGTTACTGAAGAGCAGAATAACTTCAGTTAAAAATTCCTTCAACACTCAAATTAAATACTGTATTTTTTTTTTTAAAAAAGAGCAGATAAAGGTACTTAAATTCTCTTATACGTCCAGTTGAATATAACCAAGTTCTTAGCTGGCCAAGCTGAAGTTTTAAAGCATTAACACAGTTGACTATTGCTGTACACCAGTAAATAACACCCTCATGGTTAGATATGACCTAGATGTACCTGCCCTGGATATGTACATCCCACACTCATACAACATAAATGAAAATACCATAGCTGTTGTTGTCCTTTGTACATACAGGTGGCTACATTCATTACACACATGCACATGAAAGATAGGTCCATGGCTGCTGAATGCTAACAGTACATAAGGTTTGATACCTATGTTGACAGAGGTAATATTCCCTCTCTACCAGTCACCCATGACACCTATCATATCATACAAAAACCCATGTGGCATGTATGTCATTAGACATGTCCACCAAATTCAATGCCTACAAACATACCCAAATAATAGGATCATAGGACCTACACACATGACCTGTATTGACAGACTCAGTGAAATACATCTATGCTCTGTATGTTCCTGAGTAGTTACAGGTGATATGTCCATGAAAACAAAGAGAACAATGCTTTTTAGAGTATGCACACTCCTTACAATGCTTTGGCAAGGATGCTGATGTCACCCACATAGAAATACACCTCTGGGAGTGCTGCAACCCAGTTATCTCTGTAGCACGTCAGGTAACTGTGAACTGCTGGAGGGTGATTTAGAACTGTGGTAGGGTTCCATCCACAGCCATGACAGTTATGTATGTTTTTTGTATGTTTCAACGCCACATGTGACCCAAAGCTCCTACATATACCCCATGTCAACAATTGCAAGCCATGCATGCTGTGTGCTGTCTGGACATTAACCTTATTACCACAATAGCCAGAACATGCTGGGGTGAGATGTTTACAAGCCACAGACCTTGCACATGCTTGAATAAGTATAATGCCTAGCTCAAACAGAGCACATTGCTGGCACTCTTCCAGTAATCATGAGGTGTATGTGGCATATATGAAGTGCTCACTGTTGACCATTACAGTGCCCTGGCTTCACAGTGGAACTGTTGACTAACAGTTTGTGGGATCATGACATGGAATATTGCTGTGTGTGTGTCTTGCTGATATGTGCTGTTGGCATAAATGTACACTTAGCTACTCAGTGAAGGTGGTTGTGTGTCCTACCAGTACATTAATACAACATCCATTATGGTGTAATGCTCAGCTAGGTTTCACACATGGTGTGGGGAAGGTGTGGAATGTATCCTCATGACCTGCTAGTCCACTTACTGATGGAGACTGCATATGTGTACATGTATTGATGTGTGTTTAGATTCCATGCATGTGCAGTGTCTGATGTTTGAAGGTGACTGTTGTCTTAGCACATCATGCAGTTGCAATGTAGCCTCAACATTGCCAACTGTATATGGTGATATGCTCATACAGTAAGCTGTATGTTAGGTATGGACAGATGTTTGGACATAACTACTAAGTGGTGGGGCTACTTTGCAGATGAATGATTACTGAGGACAGCTCACAGGTATGTTACAACTATTCCTACAATAACCTGTGTAACTGCTAAGGTATGGTTTTGTTAATTGAACGGGAAGACACACAATGTAGAATGCAGTAAGGGTGACACTGAAGGCAATCCTCTTGACACCTGTAACAGTAACACCTCCCCTGTGCATATATTGTGCATATATCAGCACAGTTGGCAAAGGAAGGAGTCAGTATGCTTTGTAGCATGTGCAATAGTGCTGTAACTCTGTAATACCTATCATGAGATAGGCAGGTGTTTGATTCACAGTACTGGCACATGTGGGTGTGTCCATATATGTCACGTATGGTGGGGAATACATCCCGAATGTTTTTCACTCTCCTGTACACTGTTGTAGATATCTGTACAGAGTGAAGTGTAGAAAGCAAGACATAGGCAGGAGTTTGAATCTCACACATGTCAAGTGTCTGTATGTGTGTGACATAGGTGTATATCTTTGTGAATGCCACAGTGTGTGTGTGTGTGTGTGTGTGTGTGTGTGTGTGTGTGTGTGTGTGTGTGTGTGTGTGTGCGTGTGTGTGTGTGCATGTATGGCTGTCTGGTCCCTGGAGTGAGGTTGTATTTTACCATAGTGTAATGATAAGACCCCCTCCCCCCATCCACTCAATGCAATCTAGTATCCCTGTTGATGTCATCAATCTTAGAAGAGCATTCTAACCGCCCTGGGGTGAGGATTGCTGTTACATAGCCTACTGAAGAACCCCCCTCCCCACATACACTCACTGCATTCTAGTATCCCTGTTGATGTCCTCGATCGTAGGCCATTCTGACTACCTGCACATGTGTAATCTATGTGGTGCGTCTTGTAATTGCGTAGTACAATAATGATGATTTGCATATAGGCAGGGGTTCTCATCCCAACACTGGTAACTGTGTGCATGTGTCTGAGTGTGTGATACTGTGTCTCTGAATCCCTGAGTGTGTAGGTGTGTTACTGTGTCGGTGAATCCCTGTGTATGTGTGGTTGCATCCTGTTATGGGAGAGGGTGTTACTGCTTCCCAATGAGAAACCACTTTTTTCACTGGTCTTTACCCTTGTCATCTGCTAAACCACTCTTTTTCCTCCTTCCCACTCCAAGTAACTATACCTGTGATGTCAGCCACTATGGATGTGACGGCTCTGGCCATTGTAGCTTACTACACAGCTATCATGCTCTTGGATCATTAGATCAGTAAACATGTTTGAAACTTGGGAGATTATAACTGTGATGTGGAAGCTACAAAGTGCATGCAGGTGTTGTCATACAGACCCTTGAGCAGTCTACATTTACATATGGGACACTAACCGCAAACACTGACATCCCCCGGCTCATTCAATTACACCTGAAAGAGGAAGGCAGAACATCAAGATCAACATGCAGTTACTGTTGTTACACATGATACATACTGTCAAAAGTACAAAATGCATTCTAAAACTGTAGTACATGGTATGTCTGCTGCCTGTCAACACTACTCAACAATGGTAATCTACAATTGTCTTCCTAGTATGTTCACCCTGTGCATCAGACCATTTAGCATGTCCCTGCACCGATGGTGTGGATGACAGGGATGCGGCACAGGCATCATCATATGGACAGGGTGATAATGTTTGCCAGAGGCCTAGGCTCCACCATTGGATGACATCATGTGTGTGGGTTTGGGCCTTTTATCTCATTGGGCATGTGTGGATGTTATGTGTGTGTGTGTGTGTGTGTTGAGGTGCCCTACATTTGTTACTGGTGTGTGTGCATGTATGTACACAGGTCTGGCATGTGGCTGAAATACACAGGGGTATTATTGACAGCTGCAGACTGTACAGGGCAGGTTTTACAGCTCATGGTGTCCGGCCATGGCCATGTGACCTGTGCCTGCCAGGGGTTGCATGGGCAGTACCAGGCAGAGGTCCAGATCGGGTACTGTCTGATGACATGTCCACTGGAACCGTGTCCCTGTTGGGACCATCCAGGACCAGGTGCACATGGCCTGCTGTGTCCTGGTGTGGACAGCACAGCACCAGCTGCACTGCAGCTGCTACTGCCACTATGGGAGCAGGCATGTGATGTAGCATGTTCATGTAGACCTTCAACAGGTGATGTAGCTGGCCTACGTCCACGAGCTCGATGCCTCACTCCCACCAGATGTTCCAGCACAGACATTCCACGCTCGACGATTGACATGGCATGTTCAAGGACTCCCACCATGTCACCAAACCATCTACCCAAAACATCTGCAAGATGATGTTGAACATTTGCAATTACCTGGATGTTGTCAGTTAAAGAACGGACAGCAGCCCTCTGAAGCCTCAGACCTTCTCTGTTGTGCCATTCAGCATGTGCCTGTGCCTACATTACAGCCTGAAACATGCGTCTGGTGACACCAGCTGATGTGCTATGTCTTGCAGGGGCATGTTGGCTAGAAGTACTCCTATGAGCAGCCCTGGGCAAGAAGTACTCCTATGAGCAGCCCTGGGCACATGCCTGTGTAGGACATCACCAGTCAGTTGGCTAGGATCATGGTGTGCAGGCACACTTTCCATAGTCTCCACACATTCCTGTTCCATGCTACCACCCACCAACTGTCCTTCCTCTATGGCCACTGGTGATGGGGTATGTGTAGGCATGAGAACTGTGTGCAGGGATGAGGGGGATCCAGGTGGAATGGCAACCAATAGCACAGATTCAGCCCCTGACAACCCTGCCTGTGCCTCAATCATACTTTCATCATCACTGCTAGAGTCTGTGGGGACACTAACATCAGATGGACCGCAGGAGGGCAATGCACCTACATCAACACTTGTGAGGGGCAGACAAGAACTGTACATTACAAGTTATACAGCACAGTACAGACACACAGACACACAGACAAACACAGACACACAGACAGACACAGAGACACATGATATGGCACCCAATGGCATGCAACATGTATGTGATATGGCAGAAGGCATTCAGCTTAGACAATTATAGTGGTAGTTATCATTCATCCCTGTGTTGCACACAATACCATGCATGTGTTATAACAGAAGGACATGCACTTTACACAATTATAGTAGTAGTTTACATACATCCCTGTGTTGCACCATTTGTGTTAGTAGGTCATGCCCCAGACCTGCAACACAATGCATGCACTATGCACCGTTGCACCACACTGCCATGTTTTGTGCAACATACCCCACATTTTAACAGACCATCACTGACCTGTATACATCTGTCATTGATGCTTTGTGTTGGCCACTGCCCCTGTGTGTGATGAGGAAATGAGCAGAAGGGTATGCTGAGTGAATACTATGTTTGCCTGAGCCGTAGCTTGCATATCTCCCCCACAGCAGTGCATGTCTGTTCAACATTATTCTTCTTACCCCTGAGCCGAGTCTACAGACAATGTGCATGTGGCTGTACACACATGTTTGACATGGCTGTCCCTACTTTGCAATAGTGCCACAGACCAGCACAGGTTAACAGTACACCAGCCTGATGTGTGGCATATGACCTTGCCAATCACATGTAGTATGACATGTCTTCTGCTGACATGTTGAATGACATGCATATGTGTTTAACACAATGGTGCCCTTTCAAATATACAGTGAGGTAATGCTGTCCCAATGCAGGGACGTGTTATACTAACATGGACCTTCAGCTGACGCAATGCTGTCAGTCCACCCTACAGATATACAGTGACATACTGCACATTGAGCTGATGTGTATAGCCATTACAGGGCATCATGTGGCTTCACTATTGCTATACAGTGTAAGTTACAGACACATTTCATAGCCATGACTGTGTTCAGATACAATACATATCTAATGTGGAATGTGACCCACATCACTGAGGTGTATACACACTAAACCCTAATGTGGAATGTGTGGCACAGGTCACTGAAGGGTATACAGATAACACCCCTGCACATCTGCAACCATATTGCTGATGCCTGGCAACTATGCCCAGACATGGCTAACCTAGCAGTACTCCATGTCCCACATGCCATCTGTGTACCTCACACACATGAGGAGCAAGCATGACAGTGATGTCTGACACCAGCAAGGTGAATGTACTGTATCTGTGACCTAATATGGTTGTATGTATATGTTGTGCAACACATGTATGTATTTGGCTACTGGATAGGTAAAAGCTTTCATGTTGTGACACACTCAAGATGTTCAAGATATAAGTGGTGGTTTGATGTCATGCCTACACAAGCTTTGCACAGGCCTGTATGATGTTTATTGTGTCACATCTGCAATATCCCCATTACACAAAGGTCATAGTTGTATTGTGTTGAGCCAATGTACAACAGGGTTTACACACATGCACATCCCTTCTACTGTGTCTGTTGCTTCATGTCTCTGGCCATCCTCCATGGCCATGTGTAAACATGTTTTGTCCAATGGTTGTGATGCGCATCTATTCCACATGTCACTGTTGTCCCATATGACATACACCCGTAGATGTCATATGCTCCACTGAGGACAGGGTTATGCAGACAAAGGGTGGTATGTTTGGGATGAGAGAGATCATGTTTTGCAAGATAGTTAACCAGTGTTGCAGTCAGCCCACAAAATGTCATGGACATGTCAGATAGCACATGACATTGGGTGACAGTCATACCACCATACATTATGTGTATGTGTGTTAAATGGCCACATGGCAGATAGCATGCAATTAATATGCTCTGTGCATTATCAAGCCTGATAAATAATAACAATCTCACCAGACACAGGCTGCTGTCGCTGTGAAATGCCAGAGGTACCTAAATAGGAGTGTCACAGCAGTAAGATCATTATCCACACCTGTGTGATAGCTACAGGGTGCAATATGCATGTTAGCACATAAGCCAATACAATAGACTATACTATGGAGTATGCACATCTGTGCATACATAGAGTAGAAAACTATATATGTGGCATGTGTGCATACATGCCTTGCATATGATGTTATATTAAATATTTTACAGAAACACATATAACTATATGAAAAATAGTTGTGTTCTATGTGCAGTAGTGACTTACCAGGCAACTCCCGGCTCAGTGATTGTGAGACACCCACCTCCACAATTCAAGCTAAAGCTTGTGGAAGAAGTTCTGTAGGTGTCCCCAGATTGGCCAGTAGATCCTCGGTACGTGTGAGTGGGGTCTGGGTGAGTGGCCCCTCACCTGTTGCAGATTGTTCCCTGGTGATTGCATTCGCATGCTGTTTCGCCCATCTAATGAGGTCGGTGCAGTGTTGGCGCACCTGCTGATAGGTGGTTTACCCTCCTGCAAAGTTCCTCTCACTGAGCATCCCGCTGCTGTGCATCCTGTGACACATGGCTGAAGAGTGTTTCATGGTTGTCAAGTAGGTATGGAAAGAGGACCTCATCCTCCAAGTAGGTGTATGGTGGGAGCCTGGCACGTGGCATACCTGGAAGACATAATGAAGGGCACAGGTCACAGTAACTCACAGAGAAGTACAGAAGTACAGCTGCACATACATGTGTATCACATTTATTATGATTACAAATATGTTTTTGCAAATCTGCATGACACTAACACCACTGACATGTTTAACTCACACACATTTGACACTTACTGGTGATTTGATGTTATCACCATATATGTGTGTGTCAAGTGATGACATTGCTCATACTCCATGTGGATGTTTTCTTGATGTGGGCATGTCTGTTTGACTATACTGGTGTCCTTACCTATCAGCACGTGCCTGGATGTGTTCACATTAATGCAAGAGACCTTAATGCTGTGTATATGTCACATATATAGTCATACGCAGCCTTAAGGGACATGACCTGTGACCCTGCAGACATGCTCATGGAAAGTTTTACATGTATGTGTTTTGCCATATACATCTGCATGGCACTGTAGATCAGTATAGCATCCTGCCATGTATTACCTGTGTTGCACATGTGAAACACATGGGACAATGGCTAGCTTGATGGTATTTGTAGGGTTGGATATCAACTATAGCATATATGGTCATAGTGAACTAGCAGGCTATATGCACTGGGCCATTTATGAGCCTAGGCTGAAAGGTTACCTAGCTGTAGCCAACAGACAAGTAACTTTCAGTGGCCAGTTCAAGCATTGCCACAGAACTGATCCACAGGGTTACTGATATATTTGCCATGCGGTCTTCACACCATGTCTCAAAGAGTGGCAATGTGCAGCTTTGCTGGACAGGGATGCATAGTATGACAGGAGTATGTAAAGTGTATGGGACAGGGATCTGTCAGGCATGTTATGATCCTTGTACTAGAAAGGTGGATGTCCATGAAGTATGTGTTTATTTGAAATCAGGATGTGTGAGTGTAGCATGTCCAACATCTCTGGATTGGACATGGCTTTATTCAGGGTAGGCATCATGCTACATAGTGGAGCTAGGGTTTGGGAAGTCTGGAGTAGGCCATCTGAACAGGCCAATAAACCTTAAAGGAAATATGTGATCTAGTATGGGTCACTTGAGTGTTGAATATGGCTGAACAATGATCTCTGTATTCATGGATGGCACCCTGTCATGATTAGGGATGCCACTTACTACTACCTGACTGGTGTGGTGAAGTGACTATCAAAGGAAAGACTACTGTCCAGCTGCATCCCATACACACACAGTTTCCATTATGCTGACCGCTGCCTAGGTGGTAGTTCATGGGTACAGGGTTTTTAACATAGGAGATGTCAATGCAATACTTAGCTGTGAGATTGTGGCCATACGTCACACACCACACATCTGACCCACAAAGGCCCTTCTGTATGTTTCCCGCAGCACTCATTGAGTCAACTATTGCTCCTAGCTCATAGTCATTTGCAAATTTCAATAGGCAGATGCCTTCTGTGTTAGTCTGTGTGGTATAGATAACAAAGAGGGGGAGTACCAGGAATTAACCCTGTATTACTGTAGCTGGCACTGGTTTGATGTGCGTGTATTAGTCAGACACCTTCTGTAGTGTTGGTTCTGCCAGCAGTCCAGTTGCCAACCAATCCTGTGACATAGGAATATACAACTAGTTTACTGAGTTTAGCTGGAACACAGTATGGGTGATGGTGTTCTAAGACCTGGCAAGGTCATGATATGCTGTGTGAATTAACCTTACAGTCATCTACATCTGTACTGACTACATCAAATAAGTTTATCAAGGTTCATGGCCTTACAGACCAGACTCAGCAGGGTAGTAGTGTACTATTCCCCATTATCAGTGGTGACTCCCCCTTTCTGGGGTGTGATAACTGTTGCTGTGCACCATTCAGTGTGTACACAGCCTGACATGAAGCTATGATTGAACATAATGTGTATGTGGAGAGCAAATTGTTCTGACATTTGTGTAAAATACACCCTGGGATGTTTACAGGTCCCATGCAAGCTTTATGTATGGCTTTAGAGAGTGCAGCTTGTACCTGCATAGTTGCTATTACAGGGGCTCTGTAGTGTACATGGATATATAAATATGTGTACCTGTTGGGGGGGAGGTGAGAGTGGGTTTAGGTTATCCAAGACCCTATCTGGATGAACAAGTGCTATTTCTGTAGGTGCAGTACTTCTCATGCCATAGTGCTGTGAAGCATGGCAGGTCTTGTTGTTGCCATTACTATTCGTGACACAGCTATAGAATGCTCTGTGGTTGGCCTCATAATATGTGGCTGATTAGTTTCACAGTAGCTTTGAGTGGTTTTATATGGTGCATCTGCATCTTACTGAGGCTGACCAGGGATTACCTCCACTCATGTGTGTTCACTCTTGCAACAGTTACTACCTTCTGTGGTACAATTTAAGGCATGGTACCACCTGTTTGCCTTCCTGTTTGTGTTTGGTTGAATCTTGGTTCTGTTTCAATGGCACAATCACTGCACTTATGTGAGTGCTTAAAGTGCATTTGTGTAGGATTCAGCATTTGCACATGCATTGTCCACGTGCATGGGTGCCATGACAGTTACCACTTTGCTCTTAAGAAGCAGAAGCATAACATTGGCTTTGGAGACTGCCTATGTGTAGCATACTGTTAGCCCTGTTTGTGTGACTATGGTGATCCAGGTTATTGGGGTCAATGAAATCCAACATGAATTGAGCACTGGTGTTGGCACATGAGGAGTCTTCCCAGTTCATAATGGGATAGTCGAGAGTCGCCATTATTATGGTTTTCTGTCTCAAACATAATATTCCCCATTGCAGCACAATATGACAGTTGGGAATTTTGAGGCATGGTGGGTGATCTGTCACAAGGGGAAAATTGGATTCCACTTTGGCACAAAGGTAGTTGCTCAGCATAATGCATCTGAAGTTATGTAAGTGCAACTAGCATGGGGGTGTACATATCCTTTAGGAATATGGACACACCTGTGGCCTGTGTGTTCCAATAAAGGATAATTGCCAAGAGATGAGGTATGTGTTATAACATGGTCATGCAGGGCTACTCTCTGGAGTGTTGAACCATATCACAGTCACTGCACAGATATGTTCTCCATGTTAAGGATTGACGTAAGTGAGTTAATACTGAGTTTCTGAAATGTATCATTGAGTAGCGAGAACCAAGTTTATTGCTTGGCTGTCCCTGTTACAGCAGTGGACTTTCACTTGAACTTTGCATGATGAAGGCACTAGCCAGTATCCAAATTCCCAGGGGTAACAGGTGCAGGCCCTGTCTGGCAAAGCATCATGGTCTGTAAACCATGTTATCCCAGGCAGAGAGATACTGGATACCCTTTGAATTACACTAGTACATTAGACAATTGTGGAATACAATCCATTTGTCCCTGTACTGCAGTATCATTCTATCCAATGGCAGAATGCTACCCAGGCCTTGGGACATACCTGCATAGGCTACAAGACCTGACAGTTCCTACATGTGTGTTTCCATGCATTCCAAGCTACTGCATCACAGGTCCTGCACAACAACATGGAATATGCCAGTGCCATGTGTATAGTTCAAAAGGTGGTCTGAGTGTATGGGTATGTGGCTAATCATGGCAGACTGGCAGCTGACAGTATGTTTGCCCTTGTATAGCTTGATGTGTAACATAGTGCTAGAGTTTGCATTCACAAATGAGCACTGTTGGGCATGTTTCTGGCCACGTGTTCTGAGGGGTGGCACAATTTGGCAAACTATGTCATACAGTTTGTGTATTATGTTGTATGTCTATTCCAGCTTGGGAGGTCTCTTGCTTGGCCAGATACTTAGAAGCCTCTGTGAATGTGTGTGATTTCTGGTGGTATGTGTGGATGTCCTTACTGTGTTCTGGTAAGGGTATGTGCTGGTTGTGGTGATGAGATGCATGTGTTAACCTACACCTCATGACTGTCCAGTCCAGTCATGGCTGTAGACTGGACTGCCTTCCAGCTTACCCCTGTAGCTGCATCCCAAACAATGTGTGGGGTGTGGTGTTAGGTGGATTTGGCAGTGTACATGGCATAGAGATTACATTCCCCCAGCATAGCCACATACACAAAGCTGACATTAGTAAACACCAGTAGATGACTAGTGGACATGCCTGTATGATCATTCAGTACTACAAGTACCAAATACTGTATTTAGTTTACTTATTGCTTATGAAGATGTTTTAGACAGTGATGCTCACACGTAAATATGTATGTTATGGACGTGACAACACTGGCTATTACAGAAACATTGTAGCTACCTTTAGCAGCAATCCTCATCTGAGGCGCACATCACATCCTGATAGTTGATTACAGATGATGCAAGTGTCAACAGGTCTGTATAATTTACTGGGTATATACTCACATATCCACCAGAACCATGAGCTCTGTTGGGCATGGACACCCACCCCCAAACAGCTGTTATTGCTTGCAAATGATACTAGAGAGGTGGATATTACATGTCTTATGTGCATGGATAGTCACCTAGCTCTTCCAGTTTTCTTTGTTATCATGCTGCTAAACTGTCAGATTACTACAATTCATATGTATCCTGTTATTGAGTATTATAATTGCCAATGGACATAACTTATGTTTGCATGACATAATAGAAATGCTATGTAAAATGGAATACAGATCTGTCTAGAATACTGTACATTACACAGTTATTGGCACAATATCCCACAATGCAAATCATATTTGCACAGTAAGCCCACCTTTGACATGTTCATCTCACTAATACACCAATATATATGTCTATGTTACAATATATCAACATATACTATCCCTTGTTACAGCACATACTTGTTGGACCATCCCTGACACTGACAGAGGCTGGAAAAGAATTGGTGAATTCCAAGCCCATATATATCATCCCTTGTGGTGTATGGAGAGTTTGCCTTGTGACCTACAGCAGCACACACACAGAATACTACAAGCATTACTACTGCTCAACAATACACCACTACATGATAGCTATTTCCACTATATGCATTAATTACACTGTAATTATTACAGAACAGGTACTACATACACAGACATACTAAATGTTATACATACCTTCTTGGTAATTGGCGGTGTTATTGACTGGTATTTTAATCTTTTTCGGTTTGTGTTTCAATCTTCTGTTGGGTATTTTGTACTGTTCTGCAGGTATATACAGATGGTTTGAATGTGGTTTGAATGTGTGACAAGGCATCCTTTTATAGTTAGAGATCTGTAACATGTGCTATCCTGATCACCAGTTGGTGTTCCAAAGTAGTTAATTACATGCACATCGGCTGTGTAGCTACTCCATTAGCCAATACCATGGCAAAAGTGTAGTATAATTGAGTACTCCACTTGGGCATTGTTCCTTTGCCTTACTTGTGAGGAAGACAGCCTAGAAGTGTTATCTGAAATCTATTGCAACAGCTGTATGGAGACAAACACAAATATATTGTGTGTAATGCCTACAAGATTTGGTCTAAATGTGACTACTGCTGTTATTTTTCTGAACATTGCTACTTGTGCAGGGTTTGTCTGTACCGAATACTACTGCATATGTTTCAGTCTGGCCAAGATGTTTGACCAGCTCAAGGCTGTATGACTATGGATATAATGTTAGGGGGTTTACAGTGTGCTCACCAGACATCTTTAGTTTGGTGCAAATGTGTATCATACTGTGCTGATAATCCGTAATTGGTAACACTTCCTGGTGTAATTACTTTTCAACCCTCTGAAAAAGGATTAGTTCAAACAAACCTATCAGCAGCTGTTCCATTGTATAACAGCAACTATTTCACATAGGGCCATGTTAGTGTGTCTCTGTTCAGGTAAGTCAAGGTTTCAGCAGATGTCGTACAGTGGATGAATAATTGGTTATGGTATGACAGTATGTATTGTTGTAATTAGTTTGGGTGTGGGGGAGATGTTGGTGGGTGTACATAGCAGATGCAGGTGTGTAGGAACTGCTTTTATACATATTCTATATGTGTGTGGGTGTTCTTTCCCTATGTGAACACCTATCCCTTAGTGGACTAATACTATGGTAATTGCAGGCTTATTCATTAAGGCACTGTTAAATGCTTCCTGTATAGCATACAGGTAATGTTAGTCCTTGAACCCTTTTGGCAATACATCAGAATGTAATAAAGTTTTGCTAAATGAAAGATGTCTGTGTATTTCTGTCATGGATATTTGCAGTCATAGTTGTGTTGGTGACTAACCCTATTTGGCTCATGTCCAAAGAACATATTTGTAATAGTGTATTGGCATACACTCTTCATATGTTATGTTCATATTGTTTATGGAGTGGCAGAAAGTGTGATTGCTATGCTCCATGTTATACTCAGATTTGAACACTTCAGATGCTGTATACACACATATATGTATGTGTATGTATGTATATATATATATATATATATATATATATATATATATATATGTATATAAAATATATATTATTGCATATGTTTATATGTACCTCCATAGATGTGTAGATGTTTTTAACCTATCTATATATCTACATATATGTATATCTCTATATATATATATATCGACATGTATCTATGTATCTCTCTCTCTCTCTCTCTATATATATATATATATACTAACCCTATTTGGCTCATGTCTAAAGAACATATATATACATCTGTGTATACATATATATATATATATATATATATATATATATATATATATATATATATATATATATATATATATATAGCATGCACCTTTCAGTGGGTGCATGGTGGTTTGTCCTATTTCAACACAATTCTCCCTTTTGTGTTTTAACCTGTCTGAATACACAAATGGCATGGGTACATCTCAGATAGCTTACTGGTAGGTTACTCTGAGGATGGTATACATGTTTGCGGGTTCTAATCCTGGAAGTGGTTATTTTTTTACCTCTCAGAGCAGGCACTGGTAGGGAAAGTGTGATTAATGCAAATTTAAGCAGTTGTAAGCAAGTTTGCCCGTGGTCTGCTTGACGGTAAGCAAAGGTTACACCTGCGAAGCGTTTATCTGTTTAACCATGTATAAGTACTGCTTACCGTCGTGCAAACCTACGCAAAACCGCTTACAACTGCTTAAAACCTTAATCAACCTGCATCCAACAGCCTTTATTCTGGCCCTCAAAATGAATTAACAGCCCTTGAACCCAGGACCATGAACACCACAGTCACTGACTTTACCACTAAGGCATCTAACATATATACAAATGTTATGGTGTTTAGAATATACATTTTACTACGGGCATTCCTCACTACTGAAAACAAATGTGACAGTCAGTTGGTGTACATATGTATGGTACTTGTTAATGTTCATATGTCTGTGGAATTAAGTGTTGCAATGTGACCTGACAAGGTGTATTATGGATGAGAATGGTTCTTGTTTTGTGTCCTTTTTTTATTGTCCCCATACTCCATGTAAACCCCTCCAGTACACTTATTGAACATCCAACCCAGGCTCTCCTTGATGCATAATTTCATTACCCATCATTCCTCCCCCACTCCAATCTCCACATACACAACAACCATCCCTTCTATGGTGAATTAAGTTAATATTAATAGTTATAATACCAGAGCTGTGTTTTGTGTACACTTCATTTCCTTTGGATTGCTTCTGTGTCACGAAGTGTTCATAGATGTTTATATATATGGCTATAGATGTATCTATCTAGCTATATATATATATATATATATATATATATATATATATATATATATATGCGCAGACATCACTGACATGCATATATCTATCTATCTATATATATATATATATATATATATATATATATATATATATATATATAGATATATATATAGATATATATATATATATATATATATATATATATATTTATATGTATATTTAGTATTAACAGTTATACATATGTAGACTTGTATATGTCGATTCACAAACTACAGTACATTACAATGTACTGTACATATGTACACAAAGTGACTGTCCCATTTGTGGTCAGTACTGTGGAATGCCTATAGTCAAAGGTGTAGTCTAAAGACCATATAGAACGTATGCAGATAGGATGGCTTAGTGGTAAGTCCCATGACTGTGGTGTGCATGGTCCAGGGTTCAAGACCTGCGATGCTTTAACAAAGTTTTTTACTCCAGAATAAGACTCATTTAAGCAGTTGTAAGCATGTTTAAAAGTGTTTGTGCGACATTAAAGCAGCAGTTATACACGGTTAAACAAATTTTAAAACTGTATAACCTGTGCGCGCAAACACGGCCACATCTGCTAACTACTCAGGATATATATATTTCAGTGAAGTAACATCTCACTATGTGCTTACATAACATTACAATCTCTGAATACTACCTAAATATGCAAGCTGTGGTTAAGGTATATCTTTTAACATGAAAAACATCTCTGACTGTATTGGGATTTAAACCACAAATGCACAGATACTATGTGAATGCTGTAACCATTACACTATTGACATTAACATTGTTTCTGCCTATTTCCTATTTAGATGATTTCTATGTGTAAGCTAGGCTAAGCAAAGGGTGGAGGCGCCCAAACCCACTGAGCTTCACTTACTCTTGAAATCAAAACATAACAAATTAAATGAGACACTATAAATTAAATTCCTAAGTACATTAGGCATAGCCCCTCACTGACACACTTCAAGAGAAACCTTGATGTGTGAATGGGTAACAGAATATACACCCCTGGGATCATGTGTCCGAGAACCATACAGCCAGGGGGAGGAGGAGCCCCTCCAGTTTTATAGCTGCAAGACCTGTTGGGGAAATTGAATGGTGTTGATGTTTCACATTAACATGCCTTTTTTAGATCACTAAGTGCCCCTATCACCCTCCGCCACCCCAGTCTTCAACAGCTTCTGGCAACTCTGCCTGGAATCACTTCATTGGCTATGCTTGACAGAGGCTCAGTTACTTCATCAATGGTGCAGAGAAAGCCAACACACTGTAGCTATGCTTCTAAATACCCTTGGGCAGATAGCCTACTACCTATCTGTGAACCTCTAAAGTGCAGGCCATCACAGAAATAATATGTGAATAAACAGAGCTTTCAGATCACAATATACAGTGAAAAATCACCATGCAGTGAGAAAATAGTTAAGTACAGCAAGAACATACAGAACAATTATACTTAATCACTCCACAAGCCTATCTTGGAAGCTAGAAGACTTGTATAAGTTTAAGGCTTTCTATTGCTTACCAGTAGGTTACCTACAGGAAAGATGAGAAACAAGCACAGATGGGCAACATGCATGGAACAATACGATACCGGCTTGCACGTGTCAGCCTTAGGCTTTCGAATACTGGCCAAGGCTATCGGTGCCTCCATGGTGCCTTTTTCAGGCAAGACTCACAGGTGAATCTTACCTCTGTAAACAGCACAATAGCAAAATCAATGAGGGTTATGCTACTCAATGCCAGGAGTTGTAATCACAAAATGCACACACTCACAGCACTCCTCAGTATGGACAACGCAACATCTGTGCAGTAACTGAAACCTGTTTTAAGGCCCCTGAGAGCACACCAACACTACCAGACTACAACCTATACCACATTTTTTGGCCACAGAACATGGACTGACACAGACATGGAGGGGGTCTATCCATATTCATCAGGGATACCTACACCTCCAGGTTAGTGGAGCAGCATGATACCTCTGAGATCATCCATGTGCAGCTAACATCAGCCACAACTGCAATGTAATCTGTGGCCTGCTACTGATCACCATCCATGACCCAGGACCACCACTCCACCTACCTGGAGACAGTGGAAAACATGACAGTCCTACCAAACACCCTGGTATTGGTCGATTTCAACTACCCTACCATTAACTGGGAAACTTACTTGAGTACTCACTTCCAGGCCCAGTGCTTCCTGGAATTGATCACCTCAAATGCCCTGTATCAGATGGTAAACTCCCTAACCAGAGGTGGAAACACACTAGAAGTGGTAATCACCAACATGGGCAACAGGTGCACCACAGGAGAGGTAAACCGGTCACTGGTTAGATCTGACCATGAACTATTCACTGATGATTTCCACACCCAATCATCTCCCACACCCATGGTAACCACAGTGAAAATCTTTCCTATAGCTAACTTCACACTACTAAAGACAGAGGTAGGAGGTTTCACAGCCCCCACGGTAAGGGAAAACACTGATCAAGATACAGAAAGACTTACAAATGCACTCTATAAACACCTACAAGGATGTATGGATCGTGCCATCACTGGTAAACCAAAACTTGCTCCTCCAAGACAAGGACACCAGTCTGGTGGACCCCTGCAATAAACAGGCTATACAACAGAAGTAGGACAGTAGTCCAGGAAAAACAGCAAATCCCAAGAAGGGCAGACATCCGTGACCAGTATTAGTAAGAAACTTAGGTCAATCATGAAATCATCCAAGGCTAACTTCAACAGGAAAATAGGCAAGGATTCAAAAGATAACCACAAAGCCTTCTTTGGCTATGTCAAGGATCTAAGTGGTAACACACACATTTGCACTGTGCCGGTGCAATATAGCACAAAATATGCTGAACCTACTAATATCACCAACATCCTTGCAGATACATTCAGTGCAGACTTCACCCCCTAAAGATCCCACAACAATACCCGTAAAGTACAGTAGCCCAGACATCAGAGACACACAGGTGGAAATAGCCCTCTCAAATGGCAAACTACAGCATCAATGGAGGCAGATGGTGTCCCAGACTGCGTCTTTCAAACACTACAAGATGAACTAACCCCCCACCTAATTAAGCTTTTCAACCTCAGCCTCTACATAGGCTACATGCCCATACAATGACTCATAGCAATGGTTATTCCACTCCACCAAGGTGGAAACACAACTGACCATGATAACTACCACCCCATAAGCCTGACTAGCCTGGTCTGCAAAGCTATGAAGTGCATCCTTATGGCACTCATTAACAAAGACATTGGTAACCTCCATACACTTGACCCAACCCAGGTCAGCTTGGTTGAGTGCAGATCATGCCTACTGAACCTGTTTGACGTCTTACAGACAGTCAACAAGGCATTAGATGAGGGGAGAGGTGGCTCACACATACTACCTGGACCTCATCAAGGCTTTTGACACCATTCCTCACTCAAGTATTATTGATAA
Organism: Protopterus annectens; assembly: GCF_019279795.1. Classification (NCBI taxonomy): domain Eukaryota; kingdom Metazoa; phylum Chordata; order Ceratodontiformes; family Protopteridae; genus Protopterus; species Protopterus annectens. The sequence goes on from NC_056745.1 coordinate 893,031,236, forward strand.
ACTCACAAGCCTGTACATGAACCCATACATCACAGGATGGGTTGCCAACAGGCTTACACACAGAACCCACATGGTAAGACTTGCAGCCTCCAGGTCCAACTCTTAACCAGTCACAACTGATGTCCCACAGGACTCAGTCCTGGGACCCCTACTGTTTGGCATATACTTCTCAGATGTACAGGCAAACACAGGTGGACTACGGCAGACCATGTTTGGCAATGACTGCAAACTGGGAGCCATAACTGACAGTAGATACTACAGGCTGCAGAAAAGTATTACAAAAAAAACAACAGGTCCGTTGAGAAAACCACTTTATAAAATACAAAACAGCAAAGCTTTTGGATGAAACCCTTCCTCAATACTATTACATTATGCTTAAAACCAAACTGGTTTAAATACAGGTCATAACAATCACATGACTAGCAGTCCAAAAGTCATGTGACACAAACAAATGCAACTATGAAATATAAACATAAGACATACAAAAATATATAAAAAATATATATAAAATATATGAAAAATATATTACAACATCTAACAACGCAATTTAGTTTGTTCAATTTAATAAGAACAGGTTTTAATGTAACCATCGAATTCAAACCTGGAGGATGGTCAGAAGCAAGCCTTAATATCCCCTCATATTCCTTGACTTGGAGTAGATTATTGCTATCACCACCCCTTAGTGTTGTACGTAAAATATCTATCACTCTAAAATTAAACCTATGATCTGTACCAAACTCAGCCATGTGTTTGTACAAAGCATTCCTATCAATATTTCTTCTAATCTCTGATTTGTGCTCAATAATACGATCTTTCAACTTCCTGGTTGTTTTCCCTACATAAAATGAGGGACATACAGCACAGGTTGCTAAATACACCACATTAGTCGTGGTACATGTGGCCGACAAATCAAAACTATACACTTTACCAGTGACAGGGTTTTTAAAATTATGACCATTATCACTAATAATGTCTGAGCAACAAGTACAATTCATACATCCATATGTACCTGGTTTAACAGAAACAGCCCGGCCAGGGGGTCTACTAAAATCTTTATAGCATAGTCTACTCTTTAAAGTTCTCATATTTCTATATGAGAAAAGGGGTCTCTCACCCAAAATAGCCTTAACTTCAGCAGATGCCATCAATATAACCCAGTTCCTCTGTATAATTTGTTTAACAAAATGTGTATTAGCATTATAAGAGGTAATATATCTAACTGTGGAAACGTGACATTCAGCTATACTAGGATTATGGACATCATCTAGAAAAGTAGGTTTCAGAATTGTCTTTCTATCAGCTATAGTTCTAGTTTTCAAATCCAACAGCAATTTAGAGTCATACCCACTATTCAAAAAATCATCAAACATTTCATCAAGTTGTATATTAAAGAATGTACCATCAGTATTCAGCCTACTAACTCTATTAAACTGTGAAGTCACTATGCCTTTAAAAACATATGGGGCATGCATGCATATACCTCCTTTCTATAGACACTAGTGTGAATAAATCCTTCTAGTAACTGTATCTTAACATCCAAGAATACAATCACATTTTCAGAGACATCCATTTTAAATTTCAAAAAAAATTGTGGTTGTATTCAAATAATCCACATATTCACTAAGCTGAGTTAAAGAGCCTTTCCAAATCATAAAGCAGTCATCAACAAAACACTGATAAAAACATACATTACTATTTAGGGGATTTCTATTACCAAGAATATAAGTTTTCTCCCATCGGTGTAACACCAAATTGGCATAAGTATTGGCCACTGAAGTACCCATAGCTACACCCGTTAATTGTAAGTATAGCTGTTCATCAAACAAAAAAATATTATTAGTAAAAATGAAATCCAAAAGAAAACAGATATTTTCAACATATCTAGTTGTTAAAGACAATTGTGAAGTCAAAAACTCTCTTATAGATTCAATACCATACTCATTTGGTATTACAGTAAACAAAGATGCAATATCAAGTGTAACAAATAAGAAATTACCCTGTCTTAAAGGATTGCCATCTAAACCATTATACCAATGTCGTAGTTTGAATAAAAAATCTATAGTATCTCGTAGAACATTAGTACATTTCAATAAAAATGGCTGCAGCTGTTTCTGCAGGTAAATGGAGATAGACTCAGTAAGCCAACCACCACCCAACACAATAGGTCTCATGGGGGGGTCTAACATCGACGTATGAATCTTAGGAAGACCATATAGACATGGAATAACTGGACACAAGAAAGTAAAAAAGTGAAACAAATCTAAACTAATATCACCATTAATTTGCAAATCATAAATCATCATATTAACACAACTTATGCACTTCTTAACATCCAAAAGTGTAACACGCCTAAATGCATTAGCATCATCAAGTATATTGGAAACAGAAGACATATAGTTACACCGGTCCATAAGGACCATAACAACCCCTTTGTCAGCTTGCTTAATGACTACCATAACTGACAGTCCAGCTGACACAGACTTCCTTCAGAGGGCCTCACAGAGACCGTCACAGGGTGTCAAAGTCATGGCCTCAAGCTAAGTGCCACAAATGGCATGGTCATTCCATTTAGGAAAAACTAAACACCCACATATTAACACATAAGTGGCAGCCACTTTAATATAGACGAGTAAATAGGGGATGTGTGGACTAAGGTAGATAGTGATCTCTCCTTTAACAATCATATCTCCAAAGTAGTTAGGACATCCTTCTATGTAGGACATTTGATTACAAAATGGTTTGCATCTAGACATACTGAGGTTATAGTGCCCCTTTACTCATCACTCATCAGTCCCATCATAGGGTATGATAACCCATTTGGGATGTACCTCAGAAGACACTTCTGACAGCTGGAAGGTCCACGAACGTACCTCGCCAAGAGGATTACTGGCCTCAAACATATGTCCTATGCAGCCAGACTAAATAAACTCCTGCTTTACTCAGTGGCATCTTGTTTATTCAGAGATGATCTCTGCTGGCCACCAAAGCCATGTCCAACTCAGGCTTAATGGATATGCTCCACCTATGGGAATCCATGTCACAGTCAGCCACACGCTGTAGTGAGCTAAACCTTGCCACAATAATAACTAAAAAATGCTGGAGGAACAGATTCCTGTCACAGAAACTCCCATGCTTTGGAACAACATCCCTAATTACATTATACAAAGCCCCTCACTAACACTCTTCAAGAGAAACCTTGAAGAGTGAATGGGAAACAGTAGATACACCCCAGGGATCCCGCCATTGGCTCTGCTTCACAGAGGGACAGTTAATTAATCAATGGGGTGGCAAAAACTGGCACATTTTGTCTAGGCTTATGAATGCCCTTGGGCAGTTAGCCAAGTACCTACCTATGAGCCTATACATACAGTATCAGCACATGCTGATAGCTTAATTTACTGTTCAGGTGTTGACTTACCTTGTCCCAATGGCAGTTGTGTGTGCAATAGTTGAGGGCTGCCTATGTTGGATGTACACAGTAGACTGCCTATACATGACAATTTACAGGTAGTCTTGTGTGTGTGCCATCCATTTTTACTGTGTGTGCAAGTGGAGAAAGGTGTCAGTCCCTAGGTGCCTACACTGTTAGTGTGTGTGCTATACATTCCCTCCTTGCCAAGACATGGGCATACTGGGCACGCCTCCGTCTTCCTACTGGGGCTATCTCAGGGTGTTCATGGTCTGAGTACCTCTGTGCCTGTGGGGCCCTTGGCAATGGTGGTGGGCTGTGAGGGCCTTCACCATTCTGTCCCTGCTGCCGCTGTTTCCGCAGGATCATATTGTGTAGCATGGCGCATACTATGAAGATGTGGGCACACGTGCCTAGAGACTACTGCAAGGCTCCACCAGATATGTCCAAGCAACAGAACCGTGATATAAGCATCCCAAACATATGCTCTATGATGATTCTGGTTTGTACATGTGCCTCATTATGGCGTTCTTGCATGGGTTTGTGTGCATTTCTGATGGGAGTCATCATCCATGGTTCCAGTGCATAGCCAGCATCCCCCACCAGGTGGCCATTTGGGATGTCTCCCTGGCAAATACCTGATACAGCTGTGAGGCATGCCAGATGTGGGAGTCATGATAGCTTCCAGAGCTGCCAGCACACACATCCATGATAATAACCTGGGCATTGCACATGACCTGGCAGTTGATGGAGGGGTATCCCTTGCAGTTCATGTAGTGCCTACCCTGCTCACTGGGTGGTGACTTGATGTGTATGTGTCTATTGCACCCAGTACCTCTGGGTATTCTGCCACACAGTGGAAGAGATGCATATTGCTGGCCATCTCCTCCTGCATTCGGGGGAAGTATATGTGTCCATTGGCATGTGGTAACATGGCATCCAGGAACTGGTGAAAAACCCTGGATGCTGATGCCTGTGAGATCCCCATGATATCCCCAGTTGGCCTTTGAAAGGTACCTGTGGCTAGTAGTCTCAGGCTTACACATACCTTCGTATCCACTGGGATGGGTTCCCCTCTGTTTGTTCTGGCTCTGAGGCATGGCCAGCACAGCTCCACAAGTTGCTGTAGGGTGTCCCTGTCCACCCTGTAATACTCTACTATCTCCAGATCATGTAGCTCCTAGTAGGTTACCCTGGGTCTGAACACTCTTCTCCTCCTCTGGTGCCTGAGGTGGTTGTCAACATCATCCTCCACACCACCTTCAGTCTCCAGCACATACTGATGGATCAAAGCTATGGCAGCCCCTAACATGTACATATTAAAAGTTCCCCATATGTATACACCAATGGTGCAGAGTGTATGGGAACACACAAGTGTGTGTGAGGTGCTTTCTTTATACTATTGTGCTATGGATGCTGCTGATGTCATTGGCTGTGTATGAACAATTCCAGCTGCAGGGTATCTTAATTATGGGTTTTACAGTGAGTACTGCAAGTGTGGGACCTGTAGTGTGGAGTTATGCTTGCTTGCCTTGATTAATCTGTTGCCCTTTAATACACTTTTAAACCTGGATCCCCTCCCATTGTCAGGCATGCATCCACCTGCCAACTTTCTTGTTTTGTACTTTCCCTACCCAGTCATGTGTTGCAAAATGTGTTTTGTAGGTGATATAATGCAATTCTGCTTTGTTCTGCTGTGACACTTTACTGTTTTCTTTGCAGTACAGCCCTTCCCCTTTCTTGTTCTGCAGGAAGCTGCTTTCAGCCTTGTTAGCTGTTGTCAATGGCCCACTGTAGGTTCCTAGTTGTTAATTAGTCATTTGTACTCCAATTTCCCTGCTGTAGCATTTCCTTATTTTTTTCGTATATCCTTCCTGTTTCAGATCCAGTGCGCACCACGCAAACCCATTTACCAAGTTTAAGTGCGTTTTAATCTCCATTCACATACATACTCAGTTACCTTGTGTGCTCTCAGCTAAGCAAAGCTGTAGCCAGTTCAACACACCCCTTTCCTGCAGCTTTGCTTAGCTATGGGAAAACCGGATTAGCAATGCTCCAATCTGCTTACAGCAAAGGTGACACACTCCTCTCTTGATGACATTTTTATCTCAAGGGCACACCTCTGTGTTATAACACTATGCTGTTAGGTGCATCCTTACACCAGCGGGGAATCTGTGATTCACTATTACTCCTCTCATTTGCATGGCATTACCTACCTATTCCTAGTTACCACGCAAAACAATGTCACAGCCCCTTAGCAACCCTTGCACCATCGTGTGGTGTAACATGCCTGCCATTGACTATTATGAGGAAATCATGATATGTGTTACATTGCAGATTTATTCTATATTTTCTATTTTCCTTGCAATCCCATTTGCGCGCCGCTGCCCTGTGCTTAAACTTTGCGATAGTGCGAAAAAAAAAATGAAATGTTCTTTTTATATTTTGTACATGTTTTTTATGCCAATGGCTATATATTTAGCCATTGACATATATTAACAATATAATACATGTGTTTGGTTGGCTGTCATGGCTCCGATTTTATGTTTACAAAAATGTAAACAGTTTTTTACAGTTTACATTTCTGCATGCTTACACTACACCTGCACCACTTCCTGGATTGCTAAATACCTTTATTTGCATGCAAATGGGGTAATTAGCATACAGGGGCCAGGTGCTGGGCGGGCGTGGCGTACACAGGTAGTGCACATGGAAACAGCTCATACCTGGATCGTTCTCCGGCCATATTTGGTGTTGGAATGCCAACGCTACGCCTGCACTTGGCACAAGCTTCATGAATCCCAGGGTGTAACTTTTAAAAGACACTTTTTCTGTCATTCTATGTCAGTGATTTATGCTGCAGTATGCACAGCAAGTAATAGTTTTTACATTGGTAAAACCTCCAGAAAGCTCTCTGATATAATTAAAGAGCACCTAGCTGCTGTTAGATCTATTAACTTGAATAATGCTTTAGCAAAACATAGCATTATGTGTAATAATTTCCACAAATTTCAATTTCTAGTATTAGAGCAAGTAGATTCCTTTTTTGGAAATACAGACTTATTTTTTGAATATAGAGAGCTTAAGTGGTAATTGCTACTTAACGTTGAAGTAGCACCACGTTTGAATGAAACCATTAATGTAAAATGAGCCCTGAGATGGTTTAATTAATTCATCTCAAGGTTGATAGTAGTCTGTCATTCGACACCCATGTAGCTAAAGTAGTTAGGAAGTCCTTCTACATTGCCCACCTTATCATGAAGGGATTCTCATCTAGATCAAGGGAGGTCATAGTCTCCCTTTACTCATCACTCATCAGACCAATGATTGAGTACAATGCCCCATTCGGAATGTATCTGACCCGACACTTGCAGCAGCTGGAGAGGCCACAAAAGTTCCTCACCAAAAGGATAAAGGGTCTCAAAAATCTGTCCTATGCTGCCCGACTGAAAGAACTCCAGCTCTATTCAGTCGCCACGCTTGCTCAGAGGTGACCTTTGCCTAACATACAAGGCCATGTCAAACCCAGATTTGATGAATATGCTTCACCTCAAAAAATCTAGATCCATCAGAGCCACAAGAACTTAAGACTTAAACCTTGACACGGCTATTAATAGGACGTGCTGGAGGGATAGATTCATCACCCAAAGACTCCCTATGCTGTGGAACAAAATCCCGGTACATGTGAGGCAGAGCACCTCGCTGGCCTTGTTCAAGAGAAATCTTGACCAATGGATGAGAGATCGCAGATATACCCCAGGAATTACCTCAGTGTCACTGCTCGACAGAGGCACAGCAAAATAATGGGTATAGTTCCCCATACTAAAGGGGTGGCGTAAGCCACAAAACAATGGGCTAGGCTTATAAATGCCCTCGGGCAGATAGCCTAGTATGAACCTATGAACCTATGAACCTATAACATAGTTCTCTCTTGTCAGCCTAGTTCTACTAGTTAATTTATTCTAGATTGCGCATAGTTATAGGCTTAGTTTAAATTTATCCAGCCACTACTATTGGTTACTGTAAATATATGCATAGCTATGGTTCTATTTGTTTCTGTACACTCACATGTTCCTTTTCAGCTTATGTATTATACACATTTCACTATCTTCTTGTATCCTAATGAAGTTCTTGAAAACATAAAGAATGAAAGCTTAAGTATCTGTTTTGAGCCTCGTGTGCTTTATTTGCTATTTATTTGCTATTACTTCATTTTATTAGTGTGAAATTTTTATTTTATATAGTGGCCTTCTTCAGTTTTGCGTTTTTTAAAGAGTATATATATATATATATATATAGATAGATAGATATTTATTTGTGTGTGTGTGTGTGTGTGTGTGTTTGTGTGTGTGTGTGTGTGTGTGTGTGTGTGTGTGTGTGTGTGTGTGTGTGTGTGTGTGTGTGTGTGTGTGTGTGTGTGTGTGTGTGCGTGTGCGTGTGCGTGTGTGTGTGTGTGTGTGTGTGTGTGTGTGTGTGTGTGTGTGTGTGTGTGTGTGTGTGTGTCTGTGTATAAAATGCATTTACTGACATTTGTTTACTGGTAAAGTCTGACTGGGCAAGAACCTATTTTTGTTGGAGACCCCGTGAGAAAAGTTTTATATATTTAAATCCAAGACTAAATATACAGAATCCAGGATTTATATAGATTCATGAACCTGTCAACCTTTGAGTTCCTCATGCCCCTATATCTAGCCCAGTGCTTTTCACTTTTTTCATAAATCCTTCCATCAGCATCCTTGTTACAGTATCTGCAGTTCCACATGCTGATGATTGGTAACATAAATCTCTGATGCTTTGCCAGAGCCCTTCTATTTGACTCTGTGCCTCTCAAATGATATGATTTAAGCATGGCACCTTAGTTTTTGTCCTTAGGGTCATCTTTGCTCCTCATATTCATTAATTTGCTTCTGCTTTTCCTAATAAAGATAGGCATCTTCAAGAATATTGTCATTATTGTATACCTGAAATAGACGTATACAAATATTCCTTATCATTATCTATATGAGATGTATCTAAATACCATCTAATCCAAACATTAAGGAATTATTCCTATGTTGGTCCCTGTGTTTTGATTTTAAATGACCACTGCTATGATTTTTAATTTTGAGAGGTTGAAAGGTATGTTTGACTCTTGCTTCCCACCTGAGAGCAGCCAACAATTGCTCCATTAAACACCAAACACCTCTCCTGCTGTCAAATACTTTAACTGTAATCTTATTTTTTTTTTGCAATGCTCTACTTTACACCAACATTTTAAATACCTTGGGTTCTGGCTTTACTGCTCATCATCAGTAACCAAACTAACTCTATAGGTATTAAAGTTAAGCAATGTGGTATTATGTCACAAATGCAAGTCTGTGATCCCATACAACCATAAACATTTGAAAAGGAGTACTCCCTGTCATGAAGTGTTGCATTCCATAGATCACATTTGGCCATTATACCCATGGCAGCAGCCATCGAGTTGTCTTAAAAAGGGTTTGCAGGTTTATATAGTAGTTTCCTGGGTTGAAATTCTACTGTACTCTCATTGTTAAAAATGAGGTCTTCACTTTGAGCATTGCCCAACCCTCAGTTCTTTCTTCAAATATAACATTTTGCACTCATCTATTCATGGTCTTTTTGCATTGCTAACACATAACTACATGCTTGAATGCTTCATCAAAGCTCTGTTTTACTGGGGTGCCAACCTATAAAATATTTTGTCCCAATCACTGTCAATAAGCACTTGACACCAAATGACATTTGATAACCTTTATTAATTTTCCATAAACATAACTTTATTGAACAATAATTTAATCTATTGATCACAGCATGAACATCCATATAACCATTTCTAGGGCAGCGTAACACTCCTCACCCTAACCAAATAAGCAGCGTCCTCACCTCTGCTCGCTTAATTTTACTTATCAAACAGAGTTCCACTGCTCACTTTGACTCCCCAATTTATTGAATTAAATATCCAACACCAGATGGGGAACCTTAGAGGGACAAGCCTGCCTGTTCTCCACCTAAACATCAAACCCATAAAATAACCATACAATCCTCAATATTCCTAAAAGAGGAAGGGAGGGTGGGTAGCAAGTTCATTCCAAAATCTGATCCCTTTACCCAGTTGCACTCACACAGATCCAGTTAAACCCCTCATTAGACTTACCTCATTTCCTCCCAGCCCTCCAACTTTCCCAATTTAACCGTCCCATCCCCACCATACTAACTAACTTTGTTCCTGTAGCATCTTAACTCATTACTATTCCCACTGACCCAAACCTGAAGATGTTCCTGGACAAATTGGTTTGTTCCCAGACCTCATTTGTCCCTGTCCCCTTCAATAAACATACCACGCCAAATGACATTTGGCAACCTTTATTAAACTCCCATAAACATAACTTTATTGAACAATAATTTAATTTATTAATCACTGCACGAACATCCATATAATCATTTCTAGGGCAGCGTTACCCTGCTCAACCTAACCAAATAAGCAGCATCCTCACCTCCACTCGCTCAGTTTTACTTATTAAGCAGCATCCCACCAATTATTCATTCCCCAACTCATTGAATTAAACATCCAACCCCCTTTTACTAGGGCAGCATAACCATGCTTGCCATAACCAAATAAGCAGCGTCCTCACCTCCGCTCATTTTTACTTATCAGCCAATATCCCACTGCTCACTTTCATTCCCCAACCATTGGATAAAACATCCAACACCAGAGGAGGAACAGAAGAGGAACAAGCCTGCCCCTGTTCTCTGCCAATCAGCCTGACACAGGCTGTTCACCCTCATTCACTCCAAAACCTTCGACAAACCCTCCAAAAACAAACTTGTGTATTTTAAATAGGTCCAAGCCAAACTCATTCAGGTGTACTCCATCCTCTGAGAACCAGAGTGGATCCCTGTCATCGAGATCCCAATGCCCTGTCATATAAATACCTAAGGCAGCCAGCTGCCTAACTAGTATACAATTAACAAACCAATGAGCTATCTCCAAAGCCAAAATAACTGTGGTACTACCTCTGGCCACACAATACACATACCTGGGTATAACCTCTTTAAAATAAACAGATCCTCATTTATCCTAACTACCAACTGTAGCTTCAGAATTATTACCAGATCATTACTGGCCAAATGTACCACCAGAGCTCTAAAGAAATAATTAATTTGCTAAGCCAGTCACCATACCCAATTATCTAATATAAGACAAGAAAGCATGTGATGAACAACAACCCACCCTTTTAAATGACTTCAATTGATCTGCTGTCCCTCTCTGAATTTGATACCCTTCCAATGTGCAAAAATTGAGTGTAAAAGTTCTCGCCTGGAAAACCAAGACACAAAAAGTCTCTCTTCATATATACAAACTGATTGCATGTCATCAACTTGCCCCGTACAGATCAAACGAAGTCCTGAGGACATCCAATATGAGACCACAGCAACCTCTTAACCTAACCTACTGGACATAACCAATCATTCCTGTCCTTTCCCAGTACTATTTGCCTGCCCTTCCCCAGCTGATCCATTTAAATCTATGCAACCACTCTCCGATTACCAATGCTAATCCCTGCAACAAAACCTTCAAAACCTGTCTTGTTAATGGCAATCTTCTGTAAGTCTTCCACTTTCAACCCGAATCCATTCCTTCAGCATGTGAACCACAATCCAAAATTTAGTAAAATCACACAACCCTGCCAGCCTTGGAACTTATAATAATTGTCGCTAAGTCCATCCTTACCAACTGAATTGCCTTACCTTGTTCTCAAGCTTGAACCAAATATGTCAAACACAATCCTTCCAACCAAACTTCCTCATCCTCAGGCAGCTGCAACACAAATTTACCAAAATCCTGCAATACCATACCATACACTGGGTCTATATTAGCATTTTGACAGGGCAGAACAGCGAACGCCCTTATATTGACACATATTAAACGAAATGCCTAAATCTCAAATGGCCCGAACAGTGATTTTTTTCCCCAGAGGAAAAAAAATCTCTGGGCCAACAATAAAAAAAAAAAGAACAAACCGACAGACAAAATAAAGTGGGGAGCTTCACCCCCCCCCCACACTGTCCCCGATGTGGGGGGGGGGCTATACCTCCCACCCCCTACTTAAATATACCATCTCCAAGATCACACTACAGTGGAGGAAATGGCAAATTCCCAACAACAGCCCAGTGATTTTTTTCCCTGGGAAAAAAAAAATCGCTGTTCTGGACATTCAAGATTTAAGCATTTCGTTTAATATGTGTCGACATAAGGGCATTCACTGTTCTGCCCTGTCGACATGCTAATGTAGACCCCCATACATCTTCCTTTTACAAGCTGCCCAGGATTTTTGTACCAAGCATCTGGTCAATCTGACACACCTAGTCTGGCAACACCATCGGCTCATACTACTGCCAGATTGTCCGAATGAAAATTAACCCTTTTGTCCAGCAACAGCTCCTGCTGGAACTTCAATGCTAGCCAAATTACAACTAATTCCAAACAAGCAGCATCCCTCCTCCAATTGCCCTTGCTTCTCGCCAGCCAGTGAGCCCCACATCATTTCCCCCAAAATAAGCCCCCATCCCAATGCTTCCTGATGCATCTGTAAGCAATTGCAAATCTCCTTGAAAAACCCAATCTGCCTGCCAAAAAAGCATACCATTAACCTGCTCCAAAAAAGGACACTCACAATGTGAAATCAACATGCACCAACTTATAAACCCTCACCCAATGATATTTGCTTTTCCCCCCATTCAACAGAAAGGCCATGAGCCAACAAAAGAAACCCTGGTAAACTCCCCAACATGCAAAATTCAAGATCCTGTAGAGCTCCATGACATTCTTAATCCACACCTTATCTTTGGATTTCACCCACTGAATCTTTTCTCTCAATCATGTTAGGTAATGTACTGCCTGCTGAGTGTCCACCCACTGCTGCCAAATCTAATGGAGCACAGTGCTAAACATCTCAAAAGTGGCACAGGCCACAGAACATCCCATTGGCATAGCCTTTTCAAAATAAAACTTGTTTCCAACCTCCATGCCTAACAATGGCCACTCTTTCTTCTGTACTGGCAGTAACTGACATGAAGATTCAATATCCCCTTTCACCAACCACGGATCCTTAAACATTTGAATAACCCACACTGCATCATCAAAGACACATAACTCACCTTGGCATCCTCTACCCAAATATGATCATTACCAGATCTCCCTTTGGGGTAAGACAAATGGTGAATACAACCAAATTCAATGGGTGACTTCTTAGAAACCAAACCCAAGGGTGAGACCTTAAACTTGACAAAGGACAGGTGATCCAACGTGCCCAGCAACCCTGCCCACATGCAGTTCCCTCTCTACCAAATCATTCAATATCTCCTCCTTCCCCTGCATGGAATGTACATTTTTACAGACTGAGTCATACCCCCAACCCATGATTTAATAGAAAATCCTTCCAAATGTACTTTAATTCCTCTGCAACAGCCAAATTAGGATATTGCCTGACCATAAGCTGCTATACCTGCACACTATCAGGTGAATGTGTCTCCCTGCTTACCCCTCTGCCTCCAAAAGGACAGCACTGTTCTCTACCCACTAAAATCCCCCCTTCCTCTAAAACTCTGAAATCTCTTGATTGATGACAGTAATGATCCCACCTCAACTGGAGGTGAACCCAAATTGACCATGCTACCTTCTCAGCAGCCTCACTGTACCGCAGAGTATACCCCCACACACTTAGAATAAGTGTGTAAAAACCTACATGTTGTCTACAAACAACTCCAGAACCAGCAAACTCCCACCCCTTCTCCACATAGCTTACATCGTCTGCTACCCACCCCAAAACTATGCATCATAGAGGCCAACCAGATGTCAGGGTGCCTAACTTCCCATCTCAGTGACTGGTCCACCATCTTCTGCTTAGAAAATTGCTAATCATACCACAACCAGGTGTTCCCTGCTCTTAGATGGTATGCCTCATGGCTCATAAAATAATAAGCCAGAAGCAGTAACACCAGGGTGGGATCCTTCTCCAACCAAACTGGCATGTAGAAAACAAATCCCAAAACCCAATTTTCCTATGTTATAGCTCACAACTTACCAACTCTGCTCTGCCCCAGTGCCACCAAAGCTGCTAGTAGGTCATTGCTACTGGCTGTGTCTGATTTCATCAGATGTTGAAACACCCCCTCAGCATCAATTAACTCAAAGATATTTTCGTTTATTGACACCAGTATGTTGAGGGGTCAGAAAGACACCCTTTTCACTTGTTTTAAAGTCTGTGAAACTAAGTAATCTCCCTGTTTGTTTCCAAAATCCAAACCCATGTCTTGCTGTTGTGACCCCAATCCACCTGACGATGATTTTAAGCTCCCTGTAGACAACCTTAAGCTACCACCCTCGCTGCATGTCTCTCTTTGTACCTGCTCCTCTTCATTTAACCACTCCCATTCCTTCACAACACTAGCCACTTTCCCAGGCTGCTGCAGTGACTTCTCATCTCCACCCAGACCTGGACCTGCCCCAAACTGCACCAAGTTTGGCATGTCTATGTAAACTTCCAGCAATGCATCATTACTTGTGCTCTCTTCATGTACATTTCCAGCAACCATGGCTTCCAACATGGCATTCTCCATTGATTGCCATGCTTGCTTCCCTTGAGCCCTCATCCTGGTCTTTTCCATCTGCTCTTTCCTCATCTGACTGTTTCAGCCACAAGAAATTCACTGGTTGGCAATTCCTGGAACATTCTTCTTACTGCGAGAGAATGGCTGCACATCTCTGTCTCAAATTCTGCACATCTGCCATCTGTAAAAGAAAGAAATGAATTATGCACCTTGACCTTATGGAGTCCCACTGCTCACTGCAGTGCCTGTTCGAAGAAACATGTCACAAATGAAGCAAGTTGGGTGTCAAATCTGGTATCTCCAAGTAATAACAAGCCAAAAAACTAAGTATCCCAGAACCAGGAGTCTGAAATATGTCTGTTTTACTAGCCAGTAAAAAGCTTTCACAGTTGTTCACTGCTTCTTCACACTTCAAGTAACAGAGTCACAAAGTAAATGCACTTACATACTAGTGTATAACTCCCTTCAATTAAACAACCAATCAAGCAGTTTCTAAAAGTGATAGCACACAAATCTTATGAGACAGAACTCTAACACAATACAACAAATCAAAAATATAACAAATCAAAGATATGATTGTGATGATAGGAGGTACTGCCAGCACAGCTAGCTGGGATTTTGTAAATAATTATGTCATTTGTGAATATCAAACTGATTTATACAAGATTCTTGTCTTACAGATGTATTAGAAATGTATTTCATGATTTGTACAGATATTTGTGTTGAAAGGGTATTTGTAAAGTGCTTGTGTTTGAAAAGTATCCACAGTATGCTCTACTGGAGAGAACAGAAATGTACATGCACTATTGCAACTGTTTAAATGTATATGTTTTAACAGACGAAACTGAAAGGTTAACCTCAGTCCAGGAAACTTTAAAATATATCTGAAATTAAATCACTTTACAGGCTAGGCCATAAAGATGCTATCGCACAGGTTTCAATGCAGCCAGAGACACAAAGTCTGTACCAGGAAGTGTTTTTGCATTGTCTTTGGGGTGAACTAATTACTACTCTGGAAGCATTGATGAATAAAATTGTTTTATGACATCCAGCTCCTGCCACAGATCTGAGGGAAAGCCCTTGTGTGTGTATTTTTACAGGTAGGTGCTAAATCCTGCCAGCTTCCAGCAATGGAGGTTTGCATGGGAACTAGAAGTCAGGTGACCAGAAGTGATGCCATTCTGCAAGATATCCCAGAAGTAATATTTTAGGTATTATTTTGAGAAGTCTCTTAGTGAAACTGAGCATTCTGTATTCTGTCTTGGGCCTGACAACAAGAAAGACCATTCACCACATCATCTGCCTTGTACTATTAAGTAAGTAGGGATAGTGATTTTCTTAGATTCAGTCAGGAATATAGTGGAGCTTAGATTTTCTTTATTTGGCTGAGCCTGTCCTTCAATGTTATTTTAAGTATTTCCTGTGATTTTGAACTCTGATGTCACTGTGAATGTAAACTTAGTATTGACTTATTTTCTTCTTCTTCTTTTCCCCTTTTAGGGGTCGCCACAGTGGATCACCTGTCCGCTCATGATTGTCAGTGGAGTTTTACAGTGTCGAGTTGCCAGCCTGGTGCCCAACCTTCTACAGAAGGCACACACACGCACACGCTCACACCTAGGGCCAATTTAGTGTGTCCAATCCACCTACAGCATGTCTTTGGGATGTGGGAGGAAACCGGAGCACCCGGAGGAAACCCACGCGACCACAGGGAGAACATGCAGACTCCGCACAAAAGGCACCTCAGCCGAGGATTGAACCAGAGAACCTCTTGCTGTGAGGCGGCAATGTTAACCGCTGCACCACCATGGCTGCCCATTGACTTATTTTATTATTTATTATTAAATATATTTAAACCTTTCATTGTAGCTGATCTTTCTAGAGATATTTAAGTTTTGAGAGTATTTGCATATTTATTTGGTGACATTGTGTGGGCCACTCCTAATAGCATTGCTCTTGGTCAAACTACCATTATATTAATATTAATTTCATTCAGTATATTGGATATCCTTGGAAGAGACTTAAGGTAGCTGCCAGGAGTGTCTGGTGGCAATCATAACTACCTTATAGTTAAGGCAGAAGGGGTCATAGCTAGTAAACTTGTCCCAGCCTTTCCCAGGTGTGTGTGTGTGTGTGTGTGTGTGTGTGTGTGTGTGTGTGTGTGTGTGTGTGTGTGTGTGTGTGTGTGTGTGTGTGTGTGTGTGTGTGTCTGTGTGTGTGTATAAATCAAACCTCCTAGAGTGTGTGTGTCAGCTACTTGGGCATGGACAAAAAGCAGTGGTTGGACAGAGAGGTTGCTGGAGGTCTTGTCTTGGACACTCAGCTGAGGTCTCAACTCTATAGCTGTGCCAGTGGGGAGTCTTACTGGGAATCTGGAAAAAAAGGGCGAAACCAACCCTGGACTGATTGTGGTCTCTATGTGCTCTTAAGGGAATTGCATTTGATGCAGAAAGCTGCATCTGGAAATACTGTGTGTGTACCTGTTATCCTCCCAGTGAATGCCCCTCACAGGTGTCAGTAGTGAGGATTGAAACTCCTTGATTACTGGGCCAGTGGAGGGTCATCACAATGATTTAAAACTTAATTTACCTATAAGTTCCAATTCTACTTGTATATAAATTTATATTATTCCCTTTAATTTTTGTTTGTTCTTTATAACACAGCTTTTTTAATGCTAATACTGCTTGTAAATATATTTTAGCATATGATTGTAATAGTGAATGTATAACAAACATAGTTAAGAAATACTGGCCAATTTTGAAGCACGTTCCACAGATCAAGGAAATGGTACATAAAGCACCACAATTTAGCTAAAAAAAAACATATAACATTTAAAAAATAAACTCTGTTATAAAGAACAAAAGAAAATTAAAGGGAATACAATAAATTTACATACAAGTAGGGGTGGAACTTATTAGTGTAATATGTGCAGCTTTTGTAAATGTATTTACACTGAGAAAAGCATTGTGCATCCTTTCACAAACACAGTGTTTCACTTGAAAGCTTTTGGTAACTGCAATTCTAAGGATATAGTATACATGGCAAGATGTACCCAATGCTTAGCATTTTATACAAGGAAAATAAATCAGAGGTTTAAGAATAGAATTTGCTGTCACCTATCAGAAATAAAAAGATAAATATAAAGAAACTCATTATATAAACATATACGTGCTACAAATGCAACACACACCTTTAGTTTTTTAAAATTAGAGACCATTCCTACTTATATTAGAGGGGGTAATAAGAGAAACATCACAGAAAGATGTGAAAACAAATGAATACTTAAATTCAGGGCTCAGTACTCCCCAGGATTAAATGATACATACACACTGAAACCTGAATTGGTATAGCTACAGAATGAGGTTTGAACTGTTTTAAATTATGTTTTAAATCATCTTTTGATTTGTTATATTATGTTAGAGTTCTGTCTTTTAAGATTTGTGTGCTATCACTTTTACAAACAGTTTGCTTGACTGATTGTTTAATTGAAGGGAGTTGCACACTAGTATGTAAGTGCATTTATATCTTACTTGGTTACTGTTACTTGAAGCCTGAGGAAGCAGGGAGTAACTGTGAAAGTTTTTTACTAGGTAATAAAACAGACATATTTTAGATGCGTGGTTCTGGGATACTCAATTTTTTGCTTATTTGAAGAAACATGACAGCAGTCCACTCTCAAAAACTATGATGCACCCATCTTGCAACCCCCCCCCATAATCCAATGAAGGCATCCTTGAAAGCCCAAATGTCTCCAATTATACCCTTAGTGCCCCCCGTACATACAATATTCAATGGCACATTCACTAAGCAATTCTAAAATTTGTAGTAATTGACCAAAGAAACTGTAACTGACAACATCAAAACTGTTTTAACTGCTATCTCAAATGCTAAAACTGTTTCCAGCAGCAATGTCCATAATCAAGAAAACCATCAATCAACTAATCCAAAAATACCTTTTCCCCAAGATATGGACAGCTAAATTTAAGATCTGATGACGTGCAGTAATTGCCCCAAGAAATACTGTACTTACTGTCATCTTGAATCATCTATTCTTTTATACTTCTTTTTTAATACATATATGATGGCAAGTTATCACCTGGTCAAAATAGCCTTAACTGCCAATACAAAATACAATAAAGTAAGATAACAGTCAACTCATGAGTGACCCAATAACCTCTGAACCCATGACAGTATAATTAGCAGAGAAAAACTGCACCGTTAATCTTGCTATGCTCATTAAAGAAATACAACAGTGAACTGAAATACAGATAATTAAACCTTTAGCAAGGAAAAATGAAATGCAAGACATGCCCTGAAAAATGAATAATTCCTGCAAACCATAACATTTTTGAGCTACATTACTGATCACACATACTGTATTTTCAAGGCTAATATTGTTTAGTGCACTTATTTCTCCAGATGCTGCATAGCAAAGTAGTACATGGCCAGTAACTAGTAAAAGTGTAATTTGAAATAAATCATACTGGAGAACTTTATGTATAATTATTCCTTCATAATTGATTACTGTGATTTTCAAAGACAATCCTAGGGATTACTAAAGAAAACTGAGGTGGTGGCATTATAGGATGAATGGAGCCTGCTACTACTGTAAAAAGCAGAAGTCATTCATGCGACCAGGGAGTTCCTTCCAGTGAAAAAGAAAGTTTAGTCCACTGACCCATAAGCCTTGTATGTCAGCTAGCCTTTGCCGCCTGCAATAATATGCTTTCCTCTTCTTTTCCACTTTTTTAATTATTATTATTATTATTATTATTATTATTATTATTATTATTAATGGCCATGCAGCTGAGTAAAGTAATTTCATTTACCCAATCTCCTCCCAACGCATGTATGCGCCTTCCCCTACTCTCCATCAACCATTGGTTGCACTACTGAGCATGCACGACCAACAGCTGTTACTCATGACAATCTCACACCCACAAAAGCTGCTCCAACTGACTGAGGAAACCTCCCATCACAATGGATCATAAAAGCAAAGTCTATCAGAAAACTCTTGGCACACAGCACCAAAAGACCACTGAATGAACATGTAGTATATAGGGGACAGGGGAACATGCCCAGTGTATGCTTTACACCATAACCACCAATGATAAACTTATTGGCACACAATGCACAAAACCAAGGCCACCAAAAGCATGCAGCATAGAGGGGACAGGCTTGCAAGGGAAAACCAGACAACTAAGAAATTCATTAGTGCCATCCTGTGAAAAACTAACAACCCAAAATTATTGTTCTGCCTATCTCAAAATCAACCAACCAAATAAACTGATACAAAAGATGCTGCTACACAAACAACTGTCCAAGCAGCAAGCCTTAATTACCCCAACTAAACTAAGCTGTAGAACAACAGAGAAAAACTGTGACCCACCAAACACCTCTAATTCCCCTATATTATAACTAGTCAGCATACAGTTAATAAAAATAAATAAATAACATTGTATTAGCTCAGTCATTATCACCATGCCCCCACTGGTACCTGAGGCCTATCTGTTCTCCCAAATACCTACAAGGTTGTCTCGGATGTAGCACTTGTCTTAGCAAGTTCATGCCAAAATCTGATTCCTTTACCCTGTTACACACACAGAAAACTAGTTAAGCCTCTCCTTAGATTTACCTCATTTCCTCCCAGCCCTCCTATTTTCCCAATTTAACCCTTCCATCCCCACCATACTAACAGACTTTCTTCCAATATCATCTTAACTCCCTTTACTATTCCTACCTGACCCATACCTGAAGATGTCCCTGGACACATTGGTTTGTTCACAAACCTCATTTGACTTTGATTAAATGAGGCTCACCTAGTCCTTCAAAGTTTAAATACAGTCTAATTGCCCACACAGCCAAATGTTTTGATTAACTGTACTTCGCAGAAATCTTTTCACTTACCTTCCTGAGAAAAATATTTATCAGACATTGTTCTTTGATTTGTAAATTTGTTAACTATGAGGTTTAAATTCTGATCTAAGGAATCCCTTTGTGTATATTGCTCTTTCTCCTGTGTGTACTTTTCTTCTAACACTATATATTGCTTTTTCTTTGATTTTCTGTTGTGTAGCAAATTTGCAACTGGAATAAGCCGGCTGGTCACATCTACCTGCTGTAAATAAAATAAAATAAAATAAAATAAGGCCATTCATGGAATTATCAAAAACTTGTACTTTGTTATGATAGCCTAAGGAGGTAGAGGATGCATATTCTCTATGCCAGGGAAACAAATTCCTTTTCCCAAAAAAGTATATTGTGTTTGTAAAAAGCAATTACCTTTCCTAAGTGATCATGAAGTACATACAAAATAAAGATGATGTTTTACTGATAGCTCATAGGCTATAACTATAGTATTGAGGACATACTAGAACATTCTGTGGTGTGCAGCTGTATTCATTAAGACCAGATTACTTTCTTATTTATTTAAATGGGGTGCAGTGATCTTTTCAACCATTGAGTCATTGTGGCATTGTTAATTACTACATTAGAATCTGCTGAGCATTTTTTGAAGCCTACTTAATTACATTTTCAGTACTCACATAAATGCAATAGCAGTTTCAGCTTAAAAGTACTGCTCAAACGAATTCATATTCATGACCTCACATTAAATCACATTACATGCTGATGTCAAGTAACCATTACAGAGCTCCTGAATTTGACAACAGTTTATACTCCATCCATATCAGTGATTATTGGTTAAGTAAAAGGTTCCTTATCAGAACACCTTATATAAGTATGTTCCCTACTGCAATGTCTGCTTTGTTCTTGAGGATAATTTCTTGGCATCGATGTCTCAAGCACATAAGTGGGTTTTGATCAACAACCCAATCATAATCCTCTATATTATAGAAAAAACTACTTTCTGGTTTCAAATTAATTACTGTATTCAAGGATATATATTTAGAGCTCTTCAAAATGACAGCGCTGCCAGAAAAGTGTGATGACAAAATTATCAAAAATGCCTAAGTTATAGACCTGTGTCTGCAAGCTGTGGTCAACTGTTATAAGTTAAAGGCTTTCAATTATTCCATTTCAGTTGTTAATTTATTTTGACCCTTCTCTGACAATAAATGCCATTCCATTTTGCAATCCTGTCTAGGAAACTCTTTTACATAGCAACTGTAAAACCTCCTGTGAATATACACAATCCAACCAGGAAAAAAGAAGGGGCCAAAGTAATGCGAACAAAGTCTCAAAAGAAATATAATATAAATGCAAAAAATACTTTTGTCAATAAATGGAATGTTTCAAAAATTATGGCACAGCATTTGAAAGCTTAAATATTTACTCACACTACCTAGGTTTCTCAATATTTTCAATATATTCTAGGAAAATCTTCTTAGAACTGCACTCTATTAAAAAAAGAAAGAAAGAAAATATGCAATATGTGCCTGAACAGAATTTTATGCATCTATCAAATCATACTGCGAGACGTACTTGCGCAATGTGTCTAAACCAGCATTCTTCAATCGACTGAATATTGTGAAATAAATATCAGTCTTTCATAACATTATGGCATTAATGAGGCATATCTACCTAAGTAAAAGTGAAACCCAATTCCACATGTTGCAACACAGGTGACTTCACAACTCAGAATTATTGCATTACAAAAAAAAGTGCCCAACCCTGGCAAAGTCACTAGGGCCAAGGTTGGATAACAACTTAGTATAATGTCCTCTAAGATTGTCAGAGATCTTGGCAAAGTATTAGGCCCTGCTCTAAGAACCCCCACCATGAGCACAGAAATTGTCAGTCCTCAAAAAGTTAAAAAATAAACAACAAGTAAAAAGGTAGCCAAGGCAGAGACAATCAAAAAAAAGAAATAATGTTTTCCTATTTTTATGTAACAAGCTAAAGCATCTCATTGTGGGTTATGTTGCAATAGTATGGGAAAAGAAACAAGAAAATCATTGGATTATAAAAAAGTCATACATTAGAGGTGGTAACATAAGATCCTTGATTTAGCAAATAAAAACAAAGCAATATGTACATAAGAAAACATTGAATGAATTAGAAATGAAGTTGTATGAGAAAAGAAAAAAGGTCACAGGTATGTGCAACCATAAAGAGAGAGGAATAGATTGAAGATAAGAAGCAAAAAAACTATTATGTTTTAGCTCATATGAAGAAACAAATCAATTCTAAGTAATAGTTCTAAAGCAAAGACACAAATACTTAAGCTACATGTAGGCAAAGACACCTAGACATTGGTAAAGGTTACAAAACAGGGAATAGCAGCACATAAGTCTAATGCAGTGAAAGTGGCACAGTTCACTGATACATAATGGGCAAACTGAAAATAAAGTTATAGATCAGCTAAGAAGTGTAGGATATTAATGGGAATCTCAAACACAAATGCTACTTCAGAGTGGTAGTTCACTAGATGTGTACAGAATGAGCAAGGGACAGGAAACAGAGCAGGGCATCAATAAAGAAAATGTCTCATTTACTCAGTTCAGTGTTGAAGATAAAGATGTTTCACAATACAAAATCGTTGAAGTCTAGTTGGAGAATCATTCAAAAACAAGATATGTCACTGCAGAGGGAGAAAGAGCAGAAAAAAAAACTATTGAAGAAACTCTTAACCACAAGGAGAATAATTTAAGGAAAGACCTGTTGGGATAAATAGAAATTGATAAATATAACAATGTATGTCAAACAGGTACTACCGAAAATGAATAAGACATGCATTGCTAAAAAACTAATAAGCCATATTAATAAAGTTATTCAAACTATAAAGAGAGGTAACAAGTGATATAATGAAAATTTAACAGAGTACATTACTGTGCAGCAAAACTAAGAAAAGCATCAATTAGTAAAGGAAAATAAAGGAATAAATAGACCTTTACCATGTAAACACTGACTGGAAACAACTGTCAAACAGTAAGAAAATAAGTATCATTACTGGTAGAAGGCAGAAAAGGAAACTGGTCCAAACAACATATTTAAAAAAGTGACTGAGCTAAAACTAAAACACAAGAAGATATATCAAGATTTTAGTTGCTTCTTTATTTACAATAAAGTATTTCTGCACAAGACAAAAAACTCAAGAGATATAGTGAAAAATATAAAGAAAGGACACAAAACATGTGGTTTAGGGATGATCTAAAGAAATTCTAAGAACTATAAAAGAAAACAACAATAATTGAGATACCACCAAGAACAGAGGAAATAGTTTCTGAAAGACTATCTATGAGGACTTAATTAAACAAAAGAAGGAAGCTGAATGAATAAAAGAAGCAAAATAAGAAATATTGATATTGAGGATGTGGATTGGAATCAAGTAACAACTATTAAGATAGAGGTAATGTTAAAAAGTCTCCTAATTGCAAAATGCTGGGTCCAGATGTGCACCCAACCTTTGGTTACTGCATTAACATATTTCCAGTGAATTAACCTTAAGTTATAAACTACTTATATGAACATCATACAATGATACAATACTTGCTAACAATGGTGAAAAAAACATACTCCTATTTAGAACTGAACCTGCAAACTACCCAAAGAGTTATTGATAAATAGTCTGTCTCCCAACAACATAAAATAGATACAAGAATTGATGTATACTGAATATACAACAATTTTTGTTAAAACATGCCATAATGGAGACCTGTAAAAAGAACAGTCTGGCCTGGAGAGATTTCAAGAAAATGTCTGATAGTATTCTACACTCCTGGATTATAGGATGCTTAGAAATGCACAAGATCCATAACACGTTGATACATTTTATTGCATTTTCAATAAAAAAACAGGCAAACCACATTGTAGATGAACCACAAAATAGCAAATTGAAATCCAGCGTGTGAAACTGTATTGTGTGGAATATTAAAGGCTGATTTCTTTGTCACTAGTACTGTTTTACCTTGCCCTCAGTCTATTAATCTGTTTACTTTGTTAGCTTAGGCCAAGGATTCAGTCTGATTACAAGAAAATTGTCCTGTCCAATGATAATTCACCTACTTTTTGTTCATCAGATAAACATCTGGAAGGACAGCTATAAGTTATTAGAACTTTCTCAGATGACATGAGAATGTCACTTAATGTCAACTAATGTGCAAAAACGACAACTGAAGCAGGAAAACTGATGAATAAAGAAAATATAAAATTTGGAATAGGGGTTGATATAAAAGATTTGGAGCAAGAGGAGTGTAGAAATATCTGGGAGTAGATGAAGTGGCAGCCAGTGAGCATGAGCAAATGAAAACAAAGTTCAGTAAGTGTCACTCACCAAGTCAGGATAAAACAAATGAGCATGCGGGTTCTTATTCAAGCAGCTTTATTGTATGCAGACACATCATAAATTATGTCAAGTAACATTAACTTATAAACAGATTATTAACTTATAAACAGATTGGGCGGTCACGGTGGTGCAGTGGTTAGCATTGCCGCCTCACAGCAAGAGGTTCTCCGGTTCAATCCCTGGCTGGGGTGCCTTCTGTGCAGAGTCTGCATGTCCTCCCTGTGGTCGTGTGGGTTTCCTCCGGGTGCTCCGGTTTCCTCCCACATCCCAAAGACATGCTGCAGGTGGATTGGACACTCACTCTAAATTGGCCCTAGGTGTGCGTGTGCCTTCTGTGGAAGGTTGGGCGCCGGGCTGGCAACTTGACACCGTAAAAAAAACTCCATTGCCATTCAATGTGTGGACAAGGTGATCCGCTGTGGCGACCCCTGACCGGGAAAAAGCCGAAAGAAGAAGAAGATTAACTTATAAACAGATTATCTATTATACACATGGATGTTAACATCCTGGCTGCACCTTTAAAATGGCACTGAAACTAACACGTGCTCGGTATTTATATGCACACATAGACCTTGGAAATTCTTATTAAAGGTGCAACACATCTGCTATTCTACATCCTCCCTCTTTGAGAAAATGTGTTAGACATTGTCATTGAAATTAATGAATATGCAATTTATATAGACATGAACTTCATCATGCATTCATACAAAGTTAGATACATATATACATCTATGTCCACGTTGCTGTGTATTTCACACTAGGCTTTGAAGTGCGACCATATTGTGTGACATAAAATTTGGGACCTGGTTTAGCAACTGGGATTGCCTCTGCTGACTGTTCAATCTTAGAAATACTGGAACCATCTGCCGGAACAGTATCAGGAGTCAAGACACATTCTGGAACAGGAATATCATCTGGATTGCTCTGAGAGTTAGTCTTTATCACAAGTACGATGCTGCAATATCAGTTCTGCTAAAGGAAGAAGATGTGATTTCTAATGTACTCCACACCCTCGGATTTAACAAAATAGGATCTCATCACTGCACAAATACTCATTACTTGACCAATCCGGTCAAAACCTTTCACTGTTTGTGTCCTCACCATCTCTCCTTTTTTCAATGGATGAAGAAATCTGCTCGACTTGCCAAAGCTGGACTTTTGGAAAAAATGCTTTCTAAATAACCGGGCTTTAATCTCTTGGTGGTTCTTAGCTTTAGACCTCAATAAACTAGAATTGATAGGCAATGTTGTTCTGGTTTGCCTAGAAAGAAGTCTCTAAGCAGGTGAACCAAGTGTATCATCACGGGGTATGTTTCTGAGATTAAGTTAAAAAAAATCGGTATTATCACACTTTGACCTCTCAAGTAATTGCTTTCCACTCTGTACTGCACATTCAGCAAGTCCATTTGATTCTAAATACTCTGGACTACAAGTAACATGTATGAATCCCATTCCTTGGCAAATTTCTGAAATGATTGATTGGTGAATTGCGTACCATTGTCAGAGATTAATTTCTGTGGATTTTCATAGACTGAGAAATGGTGCTTCAACTTATTAATGACTGTAGTAGAAGTCTGATTATGTAGTAAGTCGATCTCAAACCAGTATGAAAAAGAGTCTACCAGTACTAAGTAATATTGATTGTTCCACTCGAATATGTCATTAGCTACAATTGACCAAGGTAGATCAGGAATTTGACTTAGCTGAAGCTGCTGTCTTTAACAATGCACTTTAGTACTATTACATACTGAACAGGAAGAAAGTACTCTAGCAATGTCTTTTGCTAGAGAAGTCCAAAATACTAGTCCTCTTGCTCTTTTCTTAGTAGAGTCAGAATCTGGGTGACCGCAATGTAAAATCTGGAGATATGCTTGTTGTAAGGAAGTAGGAACAACAATATTAGGGGCCCTTGAAAATAATGCCATCTTCCATCAACAACTCATCGCTGTAAGGAAAATAAGACTGCACTTCAGGTGGTACACTTGATTGCTTTGATGGCCATCCAACCCTGATATAGTGATTGAGCTTCTGCAAAACTGTATCAGTCATTGTATGATCTCTTAGCTCATCAAGTCTTATGGCAGAAACATTACATACTTCCATGACGATAAAGTTAAAATTCTCTGCATGAATCTGTTCTGCTGTATTTCTATGTGCTCTGGATAAGGTATCTGCCAAATAAAGAAGTTTGCCTCCTGTATAGAGCATCTTGAAGTTATAATTTTGCAATTTGAGCATCATTATTTGTAATCTCGCTGGAGCTGAATGCACAGGCTTCTTTAAAATAGTGACCAAATGTTGATGATAAGTTTAAATCTGAATTTCTTGACCCTAGTTATAATCATGAAACTTGGAACATGCAAACACTATTGCCAAAAGTTCCTTCTCAACTTGAGCATATTCCATCTCAGTATGGGTAAGTGTTCTAGATGTGTACACTACTGGCTTGCCTTCTTGGAGAATAACCACACTTAAAACAAATTTTGAGGCATTGCAGGAAAGAGTTACTGGTTTGTTGACATCATAGTATCTTTATATTGGGGATGAGCAATCTTCTGCTTAGGAACTTCAAATGCTCTCTGGTGCTGGTCCAGCCATGACCAAACACCATTTTTACATGTGAACTCTCTCAAAGGCACTGTCAACTCACTGAAATCTGGTATAAATTTGCCTAAGTAACTGACCATGCCAAGTAAATGCCGTAGAGCTTGCACATTATCTGGTGCTGTCATCTCAAGAATGGCTGCTTGCCTGGACAGGTCTGGTCTCAAGCCCATACTTGTAAACAAATGACCTACATATGTAACTTCTGGTAGTCTGAATTTGCACTTCAGGGGACTGAGCTTCAAGTTTACTTCACATGCTCTGTCTAGAACTCTCTTAAGATGTCTGTCATGCTTTGCTTCACCATTGCCTCTGACCAATATATCATGTGCTATCATCTACTATTACGGCACATGGATAGCCCAAAAAAAATTTGCTCCATTGCAAATGGCATCCTGAGAAATCTGTATCTTCCAAATGGGGTACTGAATTTATTCAGTAATGAAGATTTGCGATCAAGCATCACTTGCCAAAATGAACTCTTTGCATCTAAGACAGAAAAAACAATGGCATTAAATATCAGAGCTGCTACCTCTTTGACTGTACATGTGAAATTATGCAGTCTCTTCAATGCTTTATTCAAATCTCTTGGATCAGTACATATTCTGATTTCATGTGAGCCTTTTTTATGAGCTGCTACCATGGATGACACCCATTTGGTAGGTTCTGTAATTGGAAAAATCACACCTCATTGCACCATTTTATCCAAATGAGCTTTGACCTTATGCTACATAGTTATTGAAACTCTTCTTGCTGGTCTAACCACTGGACTGATTTCTGGGTCTAATTTCATGGAATGCACAAGTGAAAGTTTGCCCAATCTGTCATCAAAAACATCAGCATACTCTGCAAAATAGCATTGATGAAGCTGGGACTCAGACATGTGCTAGACATCAATAATGACTGCACTGGTCTTTGAACCACATAGAAAAATAGGCTATAAAATCTGTTAACAACATAACATGCAAGCACTACTGAGCCTTCGGTTTGAATCTCTTCACCTCCAAAGATAGCCGGCCTTAGGCATAGGCCAACTATGCAGCTGCCTAGGGTGCCACTCTGACAGGGGTACATTTCCAGTAAGGCATACAAGGATGGGGGTACCAGGTAGTGTGTGGGGGGCACTGTGGAGCCCTTTTGCCTAGGACACCAGTTGACCAAAGGCCAGTCCTGCCTCCATAAGCTATAAATTTCATACAACTAGTCACATTTAGTTATTTACCAGCTCCAACCCTTGCAAAAGTATCTGCCGACATGACATTGCACTTTGAACCAGTGTCTGCTTTAAACTTGGTAGATTTACAATTGATCTGGACAGTACAAAATACTTCACTTCTTGTCAATAAATCTACTGCATCAGTCGTTTAACCAGTTACTGATATACTGTCTACATAGAAAGCAGACTGTTGCAGATCTATTTGATTAATTTGCTTTTTGAAGTGACCCTTCTTTGCAACTGTGCGAGGCTTACTTGATTTAAAAAAAATTTGAAAATGGTTCCATTTTAATACACTTATGACACTGCTGACCAAATGCCATGCACTTTTCTCTTCTGGACTCATGGTTAGCACCACAACTGCGACAGTTAACAATAAAGCTGATTTGGGTTTTGCTGATTCACTCTAATGCTGTACCGAGCAACATTTGTTTTGCACTAGGTACCTTTGGTATTGCATTGAGCATGTTCCTTTAACTGAACTGTTCTTGGAGTGTGCTAGAAGACTATGGGTTTTACCTAGAAGTCCTGCAGGGGCTGATACTGCCATATGCTTAGGCCTACCTTTGCCTGTCACATGTTGCATGCTATCTATATGAGCTCTGGAGCATACTGAAACCATGCTCTTAGCACTAGCAAGCATAGTGCCTTTCTGTAACTTCATGAATCTGACAAATCTCAGTGGCTTTAAATCACAGTCATGAAGCAAAATCTTTCTCACAGCAGCATTATTAATATTGCATGAGTCTGTCCTTTATTAACTCATCCTTTAAATCACCAAACCTTCACGTTTTAGCTTTGTTTCTCAGATCAGTAATACAAGCTGTAAATGTTTCCCCTTGCTTTTGATCTCTCATGTAAAATGCCTTTGTAACATTAGTCTGAGGGTTACACAACTTTCTGAATTTATTTGTTTTATTTATTTATTGACATTTGTTAATGGGTTAGTTCAGCTGAGCCAAGGCCCCATTTTTAGTGGAGATCCAAGGAGAAAAGCTCCAGAAATAATATATGATATTTACAAAATATTAAAGTAGGGTCACAGAAATATAGTACAAATAAAAAATTTGTGTACAGCAGTACAGTCAATAGGTAGGGGCGGCCGCAGTGGTGCAGCAGTTAGTGTTTCTGCCTCACAACAAGAGTTTCTCTGGTTTGATCCTTGGCTGGGGTGCCTTTTGTGTGGAGTCTGCATGTCGTCCCTGTGGTCATGTGGATTTCCTGCAGGTGTTCTGGTTTCCTCCCACATCCCAAAGACATGCTGTAGGTGGTTTGGATACTCTAAATTGGCCCTAGGCATGCATCCGTGCATGTGTGTACCTTCTGTGGAAGGTTGGGCACCAGGCTGGTAACTCGACACTGTAAAACTCCACTGTCAATCATGAGCTGACAGGTGATCCACTGTGGTGACCCCTAACTGGGAAAAAGCTGAAAGAAGAAGAATTACAATGCATAGGTAAAATAACAGTTAACAAGTAAAATTTCCAAAATTTGAGGACAACAGTATATAGTATTGGCCAAATAACAATTAAAAGGTTTAGAGAATATTACACAAAGGAGTACAGTATGAATACAGTTCGCTAGAGCAAGTACAAGGAAGTAAAAGAGTTGATAGGGAAAAGCAGAAAGATGAGAAGACAGGAGACTAGTTCAAGTAGGGGTTTAACAATGGCATGACCAAATCATCAGGAGAAAAAGTTTAAGTTCTTTCTTAAATAGGTATTTATGCTGAATGCTTCTTATGTTGAGAGGGAGTGAGTTCCAGGCATGGACTACAGAGTATTTGTTAAGGATCTTACCAATGTGTTTGTTGGGTTTCTATAAGTGAAGCAGGTGTTTACTGGCAGTATGGAGGTGACGGGGGAGGGTTATAGATGGAGACTAAATTGGAGATGAAGGGACAGGATGAGGGTTCATGTAGGACAGGGTGTGCAATGCGTAGTTGGGGTATAAGTAGCTGTTTGGAGACTTCTGGCTATTGGAGTGACTTAAGGGCAAGAAAGTAGTGAGATCTGTAAGGAAGGTTGGCAGCAAATTTGGCAATTTTGTTCTAAGTTTGCTCTAGTTTAGTGATAATAGATGTTTGAACATGAGTAAGGACAGGGGCAGCATAAACAAGGCAGGAATTTGTGCTTTAAACACTTGGGGTCTTCCCTTGAGTCAGCCTGCACAACAACATGACAAGTTTCTTCTTCGCCTTCATGTACTGCTGGCGCATAGACAAATGAATGTTCCCTTTCAATGGCTTCTGACCCTGCTAGGTTCAGCAAAATGAATGTCCTGGTACATGCATCTTTATCAGAATAAGCTGCTTGTATACATATATTGTTTTCTTGCTCAAATATTCTCCAATTCTCTGCAATCTTCTGATCAAACACAAGTGGTTGTGGCTTGTGAAATCCATCTGCCGTATTGATATATCTCAGTGAAAACTCTTGCAAATATGCACAAACACACACACACTTGTACAAACAAGTAAACATGTGCTTGAAATTTATGCCAGTACTTATAACAACACAACATGCCTCTGTATAACTAAATTTCATGAAATAAGTTTCCTGGGCACTGCTCACTTTGAAGTCTCATTACTGTAAAGCCACTTACTTTGAAATTATTCTTTACCATACAAGCCATTTATCTTGTCAATGCAATAATGCTAAAGTCATTTATCATTATTTTATTGTATGAGCCTTTGTCTTGTAATCACTTTAATGCCAAAGCCGCTTATCAACATTTTACTGCCAAAGTCATGTATCATAATTTTAAGAAACATTTCGAACAACTAACTGCACAGTGTGAATAAACTGAGCAATAGAAGCTGAGGGCAAGTAGCATTACGTAGTAATTGGACTTTGAGAATACACTATCTCGAAGCAATGGCACTTTACGAATGAACTGTTTCGAAGTAATTGTGATTTGCGAATAAGCTATCTCGAAGTAATGCCAATATGCGAATAAACTGTTTCAGAGTAATGGCACTTTTCGAATAAACTGTTCGAAGTAATTGCAGTTTGCGAATAAACTTTTTGAAGTAATTGCATTTTGCGAATGTATTGGACAGAAGAAGCTCAGAGTGAGAAACACCTCAAAATAACTGCACTTTGTGAATAAACAGTACACAGCACACTGGAATCTCTCCAAAATGGCTGCACTTTGCCAAACAACTCCGTAAAATGTGAGAGACACTCTGTAATGGCAGCCTGTGAACAGACACACAAGCACAATAAACCTTTCAAAATGGCATCACTTGACTGCACCTCACAAAAGAGTTGCACTTTGCACACAACAAACTTTTTGGAATTAATGCACAGCAATAAGCACACACTGTAAGCACTTTTACACACTTTGAGATACTTTGAACAACTCTGGTTTTGCTATTCAAGGCTTCAATCAATGCAAAGTAGCAATTTGTACAGAACACAGTAATTCACCTAAAACACATGTAGTCCCCTTTGTTTTATTCAATGTGCCTTTTACTGCCTTTCTGTTATAGTTGTTTCATTCCTTGACTCTCTTAATGTGCCTTTTATGCCCTTTATGGCCTGTGTTATCTTTGTTTGCTCATTTAATCTGTTTTCATGCCCATTGTATTTTCTTGTGCTCTTTTTAACTCTAAACATGCTCGTTTTATTTTAAACATGCTCATTTCACAATTCTGAGGCAATTCTGAACCCTTTATGTACTTTTCTAATCCTCGTTTTATCAAATAACTTAGTTTCAAACATTTTGTCTGATTAATGAGCTCTTTTATATTTCTCATTTGCTTAATAAACTCTTCTGTGCTATTTATTTGCTTAACAATACATTGTTTGCCCTTGTAATGCTCCTTTTAACCTCTTTCAATAAATAAATAATGTTTGTTTGTGTTCTCTTTACCTTTAACTGGTCGCTGGTCCTTTTTCCCTCTCAGTTCTTTTAGTTGGCCTTCACCATTACCTCTGCACCTCACGAATAGTCTTTGCAATCCCGGTTCTGACACCATGTCGCTCGCCAGATCAGGATAAAACAAGAGAGCATTGTGGGTTCTTGTTCAAGCAGCTTTATTGTATGCACACACATCATAAATGAGGTTAAGTAACTTTAACTTATAAACAGGTTAGCTATTATACACATGTATGTTATCATTCTGGCTGCACCTTCAAAATGGCACTGAAGCTAACACATGCTTGATATTTATATGCTCACACAGACCCTGGAAATGCTTCTTAAAGGTACAACATACCTACAGTAAGAAATAGTTTAGAAGACTGAAATTAATGCTTAACTGCTTTGACATCTAAGAATACAGTTTAAGCTGCATATTAACTTGCAATTTTGTTTTTACTTACATCTTTGGGGTGAATGACTAGCCCCTAAAAAAGCTGGGTAAACAAGAAAACTGCTGTATGGCCATCAGATGATATATAAGAACCAGTGTTTACAAAGATTAAATCTCCTTCATTCAGAAAGAGGCATCAACTTCCATAAAATTGTCTACACATACTGGTAAGCCATTGCGTAATTATGTACATATTCATTAGGATCATCAAATCCAAACACAGTGAAAGTTTTAAAACGTTTAGAAAATAAGTCTAAGATGACATCTTTATTTAGTTTATCAGAAGCCTTTAAAAATAAATAGTAACAGAAAGTGTAAAAAAGCAAAAGAAAGAATGCAAAGAACAGGATCAGAAAAGAAAAAGAAAATAGAACTAGAAAGCTTATAGCAAGAAGTTTTGACGTGTACTGAAACAGCCACTTGTTGATCAAGAGTTGACATACAAGTGGCTGAGGTGAAGTCAGAATTTAAACCAAAAGGTAAAACATTAGTATTGGCAGCTAAATGTTAGTGGACTATGTGCTAGATAGCTCATAACATCCATAGAAAAGGAAGGTGAAAAATACAAATATAGGCTTTGCAGTACTGAACTAGAAACCATTTTATATCTTGTAGCAGGGTGGGATAAGCTAATGGCTGAAGGTTTGTATACTTGGAAAACAATACAAGGTGTCAAGGCAGTTACACTGGACACTGAAAATATTATAGTACAGATAGACAAAAGATTTTGGAAGCAAGATCCACAAAGGATTACTGAAAAAAATGATGAAGTAATGATCACGTGGGATTGTCTTGTAACAACAGCTAAGAAGGTAAAGGAAAATGGACCAGATATTGTATCAAGAGAAAACAGACAAAAATAGTATTGATTATCAAAATTGTTACACCCAGTGACTACACCTTCTTAAGCTGAAGTACAGAAACTTTAAAATATCAAAACAGGCAAGAAAAAATAGAACAGTGTGGAATAAGTATACACAGACAGTTCCAGTTACAACAAAAGCAAATGGGCTATCAAAAAATATATATGAAGATGTTTTCAGATGCAACCAATACAAATAACCCCGTATGAACTTTAGGAAGAGGCAATTCTGGGTACACTGCAAATGCGGAGAAGAGCAATCTTGGCAAACATCAAAAATTGAAGTAAAACTGATTCCATGAACTTTACTTATGCCCAAGCTTAAGAATGGCATCCATTCATGTCAATGTATTAAAAAATAAACATTTGATAAAATTAACAATGGCAGTGTGATGATGTGAGGTATTGTCAGCTATGCCAGGTGAAGTAGGGCAGTGGATGTGTAACATATGCCAGCACAGCTAGATGGAATTTTGTAAATAAGTATATTTCATTTGTACATTGAACTGATTTGTACAAATGCTTGTGTTGAAAATAGATTTGGAAAGGTTGCTTGTGGTAGAAATTTATCAACAGTGTTTCCTTCTGGGCAGAAAAAGAAATATACATGCATTATTGTAACTGTTTAAATGTATATGTTTTGACAGATGATAATGGAAGAGAAGAGGTCAATCTCAAAACTTAAAAATAGTAGGAAATTAAATTACTGGGCTTAGGCCATAAAGATGTTATCTCACACTTTTGAATGAAGCCAGAGACACAATGTCTGTAACAAGTATGGTTTATTACCTCCTGTAGGAAGAGTGGTACGGTTTTATGGTTTTATGACTTCCAGGAGCTGAAGCAAATCTTAGCAAGGCTCTGTGTGTGTGTGTGTGTGTGTGTGTGTGTGTGTGTGTGTGTGTGTGTGTGTGTGTGTGTGTGTGTGTGTGTGTGTGTGTGTGTGTATTATTGACATATAGGTGATAAATCCTGTCAGTTTCTAGCAATGGGGGTTGCATGAGAACCAGAAGTCAGATGACCAGATGTATGTGATGTCATTCTAGAATTAATGGCTAAAATAATGTTTAATACTAGGTAAGACTGAAGTCTTGTGGCACTCTGTTTTGGAAATCTGACATAGAAGGATCACTCACCTACTTAATTTTGCCTTGCACTTATAAGTGACTAGGGAATAGTAACTCTTTAGATTAGTCAGGAAAATATAGTGATATTAGTTAAGTACTATTTTTCTGTATCTGTGTGAATCTAGTCAGCTGAGTTATTTTAATATTTGCTTTGCTTGAAACTCTGATGTTTATTGTAAATAGATATTTAGTATTTTCATGTTCTTTTCTTATTTATTAATAAATATATTTAAACTTTTCACTGTGGCTGGTCATTTAGAGAATATTTTAACCTTTAAGACTACTCATAGCTGTTTGGTGATTGTGAAAGCCTTACTGCATTGGCCAAACTACCATTCATATTAATCTTAATTTCACTTAGTATAATTGAGTACCCTTATAAGAGCCTTAGAGTATCTGGCTTGGGAGTGTCTGGCAGCAGTAACTACCCTATAGTCTGGAAAGAAGGGACATAGTTAGTAAACCTGTGCCAGCCTTTTCCCAGTGTGTGTGTGTGTGTGTGTGTGTGTGTGTGTGTGTGTGTGTGTGTGTGTGTGTGTGTGTGTGTGTGTGCAAATCAAATCTCAAAGAATGTGTGTATCAGCAACTTGGAGCAGGGACACAAACT
Source organism: Protopterus annectens (assembly GCF_019279795.1). Lineage (NCBI taxonomy): Eukaryota > Metazoa > Chordata > Ceratodontiformes > Protopteridae > Protopterus > Protopterus annectens. Next base: position 893,066,239 of record NC_056745.1, read on the forward strand.
ACTGGTTTCACAGAAGGGTGGAAGATTTGGCTTGGACACTTGGCTGAGGACAACTCTGCAGCTGTGCAAGTGGGGAGCTTTACTGGGGACCTGGGGAGAGACAGAAAGAGAAACTCAGACCTCTGAACTGAGTGTGTTCCCTGTATGCTCCTAAAGGAAATTGTACTTGATGCAGAGAACTGCATCTGGAACTACTGGGTTTATCCATTTTTGTTCTAAGTGAATGTCCCTCTCTAGTGTCAATGGTGAGAATTCAGGGTCCTTGGTTACTGGACCAGAGAGGGACATTACAGGCAGAACTACTGCAGCACAAAAAATCTTATATGCCACAGTACTCATGAAGCATAACATTGGTGTGGTAGGTATACCAGATACAGAGATGAAAACAAGTGATTCAATTAAGTAAATAGAGTGATTGGACAGAAGTTTATTTATTTATGCATTTACTTGTTTGGTAAAGGGGTAAATATATTATTCTTTTCAGACTACTTTCAGACATGAACTGGAGAAAAAGGAAAAAAATGCAAGATATCTACAAGTGACAGTACATAAAAACATAGCATAAAGATTACTGGTCAATTGCTATACTGTCACCTATATCCAAGATACTGGAAAGATGCATACACACACACATTATGGACTTCCTACTTGCTAACAAATTACTATCCAAAGCCCAACATGGGTTCTGACCCTTCCACAGCACCAACTCTGCCCTTATGACCTTCACTGACTTGGTCAGCCACCACAGACATAATAGCAAGCTTGTCTCTGCTGTTTTTCTTAACCTCTCTAAGGCTTTTGATATAGTCTCTCACAGCAAGTTCTTAAATGTACTTACTGAAGTCAACTTAAGCCAATCTACTTGTCCTGGTTCAAAAACTACCTAGCAGGCCATCAGCAAGCAGTTCAATGGCAACAAACCCTTTTTCTCTACTACCCACACCTTAGGAATTCCCCAAGGTTCTATCCTTGGCCCCCCTCCTATTTATTCTCTTTACTAACAATCTCCATACATCAACTCTTCATGCATCTCTTGTACAGTACCTGGTGATTCTACATTTATATGTGTAACTTCTTCTCTACACCATCTACAATGAATAACTCAGCAATTTTTCACTGCAGTAGAAGCTTGGCTATCTAATTCTCAACCTCTGTATAACACACCCAACTTTTAGGTGTAGAAATTGATAGTAGTTTGAAATTTGAGATCCACATTGCCCAAACCATTAAGAAAGTCCACAAAAAACTAATTACACTTTATAGCATATTTCACTAATAACACAAAAACCACTATAGCTACAACACATCTTATCTCAACTCTTCTCTACGTAACGCCAATTCTAACAAACCTTAGGAAATCAGATTTAGACAAATTATAATCCTGCTATAACAAAGCTGTAAAATTCGTACTGATGCCAGCTCTAGGACACATCATTGCACTGCCCTCAAATAACCAAATTTGCTAGAACTTCCTCAACTAATAACATATCATCAACTGTGCTTGGCACATAAGATCCTGCAACAACCTGAAAAAACACCAGCCCTTCAAAACTTATTAACTCCTTAATCTAACCAATATGCACTTTGCTCAAGTAGCAAATCCCTGTTGAAGGTTACCTAAGATAACAATAAATCAGGCAACTAACCCCCTTTTCTCCAGCTACACAGCTAAAATCTGGAATAACTTACCATCAGAAATAACATCTATTACCAATTTATCTTGCTTCAAAATAACTCTTAAGTCTCACTTAACCAATACACGGCTATGCTCCTGTACTGATCCTGGGTAGGAAACGAATTCCAATGCAATGTCTTATTTACACTTAACACTCGTCTGGAGTGCGGGGAATGCCTTCTGTGTGGAGTCTGCATGTCTTCCCGGCAGTTGAGTGGGCATTCAAAAGACATGCGTAAATGGGCGTGCCTTCATTGAAGGTTGAATGTCAAGATGGCACCTCGGCGTTTGTCAAAATCTACTGCCAATCATTAGCAGACCAGAGTTCCGCTGTGGCGACCCCTAACTGGGAAAAGCCGAAAGACAAACAACAACTCTTTCTCTAGCTAATACTAGTTCTTTACACAATCAGATCACATCTCACCTTTCAACATTCTTCTATCCATTATTATGACAATCAAAAGCATGTATTCAAGGACTATAGTAAAACTATTCTCCTTAAGCTGCAGTTATGGTTCAGCATCTATATTCTACTGTATCTACTCCTACTTCAGCCTATCAGTCAATGTAATATAACTATGTAAATTGCTCACCCAGTGATTGTTATTAATAATACCTGGTTTACATTCTATAAGTCACTAATTTCCTGACAGATGGAAGGTATGCAGTCACAATCTGTTATTGCTGCCCCTAAGCCCTCCAAGCATTAAAAAAATATACATGTCAAAAATACTGCTCCCTCAAACACTTAAATGCATGCATTATTTTTAGTTGTTTCCTCTAAACCCACTAAAGGTATTGTTTTCAGAATTTCAGATTAGAAATTCACTCTCTCTGTAAGCAAGTTATATACTTGTTGTTGGATACATTCATTTAGGCTGTCACAGACATATGATGTACTGAAAAAGCTGTAAGATTCTTACTGATTCTCAGAAAAGTGTACTCTACAAAGTTCAAAGAGTATGTCTGGCTACACTCTTGCTACCTGATATATGTCAGACTACTGCCAACTATGCCAAAAGTTTATTTTGCTCTTTCCTTTAACCTAAAAAGTGATGTTTTTTTTTTTCTTTTTTTAATTTTTAAATTTTTTTTTAAATTGAGGAACATGGAATTTATGAAAAAATATATTCATAATTGATCCGATCTTTTATATGGCAAAGAATGAATATGTGGCTGGTCATCCCTTTTATTTTCTAATAATATTTTTCCAGATCCTGCATACAGGTGAATTTAGTTGCAGCAAGCAATTGTTTATCCTTTTTTTTTTAATCATGGTCCATTTCTTGGGGCCAAGGGGGTACTGCAGTGGGATTTTTCACTTTTCCCTACTGTTGAATAATGATAGAGTTGTCATATGTAAATAAGGGACAATGTAGGGAACAAACGTCTCCACATGGGGATGTGGAAGGAAAAATGCTTTTTTTATCTTTTTGTTGTATTTTCAAGTTACATTTCACAATTTAAAAAATGAAGATACTGGACTGTAGTACAACCCATACCAGGACTAACCACCTAGTGGTGTGAACATTGACTCTAGATGATTGTTACTGTTGATGTGACACTTTAACCCCATGTGCAAAAATGGGACAAAGTGGTAGAGAACCGATGGACAGATGGATGGATGATGCTGTAGTTCAACATTTCTGTTAACAACCATAAAAGCTTTGCCATGAAAACTAACATTTTTGTATAGGGAGAAGCCCTACTATACACTATTATTTTATTAATTTTAATCCATGATTAAAGTGCCTTGGAAAAGCAACAGTCAGCAACAGACAATGAAAAGCTGTCTTTATGTTTTTCTTGGAGATTGTGATCAAAGACAATAATGAAAACATAAAACAGCCTCACACAAACAAATTACTGGTATGTGGAATATGCGACAATATATGCTGATGCTAGCATGAGCTGTGAAGCTCAAGCAACTCTTATATGAGCACTCTTGTATTTAGCAATAGCATGCAAGCATTTGAAGTCTTCAATCCCAAAAGCAACTCACTACTTGCTCTGCTGGCAAAGACCACAAAGAAGCCACAGTATCACGTGGTGAAACATAAACAGACCCATTTGTCATTAATGTGCCTCTGCATACCCCTAAAATCTCAAATGGTCTTGCTGCATCATTCTGATTACCTAATACTATGATACTATGATATCTGCTGAATAGACATCCAGAATGAAAACAGCCTGATGAGATGTGAGAAGATATCAATCAGAATGACATTACACTTTGAAAAGTTTTATTGCAGATAAAAATTCCTGACACAGAACTATGACAGCATTTTAGCTTAAGACTAAAAACAACCTGCTCTTCCTGATATAACTTTTTAAACTATCAATTTTAATTGATCTTGTTCTCAAAGCATCTACACTTGTCAAAAAGTACAAAAGAGGAGCACATTCCTAGCAAAACCAAGCACCTGCTGAAAACCCTGCATGTTGGAGAAAAAAGTGATATTTTCCATGCTGCTGTTTATATTAATACTAATGTAACAATCAATCTACTACACTACCCATTATTTTTTATAATTTCTTCTCATCCAGCTAACATTGCATCTAGTTGCATGCCTGTGTGCCTGTTAATAACTCACATTAGATGGTCATACTGAAGACAAAACACCTTACTAGAGCAGCGAAGATTCTACCAGGTAATTAGAAATGAACTTCTTGTTAGGAAGCATCCAGTCACACGTTTAGCAGTTCATGAAAATTGTAATGATGTCTTTCTTGTTTTATTTAATTTTTTTTGTCACTGCCATTGCCACTGACCTCAAACCTCTGCATGATCATGTAGTCCCACCTCCACAAGTCCTTTTCTTGGCAGTTCCCCCTTGAAACCACTGAAAGCAGGGTCTCCTAACTGGAAGAGCACCTGACTATGGAGTTCAGCTTCTTCATGTCTGTCTCATGCAAGGCAAGTGGAATGACACAGAACAGGCAAGTGCTGTCATACTGCAGCACATTGTATTTTTGAGCACTACACCCCCTCCATTCCAGTGTTACCATGGGTGAGCAATAGAGAGTAATTCTGAGTGCATGCCTTGACCAACGTCCATAGTGAGGCCAAGTCTTCTCATTTCTTCCAGTGCCCAGCCCAGTGTCATTTCTTTAGGCTCCAGCCTCCACTAGAACTCCACTACAGAAGTGTACAGCATGCTCTCCCACCCCAGATTTGGTATGACCATCTTCCACTGTCTGAACTGCTGACCAAACATGGGCCACCTAGGTCATAATCAGAGCTTTATATTGCTGCTCTTCCTGTGTGGCTGTCTTCTGGATATTGCCTAGTTTACAATAACACTGCATTTACCTTCAAGTGAAAAATCTTTGTTCACCTGTAGCATTTGAAAGGAACATTGGAACATCTCCACAATCTAGTCTTAAAAGTCCTCCAGAAAAGGATTCCCATAAAACATCATATCCCTTACTGGCACATGTTGTCAGTTTGCAAACATCATGCAAAAATCGTACATATAATTTTAATACATGATGCCTACATACATACATTTCCTCATTTGCACCTCTTCCACTTACTATTTAAGTTGTGTGAAACATTTTGTTATACTACAGCATCTCTTCAAATCTGTAGCTTTTAAACAGTATTGCGGTCAGGATGAGAAATGTGAAACAAATCTGTAACAATTTCATATCTTATGAGATAGGTTGGCATTAGGGTTGCCAACCATCCAGAATTCTTCTAGTCTGTCCAGAATTAAGGGACACTGTCCAGAAAATGGAGACTGTCTTGTACGGACAATGTATTGTCCAGAAAAATATAAAATCAATTGTGGTGCACCTTGGCCATGACACCTGGTTGTGGCCAGGAGATTTTATTTATTTATTATTTATTTGAAGTTTGTTTGCCAGGATAATCCATTGGGCCGAGTGAGCCCATTTTCAATGGAGTCCTGGGGAGAAAAGCTCCATAGATACAATGTCAACATATACAACTAAGAATAAAGTAAAATATAGTAGGATAAACATAACATAAACAGTTTGTTAAAGTATCAGAGTAGTACATATAAGCACAAGATAATGTTAATGCAACGGAAAAAACAACTGAAGAGCATATGTAACAATAAGCATAAGTTTACAATTTTTAGTTTCTATATTCACTAGCAAATGGAAAGAGAAAGTATAGGTAAGATTTTGTTTAGTAGGTGTGCACAGAGAATATTTACATAAGTGGTTAACTACAGTATGAATGTTCCCTAGGGTGGGAAGAGTTGTGGATTTAGGGGTGAGTAGTAGCTGGAGGGATTATGCAGGATGGGTGCAGGAGCATTCCCAGAGAGAAGATAGATGTGAATGGAGGAGAGATTTAAAGACTGGAAGGCTGCTGGTATTACGGATATGTGATGGGAGGGAGTTCCAGAGGCGGGCCAGGGAAAAGGAAAGTAGGAGTTTGCCTGCTGGACGGGCAGGTTTGTGGAGTTCAACTAGGTTCTGAGTGCTGGTTCTAAGGGGTCTGTTGGGATGGTGCATGGTGAAGGCTGAGGAGAGTGAGGGGCAGAGTGAGGGCTTGAAAATGAGCTTATGAGCATGAGTTGGTTGAGTGTAGGTAAGGAAGTTAGGGAGTTCTAGCCAATTTAGTTTGTGGAGGGTAGTACAGTGATGGGAGGAGGATCTGTGGCCAGAGGCGAATTTTCTTCTAATTAAAAAAAAATCTCTCTCTCTCTGTATATATATATATATATATATATATATATATATATATATATATATATTTTTTTTTTTTTGTTAAGGGTGTTCTTCTTTAAGAATGTCGTTGGCATCCAGTCACCCAGATGCAGAAGATGAAAAAAGGTCGCAAACACCTACTGTGTCTGTCTGTGCAACCAATTGTTTAAGACTTCATCTTCCATGCGTGTGGAATTTGAATTTCAGAAGACATTTGGACTACACAGCAGACCACGAATGGACAAGTGAGAGGTAGGTGTGTGTGTGTGTGTGTGTGTGTGTGTGTGTGTGTGTGTGTGTGTGTGTGTGTGTGTGTGTGTGTGTGTGTGTGGAAGTGTGTGTGTGTGTGTGTGTGTGTGTGTGTGTGTGTGTGTGTGTGTGTGTGTGTGTGTGTGTGTGTGTGTGTGTGTGTGTGTGCATGTGTGTGTGGGTGTGTGTGTGTGTGTGTGTGTAAGAGGGAGGTAGGGGGTGTATGTGTGTGTCATACCTCTCAGCTGTACAGATTTTCACAGAATGTCCAGATTTTTGCCTTATATTTTTGGTCCGTTCCTCATAAAAATTGTCTTTTTTTTGACAAATCACAGAGATGATCTAAGGATTACAATTACTAAATAATGGTCTCCTTTTAAGTTTCAGACTTCACATCCTTCAGAAAATGCGTTCTAACACAAATCATATTATCTTAGACCCTCCATTATGACAGGATTTGTACAGATTTCTTGCACTAAGAGGTTGATGCTAAGTCGCTATTTACAATGCACAACTGTTTCATTTAGCAAAGTGTCACCATTGTGGTATATAATTTTAAAGCAGTGTTAGTAGCACAATATATAGCATATGTGTGCTTTGAGGCAGGCAGCTTTGGGTCCTAGTCCCACATCATGTAGGTGGATTGCTGATACTGTGTTGTAAGGGGGGTGGGGTGCTGCAGTCCTGAGTAAATCCTTCTTTGGATGAGATGCCTAGTAACTAGGAACCTGTTTTCAGTTTGCCATCCATTCACTATTGCTATATTACCAGCTTACCATTTTTTTAATGTAACATAGGTAATTTACACTTCAAGGGCAGCAGACACTGGATTTGTAGACGAAACACTGAAATAAAAAGTTATTTGCTAGCAGCAACCTTTTCATTCATTGCAGATCTTTTCAATGTGAAATTATTCAAATGATTTATACTTCTGCAGAGATTGTGCATATTGACTGATATTGGTTGATTGTAATGACATAAGTTTGAATGGACTTTTATGGTTGAAATGTTATGAAATGGGCAGTTTTGTCTTTATTGGTTCATATGTTTTGTTTCATTGCTTACTGGAAAAATGTTCAAAACTATAAACTTAAAACACACCCTAACAAATGTTGCTATATTATACAAGGGATATAATTTAATAATTATATATTGTAATTTAATTATTATATATGATAATTTAATACAATCAGAAAGGCGAATCAGACAACTTTTGCATGGTCCTAAAATGTGTGCAAGGGGCCTATGATTTGAAAACAACCCAAAGGTAAACAAATCCCTCCAGTCATTGATTTTCTTTGAATGTGGGTTTCAATGCTGTTTCAGTGAATGTGACTTTCAAAGGCAGAGAACTTTTATTGCTAAAGTCTGTTTTCGTTATGAGACTATATTGCTTTGTTTAGCAAATGTCTATCAATGTTTGTGCTGTAAAATTTGAAATAAAAGTTTTAAATTAAATCCAAATATCTGTAATCATTGTAGATGTAAAGCAGAAAACTGTATGCACACAGAGTTTTGAACAGTGTTTATGGCAACTGGGGAGAAATGGACAAAAAGCCAAGTAATGGGACACCGGAATGGCTGCGTGTATGTGGTGGGGGGTACCAAAACTACACACATTTTGCTTTCATGTACATGTCCAGAATTTTTACATAAAAAGTTGGCAACCCTATAGGTATTTCTATCCTCACATGCACATTTTGCTACATCTATCTGTGTTATGTTCATTCCCCAGAACATTATAGCATTGCGAGAAAGAAATGCATTTCTGGCTGCTTCTTCTTAATAGCAACCTACTATTGTCAAAAAAACTCAATATGGTGTCTCCTGACCCCCATTGCAGTATACCTATTTTATAAATGTCTAAATTTGTTTGCCATTTTGGCTGCCATCCTTTGCATACACTGTTTCACTCATTAGCATGTTGTTCCTCACTTCTAAATTATTATCCAACCATTAGTGCATGTGGCATACCTCACTGTTTTGACCCTTGCACAAATGTACTATTTGTATCTCTGAACTTCGCAGATCTTGTGCATTACTGATAGCCATAAGAGTTTGCATCAATGTGATAATCATTTACAAATCCTGGCCTGAGCTTCCTTATGAAAATTTGTTTGAAACTACTGGTGTGTTTAGCCTTGACTCCTGATCTGTTGTACTTTTATATAATGCATGTGTTTTCATTTATCAGTCTCTACATTACCTCAGTTTTAGTATGTGCACATTCTGGAGTTCACATAGTGCATACTCAGACCAAGATCAAAAGTCAACACCTGTATTTTTCAGTAGTCTGAATGAAAAAAAAAGATTATGAATCTAGTGCCCTTAACAGCATTTGGGGAAGAAAAATCAAGACTGTGAATTCAGAAAATTATAAAGGTTTGAATCCTCACTACATACTTACAGTTAGGTGCCTGAGTGGTAGTGTTTTGCTTGCACTGGGTATAATGTGTAGCATTCTGTTTTCATTGAGTCAGGTTTGTCTCCACGTGAAGGATAAGTGTATTATGTGAAACTGCCTGGCTGAAATTTAATGTGTCACTTCAATAACTTTGACCTGACTGAACCACAGAAGCATTATAGGTCTGTTTAGTTAATCATGTTGATATGTCATTTGAATTTTAAATCTACTCTCATGACAGATCTTCTTTAGAGAAAAAAAATACTTTAGTAAAAAATTCTGCAACTGATACAAAAACTGTGAAGTTTAAACTGTTAGTGTGTGTACAAAATTATATGAGATGGTTTATACAAGAGTTCTTTGTCATTACTGTAGTAATTAAGCACTGTATGGACAGAAAAGAGAAAGGGGATCAAGGCTTGACCTTTTCTAAAATTCAATCAGACATAGAAGTAAGTGTCCAACATAGATCTTTGTGCTTGATTATCTGTGATTGTTTAAACAGTGACACTTTCAGGTCCTGGCACTCTCTCTTTTCTTTGTTATTCTTTGTCATATTATTGTAGTCTGCAGTGTTGAAATGGTACTGTTTTATTTTACTTGTACAATTAGAAAATTACCTGGCTGTCTTATTACTGTAAATGCTAGATTGCGATTAAATAGCTTTTTGCTATGGTATAGCAATAGCCAAACCTCTCCATAAGGTAACTTGTATTGAAGCAGTTAGATATTTCAGAGCTACTGCCCTTATTGTTATTGGTTGGCACCCTGACGGCATTCTATTTTCAGTCTACCATACTGTAAAAGAAATGCATTGATTAAACCGTAACATAAATGGATTAAACCAGTCCATTAAGTCTATGAGTTCATGGCATAGCCCACTGAGGGAACTCACATTGTACTAATTAATAATAATTTATGTTGACTCAGATATCCCACTTTCTCAAAAACACATTAAATGTTCAATGCCTGTTAGGGCTGGAGTGACCTTGAAATGAAAATAATAAAGTAAGGAGTCTTGGGGGTTATTTCGTTTCTTTAGTTTTTATGTGCTGTTACTAACCGAAACTCACTCACAAGTCTAAAATATGTCTGTTTGCATTGCATGTGGACTTGAGTAAATAATGTTGTGCAATTAGGGCCAACGAGTTCTGTATTTAGTGCCCAAAATGAATTCCCATTTTCAGACTGCCTCTAGCACTTATACTGAAGTGGGAGGCTAATGCATACGTTCATAGGCTTGTGGACCAAGCAACCATTGAGGAGATTGGTCAAAAAGTTTCAGTTGCCCCAGAGCATTGTCTGGTTAAGTGACTTGGTTAAGCTCATGTAGCAAACAAGGGATGAGGGACTCAAACCCTACACCACAGACAGTACAGGTCCCAGCCTTAATCCTCTGCACTAAACGCCAGGGTCATTGTTTTTTTTTCAATTGCATCCATGTTACTGGACCCTACTCTAATGTAGTTCTACCACCCCATTCTGGTTAGCCTCACCCATTCAGTTGCCCACTGCAGCCCCCTCTTGCTTTGAAGTCAACAGTCATCACTACAGGGAGCCAATTATCTATTTAGGAGATATTGACCTAGAAACACTATCAAATGTCCTTTCTGAGGGACTATAGACCAATGATACATGGTACACTAGTCAATGATGTTAACCAACAAGGGCAAGGAAACTTGAAGGGAAGTAAGTTCAGGAAGGCAGATGGTCATGAGAAACAATGGTGTGTCAATGGATGTTCAGTGGAGTTTCAGTCCAAGAATCACATAGTTTATTCAGGTAATCCAGGCCCTCAATTATATACTTAAGGATAGTCAACTTGGTTTCATTATGCCTCAGAAAAATTTCAATTAGTATAAGATCCATTTTATCAAAAATATCATAATTGAATTAAAAGGCTATCTTGGGTATCTAAACCAGAATTACACCTGAAAATATTAGTCCTCCATAGGAGTTATTTTAAGCATTCTCCAAAACTGTTCAACAAAAGGGACTTATACTTAAAGAGCTGTTTCCAATTTGTTCAGCCACTGCTCAGTTTCTCCACAAGCTCCCCTATCAGACATGACTCCAGTCTTCAATATGAAAAGTTCAGCTGACAGCTCTAACATTTGCTGGATTGTGAAAAATGTCAGTTTAACACCACCATCCTTGTTGTGGTATTAACAAATAATTGACTCGGGTAGTGGGAAACTTCATCAGTTCTGTAAATATGAATGGTTTAAATTTAAAGGCTTTGTTAAAAAAATACTAAAATTAAATACAAGAGCACAGATTAGAAATGGCATCTTTCCTTGAGGAAACTGTAACCAACGTTGGCATATTTATAGTTCTTTTTATTTCAAAGTATATATAGGAATACTTGATTATGAGATTAAGAGATAATGTACTTGCAAATCAATTATATAGTGTACCTTGATAGGATTTTAACATGTGAAAGGTTTTATATTGGCAAGACATGAAGGAGCTTTTCCCTTGGAATTTATAAACATGTTTATGAAATTAAAACAAGCAAATAAGAAAAAAAGCATTACAAATGCCTTATAGTTTCATAGGTTCATAGGTAGGTACTAGGCTATTGGCCCTAGGGCCTATATAAGCCTAGCCAAAAAATGTACCCTGGCTTTCGCCACCCAAGAAAATTATTTTCCTGTGCCCCTGTTGAGCAGAGCCACAGAAGTGATCCCTGGGGTGAATTTCCCATTTCCCATCCAATCATCAAGATTTTTCTTGAAGAGTGCTAATGAGGAGCTTTGTTTGACATAGATAGGTAGTCTGTTCCAGAGTATGGGAAGTCTCTGGGACAGGAATCTATCCCTCCAGCATGTTCTGTTTATTGTGGTGACAAGGTTTAGGTCCCTAGAGTGTGTAGCTCGGAGGGATTGGGATTTCTTTAAATGGAGCATGTCCAACAGCTCTGGGTTTGACATAACATTTTGTATGTTAGGCAGAGATCACCCCTGAGTAGGCGATATGCGATGGAGTAAAGCTGTAGTTTTTTGAGACAGTCTGCGTAGGGCATCTGTTTGAGGCCAGTAATCCTCTTTGTGAGGTATTTCTGTGGTCTTTCCAGTTGTTGTAGATGTCTTGTGAGGTAAATACCAAAAGGGGCGTTGTACTCTATAATGGGTCTAATGAGTGATGAGTAGAGGGGAACAATGACCTCTTTTTTTCTGGATGTGAATCCTTTTGTGATGAGATGAGCCACGCAGAAGGATTTCCTGACCACTGTGGCGATGTGATTATCAAAGGAGAGACTACCGTCCACCTGTGTCCCAAGGTCTCTTATCACTTTTTCGGCATTAAGTAGACTACCAGCTATGTGGTAGTTCATGGGTACAGAGTTTTTACCAAAGGGGATGACAATACACTTTTTGGCATTGAGCTTCAGGCCATGGCTTTGACACCAGATATCTGTCTCAGTGAGGCCCTTTTGTAGTTTGTCCACATTGTTAGGAGTTTCGATTATGGCTCCTAGTTTGCAGTCATCTGCAAACTTTGTTAGCCAAAGACCTTCTGTGTTAGCCTGCACTTCAGAGAAGTAGATACCAAACAGGAGAGGACCCAGGATTGAACCCTGTGGTACTCCACTTGTCACTGGTCTGAAGTCGGATTTGGAATCCGCAACATTCACAGTGTGGGTTCTGTCCATGAGCCAGTTGGCAACCCACCTTGTGACATAGGGATTTATACCTAGTTTAGTGACCTTATCTATAATTCCAGAGTGGGGGATGGTTTTGAAAGCCTTGGCAAGATCTAGATAAGCTGTGTGAACCATTTTACCCTCATCTATGGCTTTTGTGACTGCTTCAAAGAAGTCAATCAGGTTTAGGAGACATGATCTGCCTTTTACAAATCCAAACTGGGTAGAGTCCATAGTTTGGAGTTTACCAATGTCTTTGTTTATGAGTTCCACAATGATACGTTCCATGGCCTTGCAGACCAGGCTCATCAGGCTAATGGGGTGGTAGTTCCTGGGGTCCGTCGTGGCTCCCCCTTGGTGGAGTGGGATAACCATCATGGTGCGCCATTCAGTGGGTACAAAGCCTGAGGTGAGGCTATGATTGAACATAGTACTTAGGTAGGGTGCCAGTTCATTCTGTAGTTCATGTAGAACGCAGCCTGGGATATTGTCAGGTCCCATGGATGCTGTGTTCTTGGCTTTGGAGAGTGTGTTTTTTACTTGTGCAGCCGTGATTATAGGAACTTTGTATTCTTCCGGTATAGAGATGGACCCTCTAGGGGGTGAGAGGGGGGTAAAGTTAGCACTGAACCTATCTGCTAGGATGTTGGCAATATCAGTTGGTTCTGTATATTTAGTGTCATTGTACTGTAACTCAGAGCAGATCTGAGTGTTCCCATTGAGATTCTTGACATAGCTATAGAATGCTTTGTGGTTGTCTTTAGAGTCAGTGGCAATTTTGTTTTCGTAACTAGCTTTGGAGGATTTTATGAGGGATCTCAGCTTCTTACTGAGGTTGACCAGGGAGTTCCTCCAGTCATGGGATTTTACTCTTTTTTGCAACAGTTTCTTTCTTCTGTTGTAGAGTTTGTTTATGGCAGAGGACCACCAGATTGGCTTCCTTTTTTTTGGAAGATAACATCTTGGTTCTATTAGGGATAGCATGATCCATGCACTCATGTAAGTGCTTATAAAGTGCATTTGTGTAGGATTCAGCAGTCATACCTCTATTTTCCGTCTGCATGGGTGTCATGAAGTTTGCCACTTCTGTCTTAAGAAGTGTGAAGTTGGCTTTGGAGAAGTTTTTTACGATGGTTTCCCTAATTGGGGGTGGGGGTGGGATGTGGATGTCTAGGCTGATTAACTTGTGATCGGATCTGACCAACAAGGAATTGACCTCTGGTGTGGAACACCGGTTTCCCATGTTGGTAATGACCAGGTCTAGGATATTGCTGCCCCTGGTGGGGGTGTGAATAAGTTGATCCAAGGTGCTGGAATTTATGAATTCTAGAAAATGTTGAGCAAAAGAGTTGGTACATGAGTAGTTTTCCCAGTTAATGGTGGGGAAGTTGAAATCACCCATTATTAGGGTGTTGGGTTGTACCCAAATACTTTCCAGTGTATCAAGAAATGAGGAGTGGGAATCCTGGAGCATGGTGGGGGGTCTGTAGCAAGCTACAATTTGGATTGCAGTCTTGCCCAGAGTTAGTTGCACTTGGATAATCTCAGATGCATTATGCTGTGCAACTAGCCTGGAGGTGTGGATATCCTTAATGAATATGGACACGCCTCCGCCTTTAGTGCTTCGTTCTGGGTTAGGTGGCTGAAAGATGTGGTATGAATTGTAGCCTAGTAATGCAGGGGTGCTCTCTGGAGCTTTGAACCAGGTCTCTGTCACTGCACAGATGTCAATGTTTTCCATTTTAAGGAGTGCCTTGAGTGAGTGCATTTTGAGGTTTAGACTTCTAGCACTGAGTAGCATTACTCTCAGATTTTGCTTGCTTGTACCTGTTATGGTGGTGAATTTGTCATTTGAACCTTGCCTAAAAAAGGCACTATAGGGGTGGCAAGAGCCTTAGCCAGTATCCGGAATCCTAAAGGTGACAGGTGCAGGCCATCTTTGGCAAAGCATCATGGTCTGTCGATCATGTCATCCCAGGCAGACAAATACTGGATCCCCTTAGAATGACACCAGAAGCTTAGCCAATTATTGAAGTCAATCATTTTGTCCTTGTACTTTGGTATCATTCTGGGTGATGGCAGGATGCTATTCAGGGTTAAGGTCATACCTGCCTGGGATACAAGATCGGAGAGCTCCTCCATGTCTCTTTTCATGTAGTCCAGGGAGGTACGTCTCAGGTCATTCACACCAACATGGACAATGACAGTGTCATATTTGTACTTATTGTGGAGTGACCTGAGTGCATGCATTATGTGGCGGATCCTGGCACCTGACAGGCAGCTGACAGTAACTTTCTCCTTGTTTAGTCTAGTGAGTGGAACATCAGTTTGCCTGACTATAGAGTGACCTATGACTACAGTGTTGGGTACGTTGTTACGCCTTATGGGCTGTGGTTGAGTGGCACACTGAGTTTGTGGGCTATGTGTCATTTGGTTTGTGTTGGAGGTGGAGTTTGCTTGTGTTTATGCTTTGGATGTCCCTGATGGTGTGGTGCAAGTGTTTACCTTCTCCTCTTGACTGTCTAGTCCAGTCTTGGGTGAAGAGAGCTTTGCTTCCAGTTTGGCTACATAAGTGCATCTTTCACAGGTTGTAGTGTTGGGTGGCAGGAGGAGAGGGTTGTCTGTGTACATGAGGCAATTGCTGCATTGCCCCAAGATGCCCAGATTCATCAGGTAGACAGGAAAAATCACTGGGAGATGACCCTTAGATATGCCTGGATAGGTGCTTATTTATTAAGTACTAAAAACTGCTTTCCTCTAGACAAGTGAGGAAAGTTGTGTGCTGTAGTAATTTGCAGCTTATGTAGTGCTTACAATGAGTTCTGAACAAGTGCTGAGTTCAAAGAAACAGATTTGAGTGCTGAAACTAGTAAACTGGCTAATTATAAGAAACAAAACTAAGCAAGAAAGCTTCCCTCCAACACAGAAGGGCTTGGGGGCTCAGTAGCCTACAAACAGTCTAGACCACTTAACAGGAAAGGCAGGAAACAAGCTTAAAATTTTTTTTTTTTGTTCTCCTTCCCAGATGCTCTCTTTGTACACAGTAGGAGTGCCTGAAATCAGAATATGATCTCACTGCACTCAGTTGAGTGAGCAAATGAGATGGGCCCAGAAGGAGTATCCAAACACAAATTTACAAGAGGGGCGGGTAGTTTCAAAGCCACTAAGAAACTGAAGAACAGAGTCAAAACTTCCTTGCCAAATAAATAATTTCAAGAAATTTGTGTTCTATGTTATTGATAAAGTAAGGGCAGATTTCAGAGGGCTTGGCCAACATAACCTGCTTGAATATTAACAGGTGGACTGGCAATTGTGGACAAATGGTAATGTTCCCTCAGGTTTGACTGCCAGGATAAATATTATTATTTTTTTAAAGCCATAAGTGTACACTAGAAAGCATGGTTAAATATTTTTAATTGTTTTGTATTTTTCAGTGGATATCTGTTATCATCTGATTTCATTTTTGTATGTTTTAAGTTTTGACTAGATGTTAATTGATGTTCTGATGAAGTGTTGCATATATTAAAGATGAAAGCACTGAACACATCGAGTGCTGAGATTTTTTTTTTTTGCACAATCTGTTTAACACCTTAAGAAACCCACACTGTTGGAAGAGAAAATAGAAACTCCATATAAACATTAGCCAAAGATAAGTACCAAACTGCTGAATCCTAAGCCATTGTGGTATGGCCTACTATATCAGATATGTTCTTCATATATTTCATTATCATTTATCTGGGTCAGAATGATCCAATTTTGTCTAGACATTTTCTCATTTTTTTCTATGCCTTTGTGCATATTAACTTTGTACACATATTCGTGTCACCAGCAGAATTCCTAATTGTCTTCCTTAATGCTCACTTTATAGACAGTGACTGATGTCAGCAGAGAATTACAATAATTTGTAAATGCCATTAGCACTTACCCTCTGTGTTCTATGTTCTAGTCCATGTATCATCACTGATAACACCCTAGGCCTAACTAGATGGTTGTCTACTTTGTTCACAAACTCTGTGTAGCACCATATCACATGACCTCCTGAAGCCCAACTAGTTCACATGCACAACACCCTTCTAGCTCAATACACAAGATGTCTAGTCAAAGGATTCTATTAAATTTGTTTAGCATGACTATCCTTCTATGGAACCCATGCTCAGTTTAGTTCTTTACTCATTCAGCTTCCAGATGAATTCTTTCATCAACAGTTATTCTAGCATTTTCCCAGCAAATGATGTCAAAATATCTTGTATACAGCATTCAGTCTCAGTCCATCTATCCATTTTTGTTAAAATAAACTATATATGTCCTCCTCTGGTCATTAGATCCCCTAGTGTTCTAACATTATCTGTTAAAATGTGTGTGCTCTCTGCAATTGTATTTATATTCTTAAAAGAGTTTAATTATATCCCTTTACTTTAGTCACCTTAAGTTATTTTTTCTGTTCTTTCAGCATACATTTATCTGTGTAAGACTTTAAATCAATGCCTTTTTGCTGGGCATTGCCTTTTCATGTTACAAATTAATTTATTTGTGCTACAGTACAACTGGATGTGCATCTGAAACTAATTCTAGCACAACTCCTATTTGACAAAAGATGTATGTATTTATAGGTTCATAGGTTCATAGTTAGGTACTAGGCTATCTGCCCGAAGGCATTTATAAGCCTAGCCAGAATGTGTTGGCTTTTGCCGCCCCCTTAGATTAGTTCCCTGTGCCTCTGTCCAGCAGAGACACTGAAGTGATCCCCAGGGTAAACTTTCTGTTTCCCATCCACTCATCAAGGTTTCTCATGAAGAGTGTTAGCAAGGAGCTCTGTCTAATGTAGATTGGAATCTTTTTCCAAAGCGTGGGAAGTCTCTGGGATAGGAATCTATCCCTCCAGCACGTCCTATTTATTGTTGTGGTGAGGTTTAGATACCTAGATTTCTTAACATGTTAGCAAACATAGCTTCTCATAATGCAGTACCTACTATGAACAGTTACTATTTCCAGTCATGATATTTTGGATTCTTGATTTTGTTTTTGTTCTGATCAACCTTTTTCTACAAATGGTATGTCTTAATTTTGTGTTAGGCAGAATACTCACTCTGATGATTCTGACCTACTTTTTCCTTGCTCTAAATATTTTGTACCAGGCAAAGGTTTTTGTTTGCTATAAGTTCCACATTCTTCTCAAATCACTTCATCATCACTGTTACCAAGTTCATTTAATTGGCTAGCATCCAAATCTACCCATTTGGACAACTACATCTCTCCACAGATAGAAGCAGAGGGGTAAATCTACATTGCCCATGAAAAAATCATGGTAGTTTTCAAGAGTAATACAATAAGCCTCACCTTTGTTCTATTGGACATTTCTCTTAAGAGGATGTGGTGACTCTCTCTTACTTTCCTCCTAGAACACAAAGCAGAAGCATTTAACAGTTTTGCTTTTATATCACACTTCTGTGCAAGTCTTCATCAGTTTTATCGACTTTCTCTTCACTGTTTTTTTTGTTCTGTATTATTTCACTTTGTAAGTTTCTTTCTACACTATACTACACTGAAATTGCTGTACCTTTCTTCATCTGGGGCCTTATTTGTCATAGTGCCTTTCCTGCTTCCTTCCTAACTCCTTTTGTTTACCTTCAGCTATATGTGTGTGTGTGTGTGTGTGTGTGTGTGTGTGTGTGTGTGTGTGTGTGTGTGTGTGTATACATATATATATATATATATATATATATATATATATATATATATATATATATATATATATATATATATTTGTTTGCGTCTTTTGGCTTTTTCCCAGTTAGGGGTCGGCACAGCGGAACTCCGGTCTGCTAATGATTGGCAGTTGATTTTTACGTACTGGCTTGCCAGGCCTGATGCACAACCTTCAACGAAGGTATGCCCATTCACGCATGTCTCCATGCAGAAGACGCTCTAGCTGGGAATCGAACCGGACAACGTCTCTCTCTATATATATATATATATATATATATATATATATATATATATATATATATATATAATAATGTTATTAGGACTGACTTGTTTGAATTCTATAAAGATGTGTATGATTTTTCACTTATACAGATGGATAGAAAGTGTGAAGAAGTATTTAAAAGAAAACAAAAAAAGTTAAATAGAGATTTAAAACCATACAGGGACAATAAGGCATATATTTTTAGGGGTAGATTTAGTAAAAGCCATGCATACGGGACTTTAAATAAGAGCGAAGGTAATTGTTTGAACAACATTTACAGTGGAGGACCCACGAATACTGTAGCAGAAGGTAGTGAGGTAAATGACGTGCAAGAAAACATCAGCAATATAGATCCAGTGTTTGAATTAAAAACACCCAGCCCCTGGACCCCAAAGTGGGTTTGGATTTTATTACACATTCTGAAGGGGGGGAAGTAATGAATAGGATTTTTCAACAGGAAAAGGAAAACACTAAGGGAAGGTCAAAAAGAAAGGGAAGATTAGTGATGATGGTATAACTCTAACATATAATGACTTCAAGATATTCAATTTAAGTGGAAAAGAGATTAGGCTAGTACATTTTCAATTATTTGAAAATGGATTTAAGTTTGTGCCTACCAGAGAATTTGATATATGTGACACACTTATTGAGCTTAAGCAGTTCACTAGAAAATTTAATTTTGCCCTCATGTTTGAACAACAGCATCAAGGAGAAATAGACTTTTTTAATCAAGCTAGTACTTATAACCCATCTCTACACCCATCACTTCAAGTATTTGAGGCAGCATGTACATCAGATTTATATGCTTTAAACAACATCTCTGGGAAAAATCAAGGGTATAGATCAAATGTAACTGTTAAGGAAAAATAGATTTTGTAAGAACTTATGACAGACAAAGAGGTTTGTATTATGAGACCAGACAAAGGGGGAGGGATGGTTATAGTCAGTGCTTAGGATTATTCAAGTAAAATGTTAGAAATGTTAAATGACATCAACACATATGTACCAGTATCCACGAATGAGATCAATATTTCTTACAGAAAGGTGGATTTGACTATAGAAGAATTAATGTTGGAAAATAGAATAGACCAGAAAGTGGGAGGGGGATACTACAGAGTAAGAAGCCGAAGATAGCTTCATTCTTTGGGATCCCCAAAATTCATAAATGTGTTTTTGATCCACCTTATAGACCTATTGTTTCAGGTGAGCAGTCAAAAACTTACCCTACAGCCACCTTTCTGGACCACTCTTTAAAACCTCTGCTTAAGAATTATGAACATCTTTTGAATGATTGATGGGACTTTCTACGTAGTTTGAAAACAGAAATGAACCTGAATGAGATGTGCTTTATTACCACTGATGTAACTGATGTCTTAGAGATGTTCCATTTATTACTATATGAGAAAAGGGCTCCTTTAAAAACAGATGTAGATTTTCTAGTGGAATTGATGAGAACTGTTCTAGAGAACAATTTTATTTATTTTGAGGGGGAAACCTTTAAGCAAAAGCTATGGGGGCAGCATGTGCCTCCATATATGCTAATTTTGTCCTTCTCAAATGGGAAACCACTTATGTTTTTAGTTCTACCTACTGGAAATACATCAAATTATATTGTCGTTTTTTGGATGACGTATTTGTCATCTGGGAAGGACCTAAAGAAGCCCTTACTACTTTTATTGATTATTTTAATTCCACCACTAGTTTCTTGGAATGTATTTATAAATTTGATTGCAACACTATAGACTACCTAGATGTTAGGTTAGAGAAAAAGGATTGATATTTAAAATCTAAGGTTTTCCGTAAAGACACTTTCAGTAATTCTTATTTACCATACAGTAGTGCCCACCCATGGAAACAAAAAAAGAGTATTACAAAAGGTCAGATGGTCAGAGCAGCCAGGATGACCTCAGAACAAAAATATTTCATTAGTGAAATTGGATTATTATCAGATTTTTTCAGGGCTAGGGGGTACCCCTATGATTTAATTGAAAAAGTTGCCAAGGAAGTTAAGGGTGGTTGGGGTACAAAATATACACCTTTGTTAGGAGAAAAACAAAACTACTCAGCAGGACAACAAACAATAGAACAGAATTACAGTAGAGCACTGGTGGTCCAATATAACAACAGTTCGAAAGAAATTAAAAACATAGTGGAGAACAACTGGAAAATGCTGAAATTCAATCAAGAGATAGTACATAAAATAGGTGAGTTTCCTCGGTTTGTGTTTAAAACAGGAATACATTTAAAGCAATTATTTGAAAAAAAAACAGGTTTAGGAAGTATGACCATGAAAACATAGGAACAAAAAAATGTGGTAGATGTGGATACTGCAGATACATTGTTGACAAGAATCAAATAGTTTTGCAAAATAGTTCAAACAGTATTATTAATTTTAAAAGAGGGAATTGTGCCACAAAAGGTATAGTGCATTTAGCAGTGTGTAAAAGTTGCTTAAGTTTTTATGTAGATAAATTAGAGAGGGCATTAAGTAAACGGATATATGAGCACATTTATAACATTAAGAAGAAAAATTTAAATAATGCTCTCTATAGACATTTAAATAATGAACCTAGTCATTTGGGATTCTGCTTCAATACTTTAGAACATGTTACAACGGACCCAAGGGGAGGTGATTCGGAGAATTGGTTGAGCTGTAGGGAAACATACTGGCAACTAAAGCTCAATGCAACAAATGCCCCGGGTCTCAATGATCATATATCTATAAAACCTTATTTAGTAAAGAAAACAATGAAATTATAACTGATAAAGGGTTACATACACCTATACACATTGCCCTATATAAATTTAAATGTGATGTATGTATTATTTAAGTGGAATAGACTTTTAATCGGACAATGAGAATACCATATGGACTTGGCTGTAGTAAAATATATGCCTTATAAATTTACACTTCTTTTGTTGTTTTTTTAAAAAAATAACAGTGTTCCTTTAAATAATTGGCGCCTTATTTAGGTTAAAGGCTATTCAAATGGTGGAATTTAATGTGTTGTTTTATACTTGAAAAAGCCTTGCATTGGGCAGGTAAAAGCGCTTGTATTTGGTTTTACTGTAAGTATTTGGTTTTACAATAAATTCAGTTTCAAGCTACCTTAGTGTGCCTGGACCGTTCATATCTTGGGTATATGTATATATTTGTTTACTATCTGCTTTATATTTATGAGCAGCCTTTAATACTATCTTATTTCAAAACCATAGTGTTTCGCCCTTTCTTTCTTATTTGCAGATTTCTTTTATATAGAGGTGCCTTGCTTCTTCGATGGTATTTTTGTTATGACACTTTTTCAACCACATTGCCATCCAGGCTGTTTGCTAGAGTTTTTCAGGGGCATTATAGCTTGCCCTCCTGAAATCAAGAAACCTCATTTTTTTTTAATTGAATCAACTCCATAGTTCATTTGATTATTAACCACGAGTCACTAGAAATTCATTTTTAAATGCCTACTCAGTTTCAGATCTGGTACCATCTTTCAATTCTACTTTGGGACATGTAATTCATGAAATCTATTTATCCAGTACTACTATAGTACTTTCTTGTACCAGTTGTCCCCAGTCTGTCCATATGTTAAGCATAAAGAAAGATATTGCTTGTAGATTTGGGTGCAGCTGAGTAGCTTCATTAGACATATTGGGTGATATTCATAGGCCGGGACTGCGCAGGTGATTAACTCGCATTCATGAACGGCAGAGCTACATGTATATATAAATAAGGTCTGAGTAAGTAGTTGCATTAAAAATGGAAATACAAAACAAATTATATAATTACACCCTTTTTTAAACATGTAAATTATGTAAAGGCTGTCTTATCATACATGCAAATTATTTCATAGTATTATAAATTGTATGTGTCTTGACATATTGCGGCTGAATGTAGTCACGCTTAAAGCATTGTGGCAAAGCTGCAAACTATGCAACAGCTAAAACTTAAAAAAAAATTAAATTAAAAGCGTAGAACAGTTTCATATAGGGGTATCCTTTTGTGGATATCCTGATGGTTTCATTAAAGAACAGAAAGAGGGTGACAGAAAAAAAGCTGAAAAATGGTAGGCAAATAAAGAGGGAAAGTCACAAGGGAAACATAAAGAGGGCTTGAGCTGGCAGAGGTAGAAGAGAACAGGCACTATATTTTTGTCGGGGGATAGATCCCCCTATTTTTCAGATTTTTTTTTTTTGTAAGAGAGTATGTGTGGGGGAAATTGGATAGATGGTATAGGAGAAATGGTAAGGGAAGAAGGGCTGATGAAGTCTCAGCTGTGTACCTAGTCCACAGAGCCTCAAACATGTCCACTGCCTGATGGTGTTACGGTAGAGGTCCCCAATCTTGAGGGTGTAAGGGCCTGTGATGGCACTGTGGTCAGCACTAACTGAGTGATTGTGTCTTCTACATGCTGAAGAGAGGCTTCAACTGGCATAATTTTCCTGTCCACTATCTCTTCCGGTGCATCCTCGGCCAAACTCCAAAGCCCCTGTTCCATGAGGATTGTCAGGCTACCACATGCCAGAATGCCTGCAGGACCAGCATGTCCACACCAACCTTGCAAGGATGGCCCCAGATGGGCAAAGGGCAATCTCTCCCTAGCCTGGGAGATACCTGCCTGGACTGCTCCTGAGGAATTAGAACCTGTATAAAAGAAAAATAAAATGGGAGACAAGCAAAACAACAAAGCATAAAGAAATGCATAAACAAAATAATAAATAAAAGAAAAAATGTGGGGAGAGACAAAACAGAAAAAAATGCAATAAATCCACACAGTACTGTTGTTAACACAAGGTAGAAAGTCAATACACCATTCAGAAAAATATCTTTATTGATGTTCAGTTGTGTATAGGAAGTGCTTATGCGTACACTTGGGGTAGTGATTGGGGAAATGCTTATGTAACTTGGACAAATGTGTAAGAGTAGCTGTTATACATATTTGTGATAAATTGAAATGGTTTTGTGTTTCAGTTTCATACTTTTCAAACTCATTTTAAAGTACACAGTCAACAAACATGAAAGAAATCACTAACTATTGCAGTTAATCATGCTTAAAAATAACAGTATAAAATATTCTTTAATCTGTTCTTATGACTTCCTTGGAATTTCTTTCAGCTACCACAAAAATCAGTTTTAAAAACATTGCTGTACTACTGTTTATGCTACCCTGAATTATATGTAATGATTTGTACTATGAGTAGTTAAGTAACAAATATCTTATGGACACGTTACTCTTACCCCAAAGATTCCACCAGCCTCTTGGCTCTTTTCTTTTCTTGTTAAGAATTGTATAGTATTTATTTCTCAGAGTAAAATAGAGAAGGCTAATCCTGTTTACCTGTATTTGACTGCATTCTATATATAGACATATGTCTTGTATTCCCTGTAGTCATTTTATTTTTCATTTGTCTTATCTTCTCAGATTGCAACTGTTGAATGCATAAATGTATGTATTATTAAACTTTGTTAGTGAACTATTCTGCTGCAATGTGTAGGGTAGTGAAGAAATATGAATGCAGGTCTGTCTTTTTTTAAATGCTTGTTATCACTTTGTGGAAGCCTGAACTGAAAAGGCTGAAATGTAACAGTTCAAGAAAGCATGCATTTCCTTTTCTGAAGAATATTCCCCCGGATTCTCAAAAGCTTGCACGGAATGCAAGATTAGTGCAGGAGCTCACACAGGCACTATATCTGCCGTGCGATCCAGGAACAGCCTGCAGGGGCATGCAAAAGAGCTCCTGCACTAATCCTGCACGGATGAAGCCCTGGTATGCAAATCACCCCATTTGCAGGAGAAATCCATGCAAATGAGGTGATATTGCAATCCAGGAAGCTTGCAACAGTCCGTGCAAGATTAGTTCAATCTGCAGAAATGTACTCAGTTAGTAACCGAGTACATTTCTGCAAAATCCAAAATGGAGCTATGACAGCTTCAAATAAAAGCTGCATATCATTGAGGAAGCATGCCAATGGCCAAGTATAAGGCCACTGGCATTGCAAACAATAAAAAAAAAAAAAAAAAAAATCAACTTTTATTTTTTTTTTGCTGATCTCGGCTGTTTAAGCATAGGGCAGCAGCCAGCAAACGGGATCGGGGGGGGGGGGATAAGAAAATAAACCTAAAATGAGCATTCTAACTAAAATCAGTATTCTGCCATGCAAGTCAATGGCAGGCAGAAGACAACTTGGTCAGTGAGTAGTGGTTGCTAAGGGGGGAGGCTCAGTGTGAGACATGTAACTATGCATTAGCAGGCAATCATATGCAAATGAGGGGAAGGATAGTGAATCCCACTTTTCTCCAGCATGTGAGACAGGTCCTAACAGTGTAAGAGTATGAATAGCTAGGTGCAAGCCTAGGAGGTAGGTCACATCATGGGGGGGTGTCAGGCATACTGTAAGTGGATTGGAACCCTGTGGCTTGGGTTTGCTCATAGCTTAGCTCAGCTAAGCTAGAGGGTGTGTCTAAACCTGCCTAGCACTCTTTACAAAGCTGAAGCGGGTGTGCGCACCACTCACCGGGTTTTAAAGGAAGAAAAAAAGTTAACTCAGGAAATAGCAGCAGTGTGCACATTTGAGCACTCTGTTTGTGTGGCGCACCACCGGGCTTAAACAGGAAGGCAATGGGAAGAGAAAACAGCAGTAGGAAGGCAATCAAGGAGAACTAGCATAGCTGGCAGGTGAAATGTATCAGAATCAGCCAATTACAAAGACAGCAGACCAGCCCAGCTCAGAACACTACTATAAACTAAGCAAACACCTTCCCCTCTGGTTTTTCCCACACTCTACACCACCAGTGTATACAAGTGGGGAAAATTTAACAACCAAACCTACAAAATGAGAAGGGCTGCAGCAGGCAACATAGAACAACATGTGCAAGAGGCTGAGGGTGGTGAGGATGTGAATGCTGCCAAACAACCCACAGTGAGGAAACAGAGAAGAGTGTACAGACCCAAGGTAACCAACCAGGGGCTACATCAGCCAGAGATAGTGGAGCGATATAGGGCAGACAGAGACCTCCTACAGCAAATTGTTGATCTGTGCCGGCCACACCTGACACACCAAACTGACCGAGGGGAACCCATCCCAGGGGATACCAAGGTATGTGTAGGCCTAGGTATACTAGCCACAGCTACCTCCCAAATCACAACTGGGGATATCATGGGGATCTCACAGCATCAGCATCCAGAGTATTCCACCAGTTCCTGGATGCCATGTCAGCACATGGCAGTGAGCAAGTATATTTCCTCAACACCGTGAGGTGTTGACCAGCAATATGCGTCTCTTCCACCAAATAGCAGAATGCCCTGGGGTAGTGGGTGCTATAGACTGCATGCACATATGCATCAAAGCACCACCAGATGAGCAGGGTAGGACCTACATCAACCGCAGGGGCATCCCCTCCATCAACTGCCAGGTCATTTGTGATGCCCAGGGCATTATAATGAATGTGTGTGCTGGCTGCCCTGGAAGCTATGGCAATTCCCACATATGGCACGCAGCTGTACCAGAGATTTGCCAATGGGGACATCCCCTACGATCACCTAGTGGGGGATGCTGGGTACACACTGGAGCCATGGCTGATGACACCCATCAAAAATGCGCACACACCTGAACAACAATGCCATAATGAGGCACACGCACAGGCCAGACATATAATAGAGCATGTGTTTGGGATGCTCAGGTCATGGTTCCAGTGTCTGGACACATCCGATGGAGCCTTGCAATACTCACCAGCTACATGTACCCAAATTGTTCTTGTATGTGCCATGCTAAACAATATCATCATGCGGAAACAGCTGCAGCAGGAACAGCATGGGGCAGGGCCACACAACCCCCCCATCATTGCCAAAGCCTGCACAGGCACAGAGTGACTCGGAGGAGGAACAAACTGAGCCTGCTCCAGTAGGCAGAAGGAGGCATGCCCAGGATGCCCTGGCCTTGGCAAAGAGGCAACGCATAGCACATGCACTGACACAGTAGGGACCCAGGGAATGACATCTTTCTCTGACTCGCACATACAGTAAAAGGGATGCCAAACATGACACTACCTTTTCTCAACCATGTATAGCGAGTGTACTATGTGCATCCAACAAAGGCAGCCCTGCAGCACCAGCCTCAATACTGGGACACCCACAAGGGAAGTGACTCACACATGCCAGTCGGGGGGGGGTCACATACCCAACAACAGTCACAGCTAGCAGGGCGGGTGTAGACAAACACAAACAAATGCTGTATTATGGCCTCTGAATGAGGCCTATGAGTAACCACCCTCTCCAGGCCTACACAGAAAGACTACAGCAGGCCAGGCAGTTGGATGTCAGTTGTGAAGGCTAGGAAGTCAGAAACTAATATGTAGGTAATTAAAAGTTAAGATCTGTAGTACACTGGTATGCCTCTAGCCAGCACGATAGGTAAGACTACAGACTGAAATGGAGTACCCGACATACCAGTACAGTCCTAGCAAATGTGTACAAGTGTCAGGTGTGCCCCTCCATCCTACATAGACTTATAGTAACAGTCAGATGTGCCCCCCACTCCTGTGTAGAAATAGTCAGGTGTGCCCTCCCCCCATCCTACATAGAAATATAGTAACAGTCAGGTGTGCCCCCCCCCCAATCCTGTGTAGCAATGTAGAAATAGTCAGGTGTGCCCCCCCATCCTACATAGAAATATCGTAACAGGCAGGTGTGCCCCCCCCACTCCTGAGTCAAAAATGTAGAAACAGTCAGGTGCCCCCCCCGCTATGCAGAAATGTAGCAACAGTCAATGCCAAATGACCGATGGATACCCTCCAGACACAGCATGCTACCTGTTGGTGTACAACACAAAGGTCAGTACCGCATTACAAACTACCTGGACTTGATCCACACATGCAATACAGATGGCCATATTGGGCATGCTCACACACATGAAGGCCATGTCTGCAAACACCAGTGGACCAGACATATCTGGCAGTCGCAGTTCTTAGTGCAGACACATTTCAGTATGCACCACTCCTGCCTTGCACACACAGTGGATAGGAATACAGACATATATGTAAGGACAACACACTATAATAAGCCAAAGGTAGATAGACATAGATGTGTGGAAGAGGGTGACCGTGACAAGAAGCCATCCAGGCCTGTCCCACCCAGCACACAGCCAAAAGGCCCCAAACACATGAGGTGCAGATGCCACTCACTGCAGATAATAGCCACCAGTATCTGTCAGCATTACAGACTATGTGGTGCATGTGCCAGCTGTGCAACATGACTGTACAAGGAAGTAGTCATCTAGTAGCTGTATACATGTACCTGTGACATATGACACCATGTGTGCCTGCATGTGGTGTGTCAACCCCTCGATGAATGGGTTATGGCCCATGCACACACCACCCTCCCCCATAGAACTACTATGACAAGCCTGCTGAGGTCATCCAATATGAAATACACCTTTGGGAGAGTTATAACCCAATAATCTCTGTGGCACATCCTGTAACTGCGTACTGCTGTAGTGTAATAAAGTAGTTAAGTAGGTGTTCTAACACCAGATTTTGCAACTCTGTGTTTGAGTCTGTGTGTGCATGTCTGTCTGACTATGTAGTGAGCAATGCATTTTAGGGTACTCACACTCCTTACAATTCATATACTCCACCTTGACAAGGCTGCTGATGTCCCTCACCTAGAAATACACCTCTGGGAAGGATGTAACCCAGTAATCTCCATAGCATGTCCTGTAATTGCGCACTGCTGTAGTGTAATAAAGTAGTTAGGTAGGTGTTCTAACCCCAGACTTGGCAATTGTGTGTCTGTCTGTCTATGACTGAGTAGAGAACAATGCTTTTTAGGGTACTCACATGCCTTACAATTCATATACTCAACCTTGACAAGGCTGTTGATGTCCCTCACCTAGAAATACACCTCTGGGAAGGATGTAACCCAGTAATCTCCGTAGCATGTCCTGTAATTGTGCACTGCTGTAGTGTAATAAAGTAGTTAGGTAGGTGTTCTAACCCCAGACTTGGCAATTGTGTGTCTGTCTGTCTATGACTGAGTAGAGAACAATGCTTTTTAGGGTACTCACATGCCTTACAATTCATATACTCAACCTTGGCGAGGCTGCTGATGTCACTCACCTAGAAATACACCTCTAGGAAGGATATAACCCAGTAATCTCTGTAGTGTGTCCTTAATTGCATACTGGTGTAGTGTGATAAAGTAGTTGGGTAAGTGTTCTAACCCCAGACTTGGCAATTGTGTGTGTGTCTGTCTGTTTCTGACTGAGTAGAGAGCAATGCTTTTTAGGGTACTCACACTCCTTACAATTCATATACTCAACTTTGGTAAGCCTGCCGATGTCACCCACCTAGAAATACACCTCTGGAAAGGGTGTAGCCCAGAAATCTCTGTAGCGTGTCCTGTAACTGCGTACTGCTGTAGTGTGATATAGTAGTTCGGTAGATGTTCTAACCCCAGACTTGGCAACTGTGTGTGTGTGTGTGTGTGTGTGTGTGTGTGTGTGTGTGTGTGTGTGTGTGTGTGTGTGTGTGTGTGTGTGTGTGTGTGTGTGTCTCTGACTGAGTACTCACACTCCTTACAAATCATATACTCAACTTTGGTAAGGCTGCTGATGTCACCCACTTAGAAATACACCTCTGGGAAGGCTGCAGCCAAGTAATCTCTGTAGCGTGTTCTGTAACTGCATACTGCTGTAGTGTGATAAAATAATTAGGTAGGTGTTCTAACCCCTGACTTGGCAACTGTGTGTGTCTGTCTGTTTCTGACTGAGTAGAGAATGATGCTTTTTAAGGTACTCACACTCCTTATAATTCATATACTCAACGTTGGCAAGGCTGCTGATGTCACCTACCTAGAAATATATCTCTGGGAAGGTTATAGCCTAGTAATCTCCATAACCCATCCTGTAATGGCATACTAATGTAGTGAGATAAAATAGTTAAGTAGTTGTTCTAACACCAAACTTGGCAACTGTGTGTGTGTGTGTGTGTGTGTGTGTGTCTGTTGGTCTGTCTCTGACTGAATAGAGAGCAATGCTTTTTAGGGTACTCACACTCCTTACAATTCATATACTCACCTTTGGCATGGCTGCTGATGTCACCCACCTAGAAAAATACCTCTGGGAAGGCTGTAGCCCAGTAAACTCTGTAGTGCATCCAGTAACTGCTTATTGCTGTAGTGTGATTTAGAACTGCGGTAGGGTTCCATCTCCACCCATGGCAGTTCTGGATGTTTTGTGTGTGTTTCAAAGTCTGTGTATGGAGCAATGTATTATAGGCTAGTCACTCGCAGTACATTTAAAATGCCCTACTGTGGCTATCCTGCTGTCATTCAGTGTGAAATACACCTTTGGGGAACGAACTCTCTAATAATCCCTGTGGTGCGTCCTATAACAGCTCCATGCTATAGTGTGATATAGACCTCGGTCAGGGATTCTATATCCACACATGTCGGTTATGGATCTTTTGTGTGTGTCTCACTGTCTGTGTAGGGAGAAATGCATTTTAGGCTAGTCACTTGCAGTACAGTTGAAATGCCCTACTTTGCTAATCCTGCTGATGTCATTCATTATGAAATACACCATTGGGGAAGGAGTATTCCAGTAATGTTTGTGGTGTGTACTATAACTGTGTAGTGCTGTAGTGTAATAAACTAGTTAGGTAGGGGTTCTACTCCCAGACATAACAGGTGTGTGTTTGTAACTCGTATCCTGTGTAGAGGTTGTTGTGAGTGTGTGACACCTGTGGCCAATAGGAAGGGGGTTTTGCATATTTCTTATATGGTGGCCCTACTATGCATCACAATGTCTTGTGAGTGTGTGACACCTGTGACCAATGGGAAGGGGTTTTTGCATATTTCTTATATGGTGGCCCTACTATATATCACAATGTCAACTGTACAGGAATAACAGATGTAAAAATAGCTGAGAAGCTGGGATGCAAAGCCATACTCATAGATGTGACATCAAGGCCAGGCAATCACAGTTAACAACCCCACTATTACCCAGTGCACACTCTTAACCCATGTCTCATACACACTCATATGCCTAGGCAACAGCCAATATGTGGGTAGGACACTGCATATTGGCCACTGATAGTAAATATGGAGTGATAGCAGTGGGCTACAGAGGATATGTCACCCTGCCCATCTGTCCAATATGCACGTACATGCAGACAGTGCACCTCCCCCATTTTCCCCAATGGACACCTGCACCACCTGTGGTGCCTTCATATGTGACCCACAACAGACATACCATGCCTGACAACATACCTGGTATGGACAGATGCCACTGACACCAGGTAATGCTTTTAGCATGCTATCAATGTAGGTGCAGGGTAAACCTGCTGCCCATTACCAGTTCCTGGGACATCTGATTATAATCTGTGTTCACAACATGGGCCAAATACCCCAGGTACAGTTCCACATGTCACTGTACATGCATGTGGGAGGTTTGCACATCCTAGACACCGGCCATGTCATGGACTAAGGAACACATACATGGCAAGCAATGCACAGCATTGGCCACACACAATAGTCACCCAGGTGACTGGATGGGGGATACAATACCCACCTGTGTGGGCAAATGCAAAACTACAGCCCAGAGCCACAATGCACACCATTGTCATGTGGCCTGATGCCAAGGTATAACCATCGCTTACCCTTGTATAGCCTGCTGGCACAGTTTACCACCACACACCCATGCAGACATGCACCCATGCATGTCAGTACTGGCACCCTATGTGTTTGTGTGTGTGTTGTATGGTGCGTATTTCACATACACACTCACTACAACCCCCATGGGAATACTGAAGTGTGCTGTCTGATGTCTGACACCTCCTCATAATCTTTGCCCATACAACCACCGTATGACCCATGTGGTACATGTGATACCTGCACAGTGATGTGTTGTGGCAATCCCACTACTGATGAGTTGTAATCCTGTCCCTGCCAAGTGTGTCAATGTGTGTGTATCCCTGTGAGAGTGTAGCTGTGTTGACGCTGGCACCTGTTCATGTGGACAGGCACATGTATGTCACCTACCATATATCTACCGTATCCCTGTTGCAGATGTCACTCACTATCACATATATGTTCTCAGTGCTCCACAACAGATAACCCATGTGGCACATCCAATAACTGCATCAACATGTGATAGCACTACATGGTAATCAGGGGCTTGGTACCCTGTGCTGGTAGGTGTGTGACACAAACATGCTTCAGTTTTACTCTCCCACCCCTTCCTGGCATGTATTTGCCTCTGTCTGCCTCTCCCACTCCCTCTATAGTGGATGTGGAGACCCACTTCTGCTTTGCTTAGGCAGCAGCATGTGTATTTTAAGTGATGCTTGTGATCAGCTGATGGCCTGTGCATGACCTGCAGCCTTATCCTAGCTGATTGCATGTGGAACAGCTGTGGTAACATTCCCATAGCCAATTGCATGGAAACACACTCCAATATCTAGGAACATCATGGTGGTGTTGGCCCTTTTCATGCACTGTGAGCAGGAACTAGATCTGTTGTTTGGCAAACAGCATTTCAGATGGATTGTGGATTTACCTCTAACAACATACATTGTGGAAAGAGGGCAACAAACAGGAGGGGGGTGTGCCTGTCCTGACTACAGACTGTAAGTGCTGTTACACTGCATTTGGAGTAATGTTGATTTAAAAGTGTTTGTGTGGATATGGCTGTCATACATGTCACAATACCTGCCATGTCAGTTCCATGTTTATGAGGAATCCCCATCTGCATAGTCATCTTCAGACTGGGCAGTGTTGTGCCTTTGGTTTCATGTGTTACCCACGGAGCATCTATCTGTGGACTGCAGAAGGTAGTGTGAGGATTGCAGTCTGTAGATGGTGAAGGCCGTGACAGTTACTGACTTCATACCCCTCATAGGACATATGTTGCAACAAACCCCGTTACAACAGTAAATGCATGAGGTTATCACAGCAACATGTCAATATTGGCCCTGTGTATGTGCTTGCAGCCACACCTCTGTCAACCTTTGTACATATGTCATGCATGAAGTGGTGCATATCTGCTGTACACCATAATTAGTGTCATCATATCTGATAAGCCAGTGATATATCAGACTGCTACACATGTTATGTACAGTAGGGGTTATATTTCATGACATAACCTGGACATCCTGTGGATGTTTGTGCAGTACTGAGGTCTGTGTACTTATGGTGAATGTCGGCAGTGTGTGTATTGTTTATATGTACTTTAACCTGTGCACAGACTGTGGTAGATGTCATTGTTCTAGTTCCCATCCTAGCTGATGTTGCATACTGCCCCACTGTATGGTACCGTATTGGCGTACATGTTTGTAGGGCCATACACACACACACATGTCTCATACCACAGACAGCCATCAGACCAAACTGTGTAGCAGCCCAATATATGTAGGGTCATTCTGTGAGTTGCACATATGAGGATGGTATAGAACAGATAGTCCATATACTGTAATATTATGCTAGCTTACCATATGTGGCTGTGGCTGTGTTCACATTGGTTGTGGTTATGCACTTTCACATAGGTGTATCTTACCCTGTGCTGTGACATAGCTGTTGAGCCTGCTATATATGCAGGTACATGTGCATTCCCCCATAGGAGATGTAAGCCAGTGTTGAGCCAGTCTGCCTGTAGCCTGCACAGTGCATTGCTACATGCCTAGCAGCTTAGTGTACCTACCTAGTGAGATGTCATGTGCAGATACTTGCCAGATGTACTACTGCTGGGCCTCCCTTAAAGGTCATGTATGTCAGACAGAGCAGTGGGATGCTGTACAGATGTATGCCAATATCTAGTGGGTAGTATGTGGCCATGGCACCCCTGTACCAGCAGTCATTATGTGTCAGGCCAGACAGGAGTGTGTGAATGCATAATCTATGGTGGCAAATGTATACCAGTCATTATGTGTTATACCAATCTACATGGCTGTCTACATCCATATTGTCAGGCATGGTACACATGTTGTGCACTAAGGGCTTATGTGTATACCTCTGGACTGTACAGGGTGTGTCAGAAGTTCCACATACATTGGCCAGTATCTCTGCTGCACTCCATAGGGGCATTACATGCTAGCAGCAGTACTTTACAATGATTACCTTAGGATGTCTGTCAGTAGCCAATGGCACACGTGTTATAAGCAGATGTGACCTTCCACACACACCATGTCTGTGAAGACAATCCCAATGACAGTAGCAATAGTCTACTAATATACCTGCTATACATACCTGACATCTCCTTGCACTATGACTTTGGGACTATAGGGACTGGGGTAGGGCTACACTCCATGTCCAGGATATATGGTGGAAATATATGTGCATATACTTATTCAGATAGCTATATATATATATATATATATATATATATATATATATATATATATATAGATATATATATATATATATAGATATATATATATATATAATTACACATGTGTAGTACTTCCAATTACCACTGTCATGGCAACCACCCACTATAAATCCCTTCATCATGTGGGCGTGGTCCCTTTGCATTTCCTGTGTGTTGGACATTGTTCCTATGTGTGGGCATCAGTGTTACAGACAGCAGGTAGCAATACCTCTTACAGGAGAACCTGCACACTCAGGGCAGCCACATATTTGTAGGAGGATCAGGAACTACAGACAGACTGTGAGTAGAGTTGTGTTATGCTTTGTATAGTACTGGTGTTACAGGGTGTGTGTGTGTGTGTGTGTGTGTGTGTGTGTGTGTGTGTGTGTGTGTGTGTGTGTGTGTGTGTGTGTGTACATGCTCATTTACCTTGGAATACAGTCTGTCTGCATAGCTCACTAATGTGGGGCTATCCTCTTGCTGGACAGAGGTATGCCTATCATGTGTTGTCCGTTCACCACACAGGTCCTGTGTCAGATATTACACTGGCAGTGTGTGTGTTGAGTGCTATCAGTATATGGCTGCATCCATTTCTGATTCTAACCTCAATTCCATAACTAAGGGTATGTTGCAGACTATCCTGTAACACCAGCAGCTTGCTTCATGTATGGCAACAGTTTTCCACATATGTGCCTGTGTTTCAGCCTCTGTTCTACACCTACATTCCATGCTTTGCACATATGTCATGCTGTCGGGGGTTGTTATTTAGTGGGATGTGAGTATATCACACTGCCAATGCTGCCATCAGGCCACTGCTGTTGTATCCTCCACACATACAGTGAGGCTGGGGCCATATATGTGTAGGTGTCAACTACACAATATGTGTGCTCTTATGCACTCCAGAGGCCAGTGTATGGTAACAATGGTATATGACCTGTATTATTGAGTCTAGGGTGGGAGCACCATAAATGACCTAGGCTGTTACAAAATGTGGGGGTATCAGGGGTGAGCTGCCATAAGGTATCTGGATGTACAGTACCATATACTTCACCTATATTTACATTACTTACATGAATTGGGGTAATGCAAGCCTACTGCCTCCTGCTATACACACTGTTCTGTTTGTTGGTGTGCTTGTGATGTTGTCAGTTATGCCTTGTTATGTAACAGTTACAACCCATTTGATCACATAACATCTTTACCACCTACTGAGTTTGTACAGAGTGTAGATAGAGGCTGCTGAACTATACACCTGCAGTACAATCTGTTGATTGTTTGGTAACCTGTGGCCCAGTCTGTCTTCACTATTGTACAATATGAAGGGCGTGGACTGGACAGCAACAGTTGTGAACCTTTCCAGACTACTGTATTAGTGTAATTGTTTCACAGTTGCAGTATTGGCTTTCAGTATCTGAACAGCTATATGACATGGATATAGAACTGTAATAGTACACAATTAAAGGTTTTCCATTTCTACAAACCTGTGTGTGGTGTCTTTCCTATGACATCTCGATGGGTATATGTTGCAGGCAATGATTGACATTTGTATGGGTGGCCCATATAGTGTCCAGTTGCTCAGGTGTTAACTGTAGGCATAGTGGCTGTTCCATATTGTATGCACCTTCTACATATGTATCTTACTGTACATATATCTGTGTGTGTATGTGTAGTCACATGGGTTTACTATCAAATGACTGAAAATCAAAAGACTGAATCCCAAAAAGACTGAAAATTCAAAATATTGAATGCATTTTTAATGCAAGGGGCAAGCTCCCCTGCTCCCCTCATGTGGGGGGGCTGCGCCGCCCACACCCCCTTCTAAATATATATACCAACTCCATGATAGCACAATAGTGGAGAAGGGGCAAATTCCATCATTCAATATTTTGAATTTTCAGTCTTTTTGGGATTCTTTTGAATTTCAGTCATTTGATAGTAAACCTAGTCACATATATATATATATATATATATATATATATATATATATATATGTGTGTGTGTGTGTGTGTGTGTGTGTGTGTGTGTATCTGCATATCTGTGTCTGTGTATCTGTATCCTGGGGATGTTGATGGCTTCCACATATTAAATTTCCTATGGGAAGCAGACTGTACTTGGTAGCGTATTGCAGGGAGGACATGTTTGGCTGTGGGGGGGAATGCCTATTCATATGAGATGTATAGTGTGTGGGGCCTCTCAACCCCATTAATGGTGCATGTGGACATATGTGTATTTCTTAATCTGCTATCTACAGAAGTATGGCCATATATACCTATATATATATATATATATATATATATATATATATATATATATATATATATATATATATATATATATATATATATATATATATATATATATATATATATATATATATATATATATATCTGCTAACATATATTTAACTATGTCCATATATACCTACTTAGATATATATCTGCATACACACATGTAACCTGCTGTGTATATGTAGACATATAGGTGTAGACACATATATGTGTTGAGTTAGGCATATGCATGCATATATGTGCATATATATTGATATATATATATATATATATATATATATATATATATATATATATATATATTTATATATATGTTGTATCTGTTTAGATATTAATATATTTACACACACACATACATCTAGATGTTGGTATGCATTCTCTGTACTGTTGCATGACTGGACTGGATGATATGTTTCTGAAAACATTGAATTCCTTTGTGCCTGTCATGGCTTAGTGGTAAATCAGTTTGTCTATGGTGTGTAGAGTCCTTGGTTTGAGCCTTACAAGAGCTTTTATTTTGTTGCTGGGCAGAACATGGCCCGTTGGATACAGAGTGATTAAGACACTTTAAAGCAGTTGTATGCAGGTTTGTGCAGGGTTTGCATGGAGCTAAGCAATCCCTGCACAGATTAATCAATTTAGAAGCTAACTGAGTGTAAGACACTGTAACCGGAGGTTAGCAGTGCTTAGCTCCATGCAAACCCGTGCAAACCCACTTACAACTGCTTTTAAGTGCCTTAATCACTCTGTATCCAACAAGACATGTTCTGCCCAACAACAAAATAAACACCTTTTGTCTGCGTATATGTGTATGTACCTATATATATATGATGTATATAAAAGATGGTATGTCCAAGTGTGGCTTCTGCCTACAATGCAAACATATTATAGAAGGCACAGTGATAGAAATACCCAATTATGGTAAGTATGCACATAAAAGAAATTTCTTGTAGTAGTAAGGCAATGGTCTACCTTGCCTTATGTAATTTGTGTCCAAGTTTTTGCATAGGGAAGACCATTAATACCCTCAGAAGCAGGGTTTACCAACATTTTTACGATATTAAAAAACAAGATTTGAAAAATGTCCTGGCAGTACATGTTCTTAAAACTGAGGGTCACAGTTTTAAGTTTACAGCTTTAGAGTAAGTGACACTGGGGGACAGGGGTGGCCCACTCAATGATTTTTTAGAATTAAGGGAATTATAGTGGCAAATGAGAACAAATGCAACCAAACAACCAGGTCGAAATAGTAGTATTTCTATAAGCTCTATCCTTAGGCTAAAAGCTGAAGGGTATATGTAAATAAATATATTTATTTAAACATCATTTATGTGATATAGGTTGAGTTTTTTCAGCCATTTTTTATGCATTTGTGTACATGTACTTGTTTGCTTGTTTGTTGTGTTTATGTACTTAGGAAATGTATGCTCTTATGGAATTACCATGGTTTTTAAGGGCTGTATACCTTTTAGGTGATGTTTTACTAATGAATTATTCAACTATGTTAATTAAGTGGATATATATAAGTTGGGTCAGAGGCTTAATGTACTTTATTCTGATGAAGTTTTTAAATAAAAAATAAAAGCACTAAATAAACTTATTTTGTGGATTCTGGTGTGCTTCAACCTATTAATTTTATCTGCTTTAACCATAGCTAGGCAATGGGCACACCCGCTCACCTACGGTTAGCTGTACTCAGATTTATAAAAAAAAATAAAGGGTTTTCTTCAGTTTATTTATATGTACTGTTGCTGTTGTACACATGGGGGACTGTTGGTGGGGATACGTGGACACCTATGAGCGGCCTCGCTCATTTATTTCCACTTTCTACTATTCTACATTGCAGGGGCATGTTTATTCTGAGAGCTCTGCTCTCAGACATGCCCCATGCACTCGTGCACGCTCCGTGTAAGCCTAGGAGGTCGGGCAGCACATTTTCATTAATATGCATGGCACGCTGCCATCCTCCTAAACGACAGCCTCCGTGCAGGACTACACTAGTCCTGCACGGAGGAATAGTAAATCCGGGGGATTGTCTAATGTACAATAATGAAGTAAAACAAAATGTTCTCTGAAAGGGTATTTGCAGTTCATCATTAAAGCAAAGTAACTCCTACTCCCCTCCCTCAACAGTCAGTCTGACTAGGGTGTGGTGAGTTATCATTTCAGCCATGCTGTACATGCAGCAAGAAATACTTATGAACAAACAATTAAGCTCAGCAATTATTTTTATTTATATTTAGTTACCTTTTACAAAACCTTTCTGCTTCTGATAATTCAAAAAGGCTGTGCAACTTTTTCAGTACAACGATGCACAATTCTTTACAAATGTAACTGCAGGTTTTATTATTAACTGTTTTACATGCAGTCAGCATTACTGGTATTAGAACATTACTAATGCATTTACAGAGTTACTTGGATAAATTATTAATTTCATATTCTTTACTGATATTTTTATTTATTTATTACTGCAACCTCTTAATAGGTAACGGCAGCATTTTTTTCTCTGTCATGAACTGATGGATGTCTGATTACACAAAATGGTATTTTTTTTTTTCTGAATGCATTTCAGAATGTCATCTCAAGTATGTATTTGCAGGTTGAGATATCTGATTGTTGAAGCACATGGACTTGTATATTTTTTCAACCCCCCCCCCCCTGTATTTTGCATATGCATAAATATATATATATATATATAGAGAGAGAGAGAGAGAGAATTTTTTTTTCAACTATATACACATTAAAAATTAATGTAGAACTCTGTCCTTCTCACCCAAACCTGATCAACCCACTCAGCCAGCTGGTCAGCACTATGCTTTTGCAAGTTGTCATACCTGTGATAGCACTGCTGACAGCAGCAGGTCAAACCTGTTAGGTTTGACAGGTGGTCACCCAACTGCTGCCAGATATCAATTTTTTCCAAGTGGCGGTACATGTGCACACCTGGTACCAGTCATGCAGAAGGTAGAGTATAACTAGGGTGTCTTTCTCGGACCAACCACTAGTGCCTTTACAGGTGCTGGCATCAATTGAAGAGCCAGAACTTGAATGAGGAAAGTATAGTGAGAGCTGTATTAAGCAGGATTAGAACCACTCCCTGTTGGGTGTGACATCACATTGACCAAATCCTTTTTTACTAGCAAGCTGATTAAACCAGATATTGATAACACTGGCAGGTTTGATGTAACCACAAGGTAAACACTTACCAGAATACACAATTATTAATAGATTGTTTCTTTATTTCTACGTTTATCTAAATCAATTAGTTGTTGCCTGTAATATTTCTTCATAACATTTTTTTCTTATGTCTGCATTTGGTTTCATGCATTCAGGTGAGACCCACCATTTCTTTAATATTCATTTTTTTTTCATTCTTTTAATAATAGGTAGTGGAGAAGGAAGTGTCAGTACTAATTTATTTATTTGTTTTTGTTTACTGGTAAACTCAGGCTGGGTAATACACATTTGGAGAAAAGCTGCATTTGTTTACATTGTATTATACTTAGTTCCAGTTAAATACAGAGTAGTTACATTTCTATTTACATTTGTACACACTCAGTAGTTACATTTGTACATTCTAAGATGTTACAGAGACAGAAGTTACTAAAGAGAAAGCCCATGTGCAAATTAATAGATTCTTCAGACAGCAGCTATATATAAAAAACTGTTTTGTCATTTCATTGAGATGTGTTTAAGCAGAGTATTTGGAGAGTATCTTCCGGTGAGCACTAAGTCTTAACCTTGTGATGAGCATGTGCAGGGCCAGGATTGGCTAAGATGTTGTTTAAGCAGTCATTTAAAACTACTGAGTTTGTCAGAGAGTTTTATTTGTGTGGGTATACTGTTTCATCATTTAGCAACATATTAGGAGTAGAGTGAGTCTCCTGCAACATCTGGCCTATTTGTGAGTAGTAAGAATTTGTTACTAGAATGAATGTCCCTTGCTGGACAGGACGGCAGTAATATGTTTTAGTACAGGGCATTTTCCTGGATGATGAGTGAATTTGTTTGCTGCAGATAGTTGTTGATATACTAAGTAGTTGTGCAGTTCAAGCAAGCTTAATTACTTTAAGCTATGACAATGGTAAATTCTGTGAGGGAGACTGGTGGCAAATTTAGCTATTTTATTGTAACAGGAGGCGAGTTTCTTTTCTTTGAGTATTGTTTAAGTTTGTTAGAATAGGAGCAGGGTATAAGACAGTTGGCAATAAGAGGGTGGTGACTAGAGTTTTTCCTGCAGTATCTGTAAGGAATCCATTAAATCTATAAAGGGAGCCTAGTTTAATGGTGTGCAGTATATGCTGATCATATTTGAGACTGTCATCTATTATAATACCTAGAAGTTTACTATGAGTTATGATTTCAATTACATTATTATTTCTTGGTTTTATGGTGAAAAAATGCTTTCGATTTTGCCAACTTTCTGAGGAAAAAAACATTAACTTAGTTTTCTTGGGGTTGAGTAGAAGGCTTGATTATTTGAGCCAGGTTTCTACTTAGGGGAAAGATTTTTGGGTAATGTCTTGGTGCTTATTTATTGTTGAGGCCACACATATTATGTTGAGCTTATAGGTTCATAGGTTCATAGGTTTATACTAGGCTATCTGCCCTAAGGCATTTATAAGCCTAGCCCAAATTTTTGTGGCTTACGCCACCCCTTATATGAAAAAATACTGTGCCCATTAGTTTGTTGTGCCTCTGTCCAGCAGTGACACAGAGATGATTCCCGGGGTAAACCTACGATCTCCCATCCACAGGTCTAGATTTCTCTTGAACAGAGTCAGCGAGGTGCTCTGCCTCACATGGACCGGGATTTTATTCCACAGCATAGGGAGTCTCTGAGTGATAAATCTATCCCTCCAGCACATCCTATTTATATCCGTGCTAAGGTTTAAGTCGCTTGCTCTAGTGGTTTTGGTGGATTTGGATTTTTTGAGGTGGAGCATGTCCATTAATTCCGGGTTGGACATGGCCTTGTATGTCAGGCACATGTCAGCTCTGAGCAGACGGTATGCGACTGAATAGAGCTGGAGTTTCTTCAATCTGGCAGCATATGACAGATTTTGGAGTCCCTTTATCCTTTTGGTGAGGAACTTTTGGGGTCTCTCCAATTGCTGCAGATGTCGGGTGAGATACATCCCGAATGGGGCATTGTACTCGATCATTGGTCTGATAAGTGAAGAGTACAGGGGAACAATAACCTCACTAGATCTGGATGTGAATCCCTTCATGATCAGGTGGGCAATGTAGAAGGTCTTTCTAACCACTTTAGCAATGTGAGTGTCAAAAGAAAGGCCACTGTCAACCTGGGTCCCCAGGTCCCTGATAACCTCTTCTGTGCTTAGTGGATTGCCACCTATATGGTAGCTTGGGGTTACCTTGTTTTTCCCGAAGGGTATGACTATACATTTTTTGGCATTTAACTTCAGGCCATGGCTCTGGCACCAGCTATCTATTTCCGTGAGTCCCTTCTGAAGGATATCCGTGTCTGATGCACTTTCCACTATGGCGCCCAGTTTGCAGTCGTCTGCAAACTTTGTCAGCCAAAGTCCTCCTATGTTGGCCTGTACTTCTGAGAAGTAGATGCCAAACAATAGGGGGCCAAGGACCGAGCCCTGTGGGACACCACTTGTGACCGGCTTGGAGTCTGACACAGCGCCAGCAACTCTAACCCTGTGGGTTCTGTCCTTAAGCCAGTTTGCAACCCATCTTGTGACATATGGGTTTACATTTAAGCTGGTAAGTTTTTCTACAATACCCGAGTGGGGTATTGTGTCGAAAGCCTTTGCAAGGTCAAGGTAGGCTGTATGGACTGCCTTTCCTCATCAATGGCCTTGGTGACTATTTCAAGAAGTCGACCAAGTTCAAAAGGCATGATCTTCCCTTGACAAAGCCAAACTGGGTCGGGTCCAATGTCTGCAAGTCCCCTATATCTTTGTTTATGAGCTCCATTATGATCCTCTCCATAGCTTTGCAGACTAGACTTGTTAAGCTTATGGGGCGGTAATTACCAGGGTCCGTGAGGCGCCACCTTTGTGGAGTGGGACAACAGTTGCCGTCGCCACTCCTTGGGCACGTATCCTGTGGTAAGGCTGAGATTAAACAGCTGCCTTATGTGCGGGTTTAATTCCTCATTTAGCTCGTGTAGCACACAGCCGGGGACACCATCCGGTCCCATTCATGCTGTGTTTTAGCTTTAGAGAGAGCAGCTTTCACCTGCGCATTTGAGATGTCCGGGAGGCTACACTCGGCTGGGATAGTTATCTCTCCTTTAGGGGAGAGGGGTGAAGTTTGCACTGAACCTGTCTGCCAGTATGTTGGCAATGTCTGTGGGTTCAGTGATTTTTGTATCTTTTGGACTAATTCTGAGCATATCTGGGAGTTTCCACCCAGGTTCCTAACATAGCTGAAAAAGGCCTTATGATTGTCCTTTGAATCCATGGCAATTTTTCTCTCAAAATTGGCCTTAGTTGATTTTATGAGTGCTCGTATTTTTTACTAATAATGATCAGGGGTGACTTCCCTTTTATGGATTTTGTTCTATCATGTAATAGCTTTCTCCTCTTATTGTAAAGTTTGTTAATGGCTGGGGTCCACCAGACTGGACGTTTGCCCTTTGTGGAAAGAGTCTTGGTTTTATTTGGGATTGCCTGATCCATGCAGTCCTGGAGGTGTTCATAGAAGGCATTTGTAAGGGCTTCCGCAGCTTGGGTTGTGGTTTCCACTGGCTCAGGGGCCTTGAAGGATACCACACCAGTCTTGAGTAGTGTGAAGTTTGCTTTAGAGAAGTTCTTCACTATGGTCTTTTTTGTTTGGGTTGGGGCGGGATGTGGATTTCCAGTGAGATTAGTTTATGATCAGATCTCACCAATGAGGGATATACTTCCGGTGTGGAGCATTTTGTCCCCATGTTTGTGACAATGAGATCTAGTATATTTTCTCCTCTCGTGGGAACAGTGACTAGCTGTTCCATGGCATTTGAATTTATGAACTCCAGGAACCATTGGGCTAGAAAGTTAGGGCTTGAGTAATGTTCCCAGTCTATATTCGGGTAGTTGAAGTCACCCAATATGATGGTGTTTGGAGATACATTTATACCCTCCAGTGTCTTCAGGAAGGCTGTGTGGGCTGTGTGGGCTGTGTGAAAGCTTTCTGCATACTGACATAACCTAGCATAGTGAGTGGAGTGGTGGAGATTATTAATAAATACAT
This sequence comes from Protopterus annectens, assembly GCF_019279795.1. Taxonomy (NCBI): domain Eukaryota; kingdom Metazoa; phylum Chordata; order Ceratodontiformes; family Protopteridae; genus Protopterus; species Protopterus annectens. The sequence goes on from NC_056745.1 coordinate 893,109,719, forward strand.
TAAATAAGAGAGGACCCAGGATAGAGACCTGAGGGACACCTGTAGTAACTGGATGAAAGGATGAGTAGATTTCTAAGACTGTTGTATTAGTATTATTTGTTAGGGTATGACAATCGGACCTGGATGGGCAGGGATTAACATTCATTGCAACCTGACATTCAGATGACTCATTTTGCAATTTACCAGTGTATCTTCATATTAGATAAATTTGGTCAAGTAATGTGTGTCATAGAACAGCTTAACTTTGCTGCAGAGTACTGGAGTTCATAAACATCCATAGTGCATCCATGACTTCTCACACTCATTCATGAAGTGTGTCACTTGTTCACAATCAGTGAAAATCCAGAATATGCCAATGTGCTTTGTAATATGTTTGCATTATATTATGATTCATAGGCATGCATATAAATTAGCCTAATTTGCAGAGTAAACATGTAAATCTGCCTGAATTTATATCACAAGGTTTCACTGCACCATTTTGATTCACAAGTAGCCAAGATAGGCTGCAAATTACTTAGGATACATCAGACATTCAAAAGTAAAATGTTATAAAATAAGTAATAGCTAAAAACAGGTAACAGTATGGGAAATTAGAAATAAAAAACAATTTAACCTTAACAACTTTAACAGGGACCTGAATAGCTGTAACTGGATGCCATTGAAAAAGTTATCACTCAATAAAGCACTCCAGTACTTTAATATAGCCTTCCTAAATATACTTAACCATCATGCCCCCCCAGAACCATCAGAATTAAAACTAAATATGCCTACTTAACCACCATGCCCCTCCCCCCCCCAGAACCACCAGGATTAAAACTAAATATGCCCCCTGGCTAACTAAAAATACAAAAGCATTCCTCAAAAATAGGAACAAAGCCTGGACACAATTTTATAAGAGTAAAACCCAAACAGACAGACAAAACTACCTTGAACTATGAAACAAGGCCAAAAAACTCATTAAAACAGACAAAATCTCCTACAACCAAAATATTCAAAAGAAACATGCTAATAACCCACAAACATTCTGGGCTGCAATCAACTCTCTTACTACCAAGGAAAATTTCCACCCCCCTCACCAAAAACAGAAAATAACCATGACAATATCCCCACACTATTCAACAAGTTCTTTTCAGAAACTAATGATAAATCCAAAACAAGATAACACTCTTGAAGTACTAAATAAAACACATCACATAGTAGTAGATGAAACACCAGAAAAATTTACTCCTGGTACCTCGGCTGTTCGCCTTCACGGGACATTATAACTCCAAAAAATAACAGTTTATATAGTGCACTAACAAAATTGTTTCATAAGCCCATCCCATCAATTAAACAATTAAACCATAAATGCAATTAAGCAATGGTGAAATACAAATCCAGCATAATGTACAATACATGAACTGTCATGAAAATGACCATATAAAACTCCATTATGAAATATATTAAATATTATTTATAAAATGTATTAAATATTATATAGCTAACCAACTCACACCCACAGGACTTAATCCTAACAAAACAAAGTCCAACACAATAGCCCCCTTCGAACTCCAACCTGTCCCCACCAAACTCATTAAGACCCTACTTAGTAAACTAAGACCCACCACCCTGGCTGCAGACCTCCTCCCAGCTGACTACTTACAACAGGCTGCAGAGGCAATCGCATACCCTGTCTCTGTCCTTATCAACTGAACCATATCAGAAGCCGTTATCCCCAACATATGGAAAATCTCACATATCATACCACTACACAAGGGGGTCAGTTCTACTGAACTGTCCAACTACAGGCCCATAGCTATTCTGTCTCCTCTAGCTAAGATCATGGAGAAGTGCATTCATATTCAACTCATGAAATATCTCACAGAGAACAAACTACTATCCAATTCACAACATGGCTTTAGGCCCAATCACAGCACCACAACAGCTCTCCTCTCCTTCTGGGACACCATCAACCACAATCGTAACAATAACAATCTGTCCTCTGCCCTCTTCTTAAACCTATCTAATGCCTTCAACATGGTGGATCACAAAATGCTAATGAAAAGTTTGGAAGCCCAAAACTTAAATAAACAAGCCCTCCAATGGTTTGAGTCCTACCTACAAGACAGGCAACAGGCAGTACAGTGGAAGGGTAAACTCTCCTCTCACCTCCCCATCAGACTTGGAGTCCCCCAGGGATCAATACTAGGTCCCCTTCTTTTTTCCATCTTTATAAATGAACTTGGAGCAGTCATTCTAGAAGCTACCTGCATTCAATATGCAGATGACTCAACCTTGATCTGCTCTGCCTCCTCCCCTACAAAACTTACCACAAAAACCCAAAACACCTTCAACAAGGTTGAAAATTGGCTATTAAACCAACGATTAATACTAAATGCCAACAAAACTAAGTTACTTCTCTTCACCCCAACAAATAGAACCAAATCACCATCATTCAACATAACAGCTAATAATGGCACCATCATCTCCCCAGTAACCCAAACTAAACTGTTGGGTGTCATGATCGACGACAACCTTAGGTTTGATGTACACATCAATCAAACCATAAAAACTATCAATAAGAAATTTGGCAGCCTCTATAGGATCAGATCATTCCTAACCCCGCAAGCAAGAACTGCTATTGCCCGCTCCCATCTTCTATCAACCCTTCTCTATGCCTCCCCTCTCTTCTCCCACCTGAGTAAAACTGATCTCAAAAATTGTCAACATGCTATAACCACATTGCTAGATTTGCAACTGGCACACCCTACTGGACCCACCACTGTCTGAACCTGAATCTCCTGGGCTGGCTGGAACTACACCAACTCCTCCAGCTCAACCAGTTCATAGTTGCCCATAAAATACTCCACCACCCAGACACTACTCCAGCCCTCAGAAACATAATCCGCCCTTATAGTAACAACCGGACACTCCGCTCATCCACCAAACTTCTAGTACTTATGACCAAATCAAACCACGCTGCAGGTGACTCCCTCTTTGCCAACTCTGTCGGTAAATACTGGAACTCACTACCAGATGACATTACCCAAGAATCTTCGCCAACGTTATTTAAACACAAACTTAAAAGCCACCTTAAGTCACATTGGCTATGTCCCTGTACCAACCCTGAGTAGTACCCCTTACACCCCCTCCACCTTACTTTAACTTCAAACAAACTACCCTACCAATCCATCCAAACAAGTTGATTAATCATACTAACTAATCTAGGTATTATTGCCTTAATAAAATATCCTAAACCCTAGGTAATAAGGTAACAATTATCTACTACCACAACTTAAAGTATGTCTCTTGCCTCATGGATGGATATATTCTGCTATGCCTGTAATCAGCCTGTATGTTCTGTAACTGAAATTATTGTACTATCTGTTTTTCTTTCTGTATTTACTGTTACTTAATGCTATCTACCTAAAATTTGTAAATTGTTATGTGTCTGGAGCTTTTCTCCCCGGGACTCCGCTGAAAATGGATATGTATCCAGTCGGACCATCCCAGTCAACAAATGTAAAATAAATAAATAAAATAAATAAATGTAACCTCTTCTGCATATGACCACTAATGAGAATACAAAATTGCTTCCCACTCAATTCCTTATTGCAAACACTATCATGATGTCTAAATAAATGATAATATGAACTACAACATTAAAACTTGACTATGCAGTTTTAATGTTCTAGTTCATATTTTCATTTATTTAGAAAGAAAGTTTACAAAAAACCCTCACACCACTACTAGAACCTTAAGATCTTTCACCCAAAATAACCTACAGGTCATCCAATTTAACAATGAGGCAGGAAAATCTATCTACAGCCACTCAGTCTCTAAATTCTTGAACTCCCTTTCTTGCCCACTTAATAGCCAACAACTCTATCACTCAATTTAAGAAACTCCTTAAAACTCACTTCATGAACAACAGGCTATGCTCCTGTCTCACCCCTGGGTAACACTCTAGTACATAGCTAATCTCTCTGCACCACATTAAAATATGCTACCTTCTCAGCCTACCCATAGTCCTAATATTACTACAGGATAGAAAATGTTTTCTGGCATGTTAAGAGAGCATTACTAACTGCTCATCCATTTGTCTAGTAGCTACTGTAATAAATTCCATGTATTGCTCCTCATAATTATGAATGTGCTTACACTGTCTTACCTGTTGCTCTCAAAATTACTCAGAGCATATACAATATATGTCACTTAGTTTCATAATGTTAGTCTGCCTGTAATGAATGTCACAAGTAATGGCTTTTAATGTTAAAAATGAATGTAATTGGAGCTTTTCTCCCTGGGCCTCCACTGAAAATGGACCTGTATCCAGATGGACTCTCCCTGTTAACAAATGTAAAATAAATAAATAAATAAATAAAATAACAGTCATTAACAGGCCAATTAACAATTCCTGTCATAGTGTTTTAATGGTCAACTGCAATACATTTTGGACTGTATAGTGCTTTTACATTCAGTGACTATGTAAGTATGGCGAACTCCTTGCAGTTTGTTTGACATGTGCTTCTGTATATTTAAAATATAATACCCGAGCAATACATAATTGTTACTCTCTATACCATTTAGACCTTGTTATTAAACTCATCAGTGTTTGCTGTGCATAAGATAGAAATGCAGATGTGCACTGAAACTGTTTTACTAAAGCCAGTGAGCGAAGAGTGCCTGTCAATGGCAGACAGTGCTGCATTTTTGTATTGAAAAATCTGAAGTTATGCTCTTTGAAGTCACAATTGTGTTAGATTGCTTCTGTAGCTGTGTTTGCTGGTAGGAACAGCAGGTCAGTGGATTACACTTTAACTACTGATGTCATGTAAATGGATTTGTGGCAAGTGTCTGACAGTAGACCTTTTATTTATTTACTATTTTGTTTTTTCCTGTATAGTACTGATGGAGAAAAAAGGATCCAAGCATAGACTTGATGACTTTATCTATGAGGAACATTGTGTACTCACGGCAACACTTAACACATATGGCAAACTGCTTTTTGGTAAAGGAGGGCCCAGGCAAACTGAGAGAAGCAAAGCATGGAGCCAAGTAGTTGTTAAAATCAATGCAGTTGGAGGCAGAAACTGATTTCTGGCACAGTGCAAGAAAAGGGCAAATGACAGGCAGGATGTGCTAGAAGCAAGGCCAGGCAGAATATCATTTCCAGGACCACAATGGGGGAGGGGGGCTCCAAATCTTATTAAGTAACACCAGATGATGAATTACTTCTGCCTATCTGTGGGGATGACTAAGATACAGAGGATGGTAGAACTGGAATAATTAGAGGCGATGTGGACACTGTTCCATCAAACCAACGTCTGCAGCTGCATCTGCATTCATTCGCTCCTGAAGGTTGGTTTGAAATATACACCTTGTAAATGTTTAACACTGAATGATGGCAAACAGTGCTGTAATTAAACACATCATGGTTCATTTTTATTAGGCCAGCCTTGTATAAAAGCAGCTAATGAAAACGAAAGCAGACTTTGTGTTGTGTCCCACCCCCATAAGCGTGCTATACTGTATTATTAATGTGTTGTAATGATTTTGTTTAAGGGTCAGCATCAGAAACAAACCGTTCAACTGTACCAATAAATATGGATGAAATCAGCAGTAGAATGGGTGTTGTGATGATGATGATTGTAACGTAGTTGTATTTATAAACAAAGAAACACACTAAAAATTCAAAAAGAAAACAAAGGCAGTACACGGACTCTACTGGCAGCAAACTCAAGTTGAAGAACAAACACAGAGTGTTCTGTAGTCACACAAAATCTTTTATTTACTAAAATAAAATATTTGTTTAGCGCTTTCATTTAAACATCTTAATAACTTCATCAGACTTCAGGTCTCAGCTCTGATGAAGTTTTAACATATTGTTTAAATGAAAGCGCTAACCAAATATTTTATTTTATTTTAGTAAATAAAAGTTTTTGTGTGACTACAGAACACTCTGTGTTTGTTCTTCAACTTGAGTTTGCTGCCAGTAGAGTCTGTGTACTGCCTTTGTTTTCTGTTTGAGTAGTTGTATTTATGAGGCAACCTGAAGGCTGTGGCAGGTAGTCTCCCAGTGTAATGACAGCCTCTCTCACCTCACAACATTTTTGTAACTCTTCAGAAAGTGACACTGCATCACAATGTCAAGCACAGGCTAATGTTCCACTCACACTTGTACAACAGGAGCAAACATGAACCTCTCTACCATTGTCTCCCCAGACAGAAGAACATTTTCAGGATGAAGGCAGGCACTCAGAGGCCACTGTACCTACAGTGACAACATTACAAAGAGGTGCCAGGTACAGAAATTATTTTGAACTACCTTGGGAAGCACATAAAGCATTGGCAGTACAATAGGAAATGTGCCATGACATAGTTAGGGCTCAAACCAAAGCAAGAGAGAGTCAGCTAGAAATGGTTAGAGCCCTACAGGGTATGCATGAAGATTCTAAACAGTACTTTAATGATAAAAATCCGCGGTGGTGGTGCTGCAGTAGCGTTGTTGCCTCACAGTAAGACGCTGTCCGGTTCGATTCACAGCTAGAGCGTCTTCTGTGTGGAGACATGCGTGAATGGGCGTATCTTCATTGAAGGTTGTGCATCAGGGCTGGTAACTCAGCACGTAAAAATCAACTACCAATCATTAGCGGACTGGAGTTCCGCTGTGTCGACCCCTAACCAGGAAAAGCCAAAAGACACAAACAAACTTTATAATGATAAAGAGAAGGTATAATGCCATGGTGTCACTGATGCATAGCATGATGGCACACCAGGCATGAGTTGCAGCCTCCATTTGTACACTGGTTCAGACATAGCAGAGTCAAGACTGACTCAGTTTAACCATAGGAAGGAGAACAGAGGGAGTCCAGACACATGGAAGAAGATCACATGATACTAACACTGTCTCTCAGCATGGTAATATCAGAACTAACAGTGACCAATCACAACACATTTCTCACAGGCAATGGCGGGTCTGTATTAGTACAGCAAAGTATGCATTGCACGAACACCAGTTGGGTGACACCAAATGAGAGAATTTCACAAATATCGCAAGGGTGAACGGAGATCGCTGTAGGGAATTCTTCCCTTTAGTTCAATGGAGTGTGATCTTGGAGTTGATATATTTAAGTTGTGGGGATGTGGGGGGTGCAAGGGGGCTTGCCCCCCTGCATAAAACAGTTAGTGACAGTCTTTGTGAGTTTATTCATTTATCAGATTTGAAATTTTCAAACTTCGACCATATGGTATTCAGAGTTTGAAACTTTCGTTCTGATAATATAGACTCGCAATGGCAACAGTCATCTACACCTAGGAGAGCCACACACTCCAGGTCAAGGTCATGGTCATGGAGCAATATCAGGTCCCTGACAGGAGGATCACCTTCATCCACTAGATCACAGCATCAGACTAACTCACCTTACAGTTCTCATGGTAGCCCACCCTCCAGATCTGTTGCACCATCACCAGTCCTATCAAAAAGTTATGTGTATGACTCCTTTGATCTAGAGCTACTGTTATTTTACATTTACTTATAAGTATGTTTGTGTAGTAAAACTTAAGGATTACTTGGTATTAGGCAGGGTGTATATATATATATATATATATATATATATATACATATGTGAAGTTACTCCCTTTCCTGCTATTGTTTTCACCATATTCTAAATTTGCAGTCTTGTACATTTATGATTAAATGCAATTGCATTGTGGGGATTATTCCAGTTGCACTACATACATATCTCATCACTGCACAAATGAAGAGAGATTCTGACCTCATTAATATTTTACATGACAGTAAGAAAGTCATGTGATGTGCAGTGTAACATAATTCTTTACAGATAAATTGAAAATGAAAGTTACTTTTCTCACTGCTGACAGTACCTGTTTCTATTGAATACTAAATGAATAATAAAAAACAGTTATTTGACCTGCTGCCTTTCAGCATCACTACATAGGAATCCATAAGCACTCAGGTAAACATCTAGTAATAAAAAATATTTTAAGTAAGAAAAAAAGTCATATGAACAGTGACAGTAGACCATACACCAGACAGCATAGCCCACATTTATCACTGCATACGTTGATTATACTGTACGTGTTTAAAAAACAATAACCTTAATATCCTGGCCCATAGTTCTGGACTAGACACCACCTCTTGATCTGTGCAGCCTCATGCTGTACATGAGTCTGCCACTTGGGGTCCCTTACTACTGCTGCCAGCTGGTCATCATTAGTCATAGTGGGACTAGAACTGAGAGCTGCACTGACAGCATGGGTCACTTCACCACATAGTCATATTATGCAGAATGCAACAGGCAGTGAATGTCCTATACACAGTAGCTATGTCATACTGAAGAACACTCCCCAGACTTGCGAAGGAACCTGAGAAGGTTCTTCAAGGGGCCAAATACCCTGTTAATCATAATACAGGTTTGGGACAGGGATATATTATATTTCTCATCCATAGCTCCAGATGGATTTCTCACTGGAGTCATGAGCCATGGTTCCAGTGGATATCTGGAATCCCTGTTCAAAAATAAATAAATAAAAAGAGAGAGGGGGAAACAAAATATGAAAATACAAGATTAATATACAGAAATTACCTTTATCAGTAATGACTAAGTACTTAAAATAAGTTTTCACTTACCCACAAGATGACCATCGGCCATCCTATCATGTAGGAAAAGGTGGTAAAGTGAGCTAGTGTGCCAGATATGGGAATCATGTGCAATGCCAAGATGCTGGGCAGAGATATTGGTAATGCACCCCCATTCATCACATGCCAGCTGGCAATTGATGGAATGGAATCCCTTCTTATTTCAGTACTACTCACCCTGTTGACCAGAAGGGGCCCAAATTTTGACATGGGTACAGTCTATCACATCAAGTACCTCAGGGAAATGTGCCATCCCATAAAAGGCATGCATAGTCAGATCTTGGTCCTGAGGTAATACCAGGAAATAGATGTATTGATCCAGAGGTGCCAAGAGTACATCCAGGAACTCCTTCAATATATTCAAAAAAAAAAAGCCTGTGAGGTCCCCAAGGTGTCCCCAGTCTGTCTCTGGATGGACCGCATATTAAGTTTAGTGAGGGCTATAAATACGTTGGTGTCCACAGGAATAGAAGGTCCATGAATTCCTCTACTGCACATATGGAAGTCAAACATGCCCACTAAGATTCTTATAATGTCCCTGTCCACTGTAAAGCTATCAAGGATTTCTTGATTATCAAAATTATAATGAATAATCCTTTGCCTATATTTCCGCCTTCTTGGTGGGTGACACCTACTGGGGACAAAATGTTTTGGCCTGGCCATGACAAGCAACTCTGACCTAGAAATAGCAAAACTCACTGCAAGAGATAGCGTTTTCACCTATTGCAACTCTGATACATTTGCTGAGTCTTCCTTTTTTATACTGTATCTACGACAAGCAGGAGAAAGGGGTAAAATCTGACTATGAATTGAAATTGGTGTAAAATACCCTTAATCAGCATAAGAACATTTGCATCACTTCTCATTATCATCTCATTATCTGTTGATTTGCATATCTACATTTGAGGACACATCAAATTGGCATAACTGGTCTCTGTGAATCATGGCTTAGCTGTGCCTGTCTGGACTCATTCTCAAATTCCCTAATGCATTTGCACTACTGACTTTGAATACCACCAATTATTTTAGTGATGGTAATAAAATTGTTTATGGTTATATTTTTGTATGCTGCAAAAAAAAAAATCAGAAATGTTTTTAATTCAAATTGTATTTGTCATGGCCTGCTATTTTATCTCTACACACATATCAACCTGTGGTCTATAATATCCATCTAAACCATAGTAAGGCCATTCAATATGTTATTATTGTATCTTTTTACGAATCCACATCAGTGCTGAGTTGCTAATAAATAAAATGAATACATTTCCATCTTGTCTACTTCTTAATTTAGTGCTCATTATAAATAGTTTCATTTAAATAAAAAAGATCAAATGCAGAAAGCACCACAACAGGATAGAGCAATGGATATACAAATTAAGGGGAAACCAGTGGAACAGGAAGCAATTGGTCAGGTGCCATATCAAGATATTTTGGAGCCTTCCACAGGAAGCCAGTATAAACCTCACTTGAAGCTAGACAGCAAGAAAAGGAACAGGAAACTGGAAACTCTGATGCAGTCAATGTTGAGGAGTGATAGGTCAGTGAGTTCCCATATGACAGAACAACAGATGACACAGGATGAAATTGAAGAGAATGTGCCACAGGAAGATGCTATAGAACTTTCTATAGAACGCCCACAGGAAATGGAAAACAAGGGATGTGCCATCAGTTTGGAAGAAAATGAGCTAAGTGAGGAGTTGCTTGATTTAATAGACATGGATAGATATATTAAGATCAATGAGAGAAATAGACTGCAGAAGGTCAATAAAACCCAAAAAGTTAGAAGTTTGATATAACAAATGAATGCAGTAATTAGGACTGCCCATAGTGATCCATGTGATATAACAGGAGTGAACAGGATATATTACTGTGCTGCTAAATTAATAACTGATAAAGTTCTACCACAAGAACACTGGGTAGTGAGGGAAAGGAAGGAGAGAAACTGAATACCATCATGGAAATATCAAATAGAGAAAACTATAAAGCAATTAAGACAAGAAGTGTCATTGTTAAAATATTATAGAAGCGGGAACAGATCAACAAAAATACTAAGAAAGATAGATGTGATTAAATCAATGCACAGTATTAGAACAGACAAGGATCTATCATGCACTATTGCAAATAAACTAAACATTTCAGCACAGGTGGAAAAACTTAGAAGATACACAGATAAATATAAGGGAAAAGTACAAAATAAGCAATGTATTGATGACTCAAACAGTTTTATAGAGAGCTGTGAAATAAGATAAAAGGAATTGAAAACTGTCAAAAAAAAGAAGAAGTAGATACATTTTGGAGAAGTATCTCTGAAGATCCTGTGGAACATAAAAAGATGCTAAATGGATAGAGGAAGTAAAAGAAGGAATAAGAAGTTTAATGGTACAGGATATGAAATGGGATGAAATAACAGCCAGAGAGATTGAAACAAAGTTAAGAAAACCCTCTAACTGGAAAACCCCAGGCCCAGATGTAGTACCTAACTTTTGGTTAGAAGTATTAACATCTTTGCACAAGGATTTACCCATGAGTAAGAACTATTTATATGCACACCCCGAACAGACACCACATTGGCTAACAACAGGCAAAACAATGCTTTACTTAAGAGTGAACCTGCAAGCTACCCTAAAAATTATAGACCAATAACTTGCCTTCTGACAACATATAAACTATACATGGGAACTGACGCCAACAGAATTTATAGTCATTTAGAAGAAAACTCAATTATGTCAGTAGAATAAAAGAAAATAAAAGAAAGTCATATGGAACAAAGGATCATTTGATGTTAAATAAAGTTATAGTGGAGAATTGTAAAAAGGGGAAGAATCTAAGTATGGTATGGATTGACTACAAAAAAGCATTTGATAGTACCCCACATTCATGGATAAAAGGGTGCTTAAAATGTATAAGATACACCCTACACTGACTGACTACATTACAGTAACCATGAAACAATGGTAGACCACTTTGCAATTAAGCCATGATAAAGGACAGATTATTATCCCAGGGATAACAATTCAAAGGGGGATATTCCAGGGTGACTCCCTGTCATCGTTGCTGTTCTGCCCTGCCATTAATCCATTAAGCTGTTTACTTAACAGCTTAGGCCATGGCTATAATTTGGCTCCTAGAAAACAACAAAGTCTAATGATGTCTCATCTTCTCTTTGTCAGTGATTTAAAACTTTATAGCTCATCAGATGAGAAATTGAAAGCACAGCCGTAGGTTGCCAAAACTTTTTCAGATGATATTAGAATGTCATTTGGTCTAGATAAATGTGCAAAAGCAACCTTTCAAGCAGGTAAACTGCAGCACCAGGAAAACATCAGTTTGGGATAAGAATATGATATAAAAGAACTTGAGCAAAAGGGAGTGTATAAATACTTAGAAATTGATGAAGGATCAGCAATAAAACATGAAGAAATGTGAATAAAACTCAGTAAGAAATACTTTAGAAGACATAAATTAATCCTGAGAACAGCATTGACATCTAGGAACAAGATCCAAGCTATAAATCAATTTGCTCTTCCTGTCCTAACTTACAATTTTGGAGTGATTGACTGGCTCCAAAAATTGTTGGATAGATTAGAGATTGAAATAAGAAGGATGCCTCATACTCACCAAATGATTTATAAAAATCAGTGTATACTAAGATTATATATTTCCCATTCTGATGGAGGGATGGGCCTCCTTGAAATTGATTACATGTATAGATCTGCAGTTGTGGGACTCCACACATATCTACTGACCTCACAAGTTCCAAATGTAGTGAAAGTTTTGAAACATGAGGAGAATAACTTTAAGATATCTTCTCTGCTTAATTTAGTAGAAGCATATCGACATCAAGCAGTAATGGAAATCAAACCAGAAGTAGATAAAAACCAGGCAGCAACTGATTGTGCCAAAAATAAAAGAAAGAATATAAGGTGAAGGTCCAGATGAGAAGGTAAGAAATGTGGAAAAAACATAAATATAGTTACAAGTATAGAAAACTTCTGGAAGAACCTCATGTTGATCAGGAACAAATGCAGGAATGGATAAGGAGAGGTGAATTCAAACCAAGAAATGAAAGGTTAATATTGGCAGCCCAAGATAGTGGGCTACGTACACTGGTTTACAAAGTCCATTGAACATGTGGAAGAAACAGACAAATGTAGGTTTTGTAAAACCAAATTGGAAACAGTCACTCACCTTTTTGCTGGTTGTGACATACTAATGGCAGAAGGACTGTATACTGAAAGGCATAATAATGTGGTGAGACTATTGCACTGGGGATTGTGCAAACATTATGGGCTAAAAACACTGGAAACATGAGACACAAAGCATCATAAAAATGATGAAGTTTATATCAGATGGGATCACCCATAATCAACAGTCCAAAAGACAGATGCTAGAAAACCAGATATAGTGGTCCAAGAAAAGAAGACAAAAGTAGCATTGATCATCGAAATTGCCACACCCAGTGACTTCAGTGTCTTGCGTACAGAGAGACACAAAGTCATAAAATATCAGGATCTGCAGGCAGAAATGAGAGCAATGTGGAAGAAAGATACCCAGACAGTTCCAACAGTAATAGGAGCAACAGGTCTTATAAAAAAGAATTTACAATCATATTTGGGTATGTTAGCAATACATGTAACTCCATACGAACTGCAGAAGGAGCCAGTACTGGATACATTGCAGGTGCTGTGAAGAGCACTTTTGGCTGACATCAACGATTAAAGCAATACTAATTTCATGAACTTTAATCGTACTTTGACTTAGGAATGGGGTCCATTCCTGTCATGGTATTAGAAACCCAAAAGACTTGGAGAAATTAAAAAAGGAAGAAACAATTGGCATTTAGGATCTGGCTTTCCCTACTTTACTCACATGTCTTTCATGAAAAAAACAGCACAGTCCCCTCATGTTGGTTTCGGTTTTCACTTTTCTGTGTTGCAAGCTGTTTTATTCTATTAGATGCAGTTGTCTCCAGGAATTTCAGTTCCAGTTTTAATCTCTTTAATTCCAAATGTCCTCCAAGATCACCTTGAGGGGGAATGAGCTGCTGTATTTTCTGCCTCTACAGTCACTGCTCAGCTAAAATATGAGTCATTAGGGCCCCTTGAGTCATTATTTAACTATAGTCTTAAAACAGGCTTTGTGGCATGTGAATGGAGGACTGTAACAGTCATATGGGAGGACCTTCAACAGATCATGGAAACTACAGAACCATTATTCTGAATAGTCTTATTTGCAAACCCATGGAAAGAATTATTGTGGAAATTATCAACAAGGACACAGGAGACCTCCAATCTTGATCCATCCCAGTTTGACTTTTTCAAAGAAGGTCATGCTTATTGAATCTGGTGGACTTCTTTGTAAAGGTCAGTAAGGCAATGGATGAAGGAAAAACTGTGCATACTCCTACCTAGATCTGGCTAAGACATTTCATATATTACCCCACTTGGGCACTGTCAACAAACTTACAGAACTAGGTACAAGCCCCTTTATAACATGCAAGATATTTAGCTGGCTCACGGATGGGACTCAGGAGGTTAGAATTGATGAGGCCACTTCCACAAAAAGACCAGTCACTAGCGGAGCCCTCCAGGGCTCTCTGATAGGCCGACTCCTCTTTGGCATCTTCTTCTTGGATGTCAAAGCCAAAGTCAAAAGCTTCTGGCTAACCAAGTTTGCAGATGATTGCAAAATGGGAGCAGTCATTGAATCTCCCCAACATAAAAACACCATTCAGAAAGGTCTAATACAGAAAAACCATCGGTGCAAAAGCCATGGCTTAAAACTTGGCACCAGGAAATGCATTATAGCACCTTATGGGAAGTCTGCCACCCTGGGTAACTACATTACCAATAAAGCACACTTAAAAGTTGATTCACTGATCAGAGATCTCGGAACTCATGTAGATAGTAACCTGGCATTTGACCCACATGCATTCAAGTTAGTAAGAAAATCTTTCTTTGCTGCTCAACTTATAAGCAAGGACATGGCATCTAGGTCCAGACAGATCATCGTACCACTTTACTCAGCCTTCATCAGGCCGTCATAGAGTATAATGCCCACTTTGGTCTGACCAGATACATGCAGCAACTGGAATTCCACAAAGGCTCTTTACAAAAAGAATACTCAGCCTTCATCAGGCCATCATAGACTATAATGACCACTTTGGTCTGACCAGATACATGCAGCAACTGGAATGTCCACAAAGGCTCTTTTCAAAAAGAATACAGGGAGTAAACACAATGTCCTACACTGATTGCCTCAAAGCCCTGTCTCTTTACTCATACTGACCTCTGAGAGGTGATCTTTGCCTGGCATTCAAGGTATCCCTGGACCCTGTTTTGATGAATCTTTTGCTTATACATAAAACAAACAGCTTCATATCTACTAAGTTAAAAGACCTACATTTTGCATGCAACATAAATAGAACATGACAAATATGTTTCTCAGAGAATATCCATTTCCTGGAATAGGCCCACCATCCATGTAAAGAAGAGTTTCTCCCTAACCCTATTTGGACAAGTGGATGCATAACTGGAAATTCACCCCAGTCTGGCTCCTGTGTCTCTGATGGACAGAAGCATTCAGTAAATCACCTCCTATAAATCAAATCTGTGTGTCAAATTTGGGTTGCACAGCTAGGCTTTTAAGGGCCCTCGTGCTCATTGAGACTAGTATACAGCTATGAACCTATTTAATGGATTGTGCTTCAACTACACACAAGTCTGCTAGCATGTTTGAACTCTAATAACCACTACACTCCATGATGTCCATCTGGGTCAGTAGGAACTATCTCAATTTGTGCAAGAACCCGGTTACCAGTCTCACTTAATACTTAGTGCAATATTCACCATAACTGTAACTTATAGGCCATCTAGGGCAGTAGCAATGCAGTAAAATATCTCTTCTTTCAGTGCAATATATGCAAATCCATAAATTAACCATAGTGCAATATTCTAAGGTCCATAGTGCAACACTCTAATGTTCACAGTGCAATACTCAATGTCTCTTTATGTGCAAGGATTAATGCAATGTCTTAACCAAGTACCTGTGCAATACAAAAGTCTCATGCATGTATGTGTTCAGTTCAAAAAGTGTTAAAATGTGTTTCTAATTATGTGCAATATTAGTCTGTCTACCTGCATGTCTGTGATGTAATAGCCAGGTGTTACATGTGTAAATATCTGTGAAAATAGTCTATATGTTGTCTGCACATTGAGTCTGGTGATACGGAATTTCATTCAGTTTTTGCACTTGTGTGATTTCTGAATGACAATAAAGTTTATTTTAACTTTGACTTTGATGTCGTACTTTGATATAATGGCACATGAAATGTCCTTTGTTTTCCACTCCTTAATTAGCTCTGATCTGACATTTTCCATAGCCTACCTGCTTATTTTGATTGTTTCCCTAACTAATCTGACTAAAAAAATAAAATAGCTGCTGTACAATACATACTGCTGCATAGCTATCCTATGAATGCAAGACAACATACACTTTTGGTGACAAAAATTACATTGCAAGCCATACAGTACAATTTCATGATCCAGCTGCTGCCTACCAATTAATATGTGACAGATGGACTAGCAGTTTAACTTCTACACGGCTGCCATAAACAGTTATGTGCAACAGACTCAGCCATATGGAGTACCACTTCCAGGACTGGTACCAGTTAATATACTAATTATAGTAGATTCTAAATGGATACAATAAATGTGCACTGCCTTACCTTCAGTAACAACCAAGTTCTGCCACACCCAGGTGAGATTTGCTCTTTACAGCTACAAATCAGATTCCTAACCAGTGGCTGCCCAGGATGTCATGCACCCTCAATTTGAGCCTAGTGCCTTTCCAAGTAATTTTACCAACAGTAACTGAAACATAAGACTTATGTTTTCTAGAACTAAAGGTAGTAACTGTGCAACACCAACATCATCTCTTTTGCAGTTTACAGTATTACTGCCATAATTCATTCAAAACTGAAAAATAAAAACATGCATTTTCCCTTAAAATATGCCACCCTTTAAATATACAAATGTTATCAATTAGCTTTGAACAATTCACCCTTCAATGGGTGGACATCACACAATTAAACACATCAGTCAAATCCATTAAACTGACAAAGAAATCATCAGTCACGCACCTTTAAAGTTAAATAACTTTTTATTTAAATACATTAAAAATAACTGATTATTTAAATACATTAAACATATGTCTTACAAAAATATGCATACAGTGCAGAACTTCAAAAGGAATTAAGCATTTATGCAGACAGTGTTCACAAAACACTAACTATTAATTAAATACATTAACTGCTTCCATCTTGCCTAGCTTTCAGAGTCAGATGTTCAGCTCTTGTCCCAAGGGTATGTTCCAGCAGAAAGATTACTATAATTCCATTAAATGGCTGACTTAACATTTTTTCTCTGCTTTTGCACATCCCAAGCAAGATATCTTGTGGCTGTTGCTTTAATTTAACTTTTAGCAGATGATTTACTGTTTCCACTGTAGCATGACTAGGGAAAAGGACTAAAGTACAATCCAGTCCAAATAATGAAATCACCTTTGACCCAGCACAACATATACAATCAGTATCAGACCTTGAATAGTATCCATATTTGTCAAGCAATGATACGTTTCTCTTTTAAACTGTGATACATTTTCATGGTGCCAGATACAATTATAAGACATTTTACACATTTTCTTTCACATTATTACATTTTACCAAAATGCAAGTAGAATGTAGCTTTTTAAAACAAGTATCTACACTTTCTAAATTTGATACACTTTTAATGAAGCTTAGTACACTTATCATGCATATATGTATAGCACTGTTTCCTCACAAAATGCAGGCAGGAACATGAAAAGGCAAGTGTGTCTGACATTTTCTCGAAAAGCCCAAGACAAATGTGAGTTAAGTGCTTTGACTTTGTCCTGCAAGCTATTGCTACCATATTTGCAAATATTCCTGA
The DNA here is from genome assembly GCF_019279795.1 of Protopterus annectens. Lineage (NCBI taxonomy): Eukaryota > Metazoa > Chordata > Ceratodontiformes > Protopteridae > Protopterus > Protopterus annectens. The sequence continues at coordinate 893,127,329 of NC_056745.1, forward strand.
AGGATATTTTAGTCTATAATTAAATGATAAGAATTTCTTTATCATTCATAAATTATGAGTATGTTGGGGTGTTAGGATTCACATACAATAGTGTCCTTGCATTGAGAAACTTGTTATGGTATTTTGTTAGGGTCTATATTAAATCAACGAAAATCTATTACATCGAATACCAAAACAGCGACACATATTACTCGAACAGCGAAAATACCGAACGCACTAAATCATGAAATTTAAAATATCAAACGTTCATAGTTGGCCAACCCCACTACCCGCTACATACTACCTACCCAAACAAAATAAATAAACCACATACATACGCTAACCAAACCCTACTCTTAACCCTAAAGTAAAGCACCAAAACTCAACTTCTAACCCTACACTAAAACCCACACACACAACTATCTATGCACTATCCTTAACTCCTCCCTAACCCTAAGGTCCGTAACTACCGCACACTTCCCCTACGGAGATATACCCAAACAAAATAAATAATACACATAAATACATTTAACAAAAGCCTACTTATAACACTGCACTAAATCTTACACACATTACCTATCGATGCACTTACCTTAACCCGCACCCTAACCTTAAAGTCCGTAACTATCACACACTTACCTTACGGAGCTATACCGCAGACGGGCCAACCAAAACACTTCGACATTTTGAATTTCGCAGTTTTGCACATTCGACGATTACGTCTTTCACGCAATATGTGTCAATGATTTCGTATTCGCGTAAACAGAGTTTCGACAATCTAATAGGAACCCTTTTGTTATTCAATACAGCAGTAAGTAATGAGACATTTATTTCTTCTGCTTGTGAAAATGTTTACAGATTACTTTATCTGAATTGTGTTTTTAAAAAAGTCATTATACTTACCCTGTTAGGGTTTCTTCTAGTTTATTTTTGTGTATCACTACAACAAAAACACCAAAGTGAATGTTACTTGCAAGAGCTTAATCAGGGAGTTTGAAAGATCATGGGCCCATTTTATATTATGGGACAAGATAATGCTCATTTTTACTTATTGTGTCTTCTATCTGTCAACTTGAGTAAGTCAGATAGCTGTAGCAAGAGTTACTTTTGGTGTAGAGACCTACAGTAAGTACTGAACTGTATGGTTGAGGAGAGTTATACCTGTGTTACTCCCTGATTTTCGAAGCAAAATAAGGAAGTAACATAGCAATTTTTTTTGTTTGCGTGGGTGTGGAATGCCTGGTAATAATATTGCATATGCACTGTGTGTGTGTGTGTGTGTGTGTGTGTGTGTGTGTGTGTGTGTGTGTGTGTGTGTGTATGTGTGTGTGTGTGTGTGTGTGTGTGTGTGTGTGTGTGTGTGTGTGTGTGTGTGTGTGTGTGTATGCGCATGTTCCCTTTTGTGCACACAGACACATTGATTCATATAAGAGGTGGAGAGAGAAGTTGTTCTTGTGTTTACAGTATACATTACCTAAGCAGAAATAACTGTTAGAAATATTCTCAGTCAATACAAGCCACTGCACTTTACCTTAACATACACAAATATTTATTTCCCTGCTTATAATATCAGTGGGTGGCAAATAAAATGTAATTAAGAAACATTTTCTTCCTTTATTAGCATTATTTCCATATTTTGAATAACATTTTATCCAGCAGTGAAAAATTACCACAAATGTAATGTAATAGTTGCATTCCCCTCATTTGCAAGAAATGATACATTCCAGGAAGAAAATGTTTTTTTTTTTTCTTTTAACTAATTTCATGCTATATAAGCAAAATGATGTTTTTCATTAGAAGAATTTAAATTGTTAACAAGTTAAGAGAACTAGAGATTGTTTTTGAAATGTCATTAATATTGCATTGCATTTTCTCTTTCATTAAAGAAAAATAATGATACGGGTGTAACCATGTTTAACTCACTCACACATAGGAGTTGTAGAATGGCTCACCTATAGCAGGCTATAAATACCCTTAAATTCCTGAATATTTTCTAAAAAATCAAGTTAAAAGTATATACCAAATAAACATAAATATCTTGTGAAGAGTAAATGGTACTACAAAGGTGCATAATAACAATGTAGTCAGCAAAAAGTCTTCTTTACAATGATAAAACTGGATTCACAGTCATTATATCTACACTTTAATATAGTGTAACACATAACACAAATATAGATCTATACAAAGATGTTCAGTTATATTTTTATTCGAAACTTTCAGAAAGAAGTTTCATTTCTTGGAAACTTTGCACCCTGGATATACAGAGCATTCATAGTTACACATCTGTGCAGTGTGCACTTTTGGAAGTTGAAGAGCTGTAGACATACACAAACACAATGCAATTCATAATGCACTGCTGATTGTGAGAGCAAGCCTCCAATAAACCCTGAAAAGGTCATACACAAATTAGTGCATAATGCCATGTAAATGATGAACTGTTGCACTGATGATATACACCTAGAATACTGTTCTTGACTTTTGTGCTTCAGAGCTGCACAATGCAACACAAGTGTATCTTACACACACACATAATGAAAAGGCAAGTATTGCTCTTTCTAGTCACTTTTCAATTGGCAAAGATGCCCAAAATAGAGGATATAGTTTTGTGACTTCATGCTTTGAAATACTTGTTGCTGTGGTTCCACAATCCAATGTTGGTGCTCATCACCAAGGCAGAGGCATTACTGGCATAGTTAACGCATTATAATTTTGAGGAACAGGAGTTTCTTGACTGCTTTTGTGTAGACAGGGACATTATAATGGCTTTTATGAGCTTAGGTGGTCCACATACAAAACAAGGGGAAGGCATGGCCTGCCCATCCTCTGGTTGCCAGGGTATGTATATCACTCACTATACTTGTCACGGGAATGATTCAGACACAGACTGGAAATATGTCTGGCATTTCAAAGGCTTCAACCTCATGAATACTGCAGCAGTTCCTAGATGTTATTCTAGCCCATGTAGAATAATATATATATATATTTCCTACAGATACAACAGAATAGAGATACCACCATGACTACTTTTTTATGACTGCAGCCATGTGGATATTCAAGACACAAGTGGTCCACAGCAGGGAAGGCACTTTAACTGGAAAAGCTGCTATTCCATCAACTGCCAAGTAGTGTGTGATATATACCACCAACCTCTTGGCCCAACAGCTTGGTAGTGCTCATAATTCCTACCTTTGGTACATACATTCATTGTCCTGCTACTCCCTGTATAGTTTGATGCAACATGGTCACCTAGTAGGTAAGCATTGCATAAGGAACCTCATAGGTAATAAAGAATCAGAAGGGTATCTTCATGTTTCCCCTTCTTGTTATGTTTTTCAGATAATGCAATCTACACACTCAAATCCTGGCTTTTGATATTAGCTTGGAACACATAGAGAGCTGTACAAGAATATCACAACACCACATGGTCATTGAAAGAATGTTTGGCCTGCTTAAAGTATGTTTTTAATTCCCTGGCTGAGTCTTGGGTTGGGGTGACTCCTCAGTATGACACTGCTACTTTATGCAGAATGCTTATAACATGCTGTATTGTGCATAATATGATTCTGCATCAGTCTGGTCCTCCATTGCAACAACCATTACCAGCAGGACCCTGCAATATTTATTTATTTTTTTATCATTTGTTGACCGGGAAAGTCCGACTAGGTTCCACAGAGCCCGTTTTCAGCAGAGGCCTGGGGAGAAATGCTCCAGATGCATGTCTTTGGAATGTGGGAGGAAACCGGAGTACCCGGAGGAAACCCACGCGAACATGCAAACTCCACACAGAAGGCACCCCAGCCGAGAATCAAACTGGAGAACCTCTTGCTGTGAGGTGACAATGTTAACCACTGCACCACTGTGCCGGAGATAGTCATGTATCTCCATCCTATGTAACACCTGCAACTTGCAGCAGTGAAGATAGCAATGACAGCAGCCAATGATGGCATCACAGCACTCCCTCAAACAGGTTTATGGCTATGCAGGAAATGTTGTGGTGTCTAGTACACAACCGTGGGCCTTGAGAAAGTCACAAAGATCCAAGTTTAATGAAGCTTAGTCCAGTTCTTATGACTTTTCCTTTTTGAAAAAAAAACAAAGTTTTCTAAGTGCATTATTTTTCCACACAAAAGGCAAGGCATGCAAGAACACAAGGAAGGTAATGTGTGCTTGACATGACTTGGTGCATGCAATCTAAATTGTAGTCTATGCTGCTCAATGCATGGTTGACTCATACTGCGAATCAGACATTCCTTCACACACTAAACACAAATGAATTGCTGATAAGATCACAACTATCATCTTTTGCACAGTAGTCCTTGAACAGAGACACAAGTAGTAAACATGCCAGCAGGAGCAGACCTGAATTGTATGTGACATTGTGAAACAGGGAATTTTGATGACATGTACTTAGCATTACATGCAGAAACTTCTGCATGTGAAGAGATTGCATGTACCAGTCAGAATGTATACCTACTTACTTGTGCACAGATGTTTTAACTCCATGGATAAGTATATATTTTCTTAGACTTTCTTTAAATGTCCTCCCAATATGTAAGTAGAGGATTTTTTTTCCATTTTGCATAATTTTGTAGAATGTCTTTACTCTTTTATTTATTTACCATTTACAATTGCCCTCCTTCATAGCTGGTGCCACAGGCTGGGAAGGGGTGACTGGGTTAGGAGCATGTAGGACATGGCATGCACAGGTCACATTTGGCCTGTTGATCCAAAAGGCAGTGAGCATACACCAAGGAAAGGTCCAGCAGAAACATGAATTATAATAGATTTATTAAATAACACAAGCAAATTTAATAAAGCTGAGTTCTTTTGTCCTCAAAATGTCAGACTTCATCAGAACTTATAGACTGTCTGTCAGTACCATATATAAATGCTTAAAGAACTCACAAGCAATGGTCCCCATTCAATCAAAATTAGCAAACAATAAACTAATAGGTAATTCATTAACCTCTTAAAAAGACACGAATACAATAGTCACTAGATTTAAACTAAAGGTATATATACAGACAAATAACAAGGTTTGCTTCTCCAAAAAAATAAAACTAAATATAGCTAATGATAATGAATGCACAAATAATAAAAATAAGTATTAAAGGTCATTATTTAAACCAATTATGATGTAAAAAATGCTGAAAAGCCTCATAATTTAGTTGCACATTTTTTTAACACACTAGAAATACAAAATGTTGTCAGGACATGGTGTGCACAGGTCACATATGGACTGTGTCATACTATGCAATTTCCACTAATGACAGGACTGGGGAGTCACCTCAGGCATACGAATGGCTAATGTCATGAGAGCTTGACATTATGTTGCTATGGTGATTTTACCTATTTGATACTGTTGAGGCCCTTATACTGAAAGCATGGTACTGCATTACTGAGACCTAGAATGTGAGGTCCCACCACATGATGTAGAATTCCTGTTGTGTTCATCACACTGACTCATACGAATGCCCTCATCCATGGATGCTGGAACCATTCATGCTCCCGATCCATCCTGACTTGATCTTTGCATCAATCAGCTGTGTCTGCCATGTGTATCTTTTACATGCTCATAAATGTGAGGACAGAGGCTGGCAAAGACTCTGTGTTAGCAACCATGCTCCACATGAAAATCATCAGGACATTGCCTTTGTCCTCCAGCATTTCTATATATTCTATATATTCATCAATATCCTAACATCTTCCTTGCAACACTCTCACCATCTCGACAAGCTTCCCCATAATCTAAAAACTCTTTAGGTACACTAAAATTGAATGGCTTATTAAAGAGTAGAAAATACTAATGCAGCTCTGAGATGAAGCCTGGAAACTTCAAGAAAAGGTCCCTCTAACTCCAGTAGAGAGCAGCATGCCACTTTTTAGAATAGTATTACAAGATAGATGTCTGGACTGTCCTGACAGACAATCTAAGTCAAGGAACAGGAATCACCTAGGTCATGAGAGCAGTGCCATTGTCAATAAGGAGGCCTATAGAGCAGGCAGCTGCATTAGCTCCCTAGTGGGTGGAAAATATAGAGAAGGAATGTCCAGAGTGCTTCATTGAGTGTCTTAACACTTACAGTCAGGATTGCACATCCATACTTAAAGATGACTATCTTTTTATTCTGCTGCTGTTCTTTATAAAGCTTTGTACTAGGTAATTGAGTATTTACTTTTTTGTTGCTGTTTCAACCACTGGCTGCCAATAATATACTAGGATACAGCAGTTGTTGGCTGGCAGGGTTTAATGGCAGGTACTAGATTTTTGATGGGTTGTCAGCTGTAAAGGCATAAGTGGTTATGGGGTTACTGTCAGGCAATACATTTCAGGAGGTGGCACACACCAATGTGGCTGCCACAGGTGATTTGTATACTAGAGTAGCATAATGTTATTCTTTAAAGATGCTGACACTGTCTGTTTTAGTGTTAAGAATGTCTTTTTTTCTTCTTCCGTTTTGCAGAAGGGGGTGCAATTGAACTTAAAATGCATACAGACCTCAGACGGCTGGGGCACCTGATCCACTGATCTTGTATGTGTCATTCCTTTCATTTCATTTGAAATTATTTGCTCAATTGCATTATGGTAATATTTGCTTTCTTCCCATTTTATCTCCTTCTGTATATCCTGAAGAGCCTCAGACACCTCAGCTGCAGCTGTCCACTACTGCTAGGAAAGATCTTTGCCTGCTGGGTGTTCCATAATGGTCTTTTTGGTGAGGGCAGTGGTTTCTCTCCAGTAGACATGGTCCTTTGTCTGAACAGCCCTAGCTGATGGCAGTAGTTGAAGGTTCAGTTGAGAAGGCACTTGAGAGGTGACAGAATGCAAGACTCACTAAAACTAAATTATCAGGCTCTGGCCACCGAGCCACCAGAGACTTCTTTCTCAACATCAAGAATGCCCACTACAGTGGTTGCAAGCAAGGTTCTAATTAGTAGTCTCTGGGTCAGTTTTATAGTATACATGTCTTCATGTCCTTCTCCTACCTGGATCCCCATCACCTGTGTATCCATGCTATTATGTCACAACAATCCCATGTGTGCATTTGCCCACATCATCCTCTATCACAGTTGTCTATCCTCTACCTGTCTGTCTTCCCCTTCCTTTGAGAACCCTGCCACTTGTGTGATCAGACACCCTCTGTCTGTTTTGTATTACTTTATGTTGCACCCTTACCCTTAAATATTTCTGAAATTCCTACCCTGGCTTTTCTATATAATTCCCCTTCCCTAATATGTTATAGAAAAGGGGGGTCTATACCCAACAAAAATAATAATATACCTCCCTGTCCCACCTCCTCCAGCTCAGTAACATTTTATCATCCTACTTGATTTCCCTTGTCTTTTACTGTCCTTTTTTCTTACCATCCTCTGATTTGTACAGTTACAGCACTGTATAATTTGTCTGGTTGCTAATTTGTAAGCTGTATGGTGATGCAGCAGTTAGTGTTGTCACCTCACACCAAGAGCTTCTTCAGTTTGATTCTCTGCTGGAACACCTTCTGTGTGGAGTCTGGATGTCCTCCCTGTAGTTGAGTGAGTTTTAAAAACATGTAGTAGGTGCATGTGCGTGTGCTTGTGCCTTCTGTGAATGTTGGGCACTGGGCTGGCAACGTGACACTGTAAAAACTTCACTGCCAATCAATCTTCGGACCAGTGATCTGCTGTGGTGAATCCTAATGGGAGAGGCCAAAAGACATCACTATACATATGAAAATCATTACTGCTTTGCTCAAACATACTGCATTTGCATTCTGTGCACCATGGTCATTTGCTGATTTCACTTGCACACCTGTGCAGTTCATGGCCGTGAATGCCACCCATAGTATCTGTGACACATTTTATTTAGCAAGACCTGGGCCTTCACATGAAGACAAGGAATTCCATTCTGAGTACTTCTTTTCTGAGACATTTACAAAGCTATGAGTACTTGTGCCTGCTAATATAACCTATAATACAAATAACACTCATTTATCTCTGACAATGTACATTGTAGAATGCAAATATCAATAACAACTTTCTTCAGCATCATCTAGTGTAATTCTAGTGCTTCTAAGTTAGCTGGCTCTGGAAATACTAAGATATATATAAGGAAATATTTCATACCTTCATCATACTGGCAAACAGCAAACAATATCTCCCACACAGTGCATTATACACCAACAGTGACAAACTTATTCTTCCATCTCCTATCATAACATTTCATATGATGTCCCGCAATAACCTATAGTCATCACAGTTACAAAAACGTGACTTACAAAGCCATGTCCAACTCAGAATTGATGGGTATGCTCCACCTAAAGGAATCTAAGTCACTGCAAGCCACACGCCCTAGTGAGCTAAACCTCACCACAGCAATAAAAAGAACATGCTGGAGGGATAGATTCCTGTCACAGAGACTCCCCATGCTTTGGAACAAAATTCCAAATTACATCAGGCAGAGCTCCTCACTAACACTCTTCAAGAGAAACCTTGATGAGTGGATGGGTAACAGAAAATACACCCCTGGGATCACTTAACTGGCTCGGCTTGACAGAGGATCAGTTAATTAATCAATGGGGTGGCGAAAGCTGACACACTCTGGCTAGGCTTATAAATGCCCTCGGGCAGCTAGCCTAGTACCTACCTATGAACCTATGAATGTAAATTTGAAAATTTGAAAAACAAGTGACATAATGTATTGCATATTATCAGAAAGAACCAATTCTGAAAAGCTGTTCTGCTTAATTAATTCTAAACATGAATTGAAAATGGTTGTAGTGGAATTGTGACATTTTGATTTGCACTTTAAATGTATGAGGAGGAAATAAAAAGGAAAACATTTTTTATTCATGTATTGCTTGGCAATGCTGATGCCATTTTATATCCTTATGGTTTGACAATTATTTTAACAGCTGTTAAGAAAGCTGTTGATAACATTTGAAGCCCTTTTTGAAAGACGTCAAAAGAGTTGTCAAACTGCAACATTTGACAGCTGTTTTGGCAGTTGAAAACAGAGGTGTTACAGGTTTACTATGAAACTGTTGAAACACAAAATCTTGAAAATCAGTATCTTGAGACCATAAAGATTAAAAGTCTGAAGACTATAATATCAACTCCTGGACTTCCTTCCCTGCAAGAACCATAGATACATATATATATATATATATATATATATATATATATATATATATATATATATATATATATATATGTATATATATATATATATATATATATATATATCTTCTGTGGTCTTCAATACTTGTCTTTTCCTTTTATGGTCTTCAAAATTTTGATTTTCAAAATTTTCTGTTTCAACATTTTCATCGTAAACATTTTTCAATCTGTAGAAGTCCCTGATGACATTTACTCTTAGGAATGTGGAATTGTTAAACAACTTTACATCATTATGCTATGACTCTGCAAAGAGTCCATTATCATTTTTATTGCCTGTATATGAAGGAATATTGACGCAATATTTCACAGATTTGACCCAATCATGTTAAGGCATTCTCATGGGCCGTTGTCAAATACGCTATATAAACAAGCATCAATAATAACAATACCATGTTGTAACCACTTGTAGGTTGCCCAGTGTAAGGTGAAACTCCAGTGGCAAAGGAAACATGCCAGACTCTTTCAGCAGACCACAACTGAGATGAATGGATTGGAATCAGCACAGCTAAATAAGCAATTATAGTTTAATTTCTAAGTGCTTTTGCCTTCAGTAAAAACATCATCAGAGATAAAATCAGAACACAGGAAGCAAGTCTGTTTAAATCTACCTCTCAGTAAGTATTTAACCAACAAAAACCCTTTTCAAGGGGGTGGAGCCTGAATGGCTAACTGAAAGCAGCAGTATTTTAGAGCTCCATATAACTAGTTAAATAAGATAGGGAAAAAAAGACTAATTTACATAATTAGATACTTTGGTGAAGTATTACAAATAATTTCCTGTCAAAAAGCTTGGAGATATATTCACTTGTTAAAATGAGCAACTCAAAGAATTCTCACCAGGATGCTGCCTTAAAGAAGGCACTACAACAGATAGCATCCACCCTGCAGGAGTTGTCTTTGAAGATGGATGATTTTAAAGAGAACCTGGGAAATTTTAAAACAAACAGTCAAAAACAGGCTGACATCCCCAAGGAAATGCTACAACACCAGACAAGGATAACAGGAAGAGAGGTTTCTCTAAATGACTTAGAAAGCAGAATTAAGGAAGAGGTAACAGAGAATGAACTGCTTCTTAAACAAAATACTTGGTTGGTTAATAAAGTAGATGACTTGGAAAATAGGGAGAGGAGAAATAACATCAGGATTTTCGGATTACCTGAAAACACAGAAGGTGAGGATATTATTTCCTTTTTATCAAGCTGGATCCCTGACTTTAAATTTAAAAGAAGGAATTTCCTTTGGCATTGAAAGGGCACACAGAGCTCTCGGGAAACCTGCCACTAACTCAAACTCTCCTCCTAGGTCAGTAATTATCAAATTTCTTTCATACCTGGACAAGGAACTGATTTTAAGATCTGCTTGGAGGAAGGCGCCTCTAAAATATAAACACAGCCTAATAAGATTTGATAACAACTATTCATCTAGAATAATGGAATAAAGGAAAAGAGTGTGGCCAATGATAAAGTTTCTGAAACAAAATAACATCAAAGCACAACTTGCATATCCAGCTAAGATAAGAATACCATATGCCAACGGGATGAGGACTTTTATTGACTTAGTGGAAGCCTCTTCATTTATTAAAACTAATAATGTGATTACTTTACCAGAAGATATGGATTGGATGTCACCTTCTCTCAAGAGAACAAAAGAAACAAATGTCTGGACAGATGTCAAAAAGAAGAAGCAAAAGACTGATACTGTTTACAGCCAAATCTCACAAAGCATCTACTATGATACGAATTGTTTTAACATTACTTTAAAGGACCAATTTTACTGCTTGGAATTTTAAAACAAATGTAACTAACTACTGGAATCTTTATCTATATTTTTTGAAAACAGATGACACATGAGAGTTTTCACATTACCTCAGGTATGTAAAACAGGGTACTTTCTTTAACAGAAGGAGGGTTATATAGCACATAAAATATTTATACTGTAAATCAGCATACATAGTATATGTGTATTTTCTCTTAATTCTCTCTTTTCTTTCTCTCTTCTCTCTTTTCTCATTATTTATTTTAACTGCATCTTGTCTCCCTTTCTAAATTCTCCCCTATTTACTATACTAATATAGTCTGTATATATTTAATAACTCACTATCTATACATAGATAAATAATAGCCTAAAATAATCTAGTTTTAAGGTAGACTAATTGGAATAGTGAACTTAATTCATTGTTATTGCAATATTTATTAGATTAATGATAGTCACTGTCACTGTTATATCCGCAGTGGTACAGCGCTAGCGTTGTTGCCTCACAGCAAGAGGTTTTCCTGTTCCATTCTCAGCTGGAGTGCAGGGACTGCCTTCTGTGTGGAGCCTGCATGTCCTCCCCGCGGTTGGGTGGGCGCTCGAAAGACATGCGTAAATGGGCATGCCTTCACTGAAGGTTGAACGTCGAGCTGGCACCTCGGCATTCGTGAAAATCTACTGCCAATCATTAGCGGTCCGGAGTTCCGCTGTGGTGATCCCTAACTGGGAAAAGCCAAAAGACAAACAACAACAGCAACAATGATAGTCACTGTTATGCTTATTGGAATTGTGGAGATGCTAGTGATTAACTCTGAAATGTTCCATTCATGTACATATGTCCTTTGAATTATTTCCTTTTAGTATTTACAAATACATAAAAAATGGAGGGAAAAATGTACTGTTGGTTAAGAGAAGTGAAGCTTTCTTCACATTCTATTTGCATTGCCATAGCAACAGTAAACAATTGCTGCAGTTTCTAAGGACACTGAATCTGCAAAGTGCATTTAGCCTCACAGTTAACAAATAATACGAAAAAGTAATGTTGTTTAGTTATTAAAATGAAAAACAACCTAAACAAGGTAAAATAAATACATAATAGGATTATGTGTAAATATTTTATGATTTATCCTCTTAGGATTACATATTCCTGGAAACACAACTGATATGTTCCCAAACTACATGTGCACTGAAATGTAGCTGCTTCATTAAAAAGTATTACTCATTTTAACATGCTGATTTCACAAGCTGTCTGCACTGTAAAAGTTATATTTTATATGTTACTTGAAATTGTCAGTCTCTAGAGCATATGAAAAGATACATATTACTTTTTGCAACATGTTATCTTTGCAGTTACCTCACACTCTTTCCAAACTCACTTGGTAACTGATAGCTATTCATTTAAAATATCAGTTTAAATATTAAATGTGCCCTTGAAATGCTATTGAGATTTTGACAAAATATAATCTGAACTGTAAAATGAATGACTTGAAAGAAGTGAAGTAATGCATACATTTCAAAGACAGTTCTTGACACTACAGTAAAAGTAAATATATATATTCACAAGGAAGTATTGAAATGTTTTAGTCTTGCAGTTAAAATAGCTCACTGTCAACATTTTGCAATGTCAGAAAGTTCAAAGAGCTAGGAAATTACTGTTCTTTGTCTTTATAATGATTATTAGACAGCTGTTAGACTCTGCTTAGTTTAATGAATTTTGACATATTCACAACACTGAAACATGAACTTATGCAAGAATCGCTAAAGCCACAGCTCATAAAAAACACTCTATTTATTTTAAATGCCAAAATAAAAAACGTTTTTCGCCCAAACAGAATTGTTAGACTTCCTCAGAAACCAAATAATACATCAGATAGAATTTAAATACTACATTTATAAACTTCAATTTGAAAAAAGCGCCAAATTTCCACTGCATTAGCATCCCTTAAAGGTACAAGTCACTGAAAATTAAACATCCTATGTCACTCTCTTGATGGCTGATTCAATAAAATATCTGTTGATCATAAAACTCATTAAAATACAACCAAAACCCAAAGTAAACACAAATAACATACAATGAATAACATAACATAAGTAACTTACAATTAAATAACCCTTTCTTTCATCTTAACAAGGACCTGCAAGTATATCTGTAAATTATGTTGATATATAAAAATCGCCTTGACTCTGTGTGTAATAAATAACCACGTAAAAATAAAATTGAACATTAATAAAACACTCATAAGAGTCTGAAGACTTGTCCAAACCCAGTACATTAAAACCATAACTGTATACTCTGTTATGGACTATATGTGACATAATTTGAATATAACCACGACCTCATCTGTCTAAACTTTTCAATTTTAATAAGCACATAAATGAACATTTTTCGTTGAGACCCGGGTTGGTGTACGCATTAAGCTTAATTTGCCACAATATTTCCATTTTCTCAAGCAATAAATCAAAAGGGCCCCCTCTCAAATCTTGTTTAATTTGGTCTAAAACTCTAAACTGAAATTTGTGGTCAGAAAAGGTCATAATGTGTCTGGCGAGTGCATTATCTTCTTTTTGTAATCTTATGCTTCTCTGATGTTCATAAACCCTATCCTTTAATCTTCTCTCAGTTTTTCCTACGTAAAATGATGGGCAACATTGGCACACTGCTAAATATACTACTCCCTTTGAATTGCAATTAAATTTACCTTTGGCGTGTACTTTTAAACTATTAATCTCTATAGTAGCCCCAGATGAAATTAAATGGCAGTATGAACAACTGCCACATTGTGTCATCCCTCTATTTGTTCTTGAGCTATTACTGCCACTGTCTTTTTGTAAAAACTCTTTGAAACTTATTCTCTTTCTCCAAGTTATCTTTGTTAAAGTTCCCAACTTATTTACCAGTGTGTTATCCTCATAGATTAACGTCCAATTTTTCTCTAAGATTTTTCTTATATTGACGTAGTCCAAGGAAAATCTCAATACACAAGCTAAGTTAAAATCAACTTCATTATTTTGTTGATTGTACGTATGAGATCTAACATTAATAGTGATGTTATTTTGATTAAACGTCATACCAATATATTGTTTCAAAATGGGCTTGTAAATGCCTTTGTTCCTTTTTGTTGACACCTCATCTATCAATTCTTCTATGAATGAAATGGGGTATGCCCTATTCAAAAACATTTGTTTTAAATTGCAACACTCTTCAGCAAATGCTTCATCTGATGTTATCATGCACACAGCCCATACTAATTGGCCCTTAATTACTGACTTCTTTTGATGTTTCGGGTGTGCACTTGAGTAATATAAAAATTTATTTGAATAGATGGGTTTCCTATAAATATTAGCTTTATATTGTTTCAAAGATTCATTTTTGGTCAGTGTAACATCCAAATAAGCAATTGATGTTGAATTGAACACATGTGAAAAATACAAAAATTCTGTAGATTCATTCAATATTTCAACCAAATCTTTGAATCTTTGGCCAAAATTTCACCCCCTTCAGTGATTATAAAAATATCATCAATGAATCTAGCATAAAATTTGACTATTCTATTAATGGTATTGTTCCTGAATAAAAAATTGCTCTCCCAAAAGGACAAAACCATGTTTCCAAAACTAGATTCACATGGAGAGCCCATAGCAACTCCTTTTTTCTGGATATAATACTGACCATCAAATAAAATAAAATTATATGACAAAACGACATCAAGAAGTTCTTGCACCAAGGAAATCTCATCAACCGGTGCACCATTCTGCCTCATTCTATTAGTTGCCCATTCAATTCTCAAGTTATGTGAGATACTCATATATAAATCCTTGACGTCTATTGTCAAAAAATTGTTTCCACTTTGATATGGGAAATTGTTGATTTTCTCTAAGAAAACCCAAGAATCTTTGACTATCCATTGTTCCTTAGCCACGTATTTTTTTCAAAATGCAATCTGCCAATTTTGCACATGCATAAGTGGCTGACCTTCTTCCATCTACTATGGGCCTTAATGGGGGGTCGGTGATGCTCTTATGTATTTTTGGAACACCAAACATATATGGTGCTTTAGGAGCCTCTATGACCAAATAATTATACATATGTACATCAATTCTTGCTTTGATAAATAATTCATTTAAGAAGCTTTTTATGAAATGGACTGATCTATTATATTCATTAACCGATGATAATTCATATGTATCACTAGACAAAAATCATTAAAATTTTGTTAACGTAGTCTGGTGTATCCATAATAACCACCCCCCTCCCTTGTCAGGGTTCATTACTCTAACATTCGCTGCCAATAACACCCCCAGTTCATCTCTTTCTTCCTTGCTTAAGTTATATTTATAATCAAATTTTTCATCATTCAGTTTTCTCAAATCCACTTCACATATTTTCTCAAATAATTGAAGGGTGTTATGTAATGGTGAATTATAACAACTGGAAACCCTTAATGGTCTGCTGTTCATCCTTTGACCATTAAACAATTGTTTTAAGTTCAGTTTCCTCACAAACAATTTGAAATCACAAATGGTTTGTGCCAAATTCATTTTAGAGGCAGGGACAAAAGTTGAACCTTTTGATAAAACATCTGCCAACTGCTCTGAAATATAAAATGATGAAAAGTTATAAACCAAAAAGTCCCCCTGTTTGTTCCTGATCACATTGCATGATGGATATTCATCTCTCATTGGTACTATCTCCTGTTGTTGTAATTCTTCCTCTTGTTCCACTGCTTTTTCTGATTCCGTCTCGGAAAACCCTGCTTAAAATTAGAGGTGGATGGTTGTTGATTACCTGTCAAATCATGGTTATTGTTATTGTTGTTATTGTTGTTATTATGTGTCTTCATATGTTTATGAGGAATAGTGGACTCAATTACTCATTTGGACTACACATTCCTGGAAACTCAACTGAAATGTCCCCAAATTACTTGTGAATTTAAATGAAACTGCCTGATTAATAAGATTAATTTACTTTAACAACCTGAATCCATAAGCTATCTGCTTTATATATGCTACATTATATATGTCACTTGCATATGACAGTCTCTAGAGCACACAAAAAAATACGTATTATTTTTGTAACATGCTATATTTGCACTAATCATACATTCTAAACTAACTCAATTGGCAACTGACAAGTTATTTATTTGAAACATCAGTCTAAATATTAATTGTGCCTTTTAAATATTGTTGCCGTTTTGATAAAACAAAACTTGAATTGAAAAAGGAATGATTTGAAGCAGTGAAGTATTGTACAGATTTCAAAGACAGCTATTGACACAAAATATAAGTAGAAATGTATACATGCAAGAAAAAAATAAAATGCTTTATACTTTTAGTTAAAATAGCTTTTTAACTTTTTGCTTTATCAGAAAATTTAAAGAGCTAGGAAATTATTTCTAATTTGTCTTTATAATGTTTACTAAAGTGATGTAGTCACTGACTTGTTTAATGGATTGCGAGTCATGTACAAGACAGACTACTGAATGTTATTTCTGTTTACCTATGTTTGCTGAATTTCTTTTGTTAGTACTGATTTAAAACAAGGGAAAGAAAGGGAAGGGAAATCCCTATTTTTGGTCAAGGGAGAAGAGGCTTAAGAGTATTCTAACTGCCCCGAGAACTCTCTAAGATGCTCTAAATACTATTTGATTAATACTTACCCAAGGTAAGTCTTGATTACCATATAGGTACCTTCACATTCATTCTAGACCTAATGTGATTACCCATTCTGGAAGCAGGAGGTGCCCTATGCAGGATGTGAATTGTCAGGGTGAACATAGTTCATTCTTAGACTCTGTTTTGTAAATCTATAAATATGTAAAAGCACTACACACTAGAATGTAGGGTGCCTCTACTCAGAGTCAGGATACCACCGATAAGCCATGTATTTTCATAAGTGCAAGTTGAAGTTGGTGAGCTGAAGAGTGGGAAAGTAAAGGAAGACAGTACACCTACAGTAAATTCATATTTCATTGGTAATCACTCATTGTCTCCTGTAGAGTCCTTTTAGTCAAATTATTTTAGTAATAATCTATTTGTTGTTGGCTTATTTAGTGTATGCTCCTCTGTTGCATTTAATTTATCCAAAATGACATATCTGACATGTTTGGGATCTCTTAAGGGTAACTAAATATTGGATATTTTCTAAGTCAACATAATAATTGTTTACACTACTAGCATTCCATCCTGATATATAAAATACTATAGAACAATAATAGAATAAAATGGAATTTCATATCTCTTTTAAGAAAATTCTCCATATAATAATTTAACATATGGAGCTCACTTGATATTGTTGGCTAAAGGTATGAGTAATAATCCAATACATTTATCTTTATCTATTGGATTAGGAATGACATTCATTCCATGTTTAATGGAAAATTCATATTTATTTGTATTTGTTACTTTAGAATTAATGTTTTATAGAAGTACTTTTTTTAAAGCTTGACCAGAAGTTTACCCTACTTATATTTAAAGAAGAAAGAACATTAAATTACACTCCCAAGTTTACACACACAAAAATAGCATCCAATGTTATCAGAGAATATGGTATAACTACTATAATCAAAATAAAAAAAGAAGCAAAAAGTTTCTTGCAACAATAACTTGAAATGGATTTAACATTCTTATTAAATACTAATGGCTTAAATAATGCAAACAAAAGATCAAACTTACTAAAATATTTAAATTTAAATAAGACACAAGTAGTATTTCTCCAGGAAATGCATTTTAAGACTAATGACAGCTTTATTTGGAACCCTAAGGACTTTTCTGTCTTAGCTCAATCATCCTATAGAACAAAGACAAAAGGAGTATTAATTCTCTGGAAGAAAAACATAATCACTCCAAAAGTTATTTATAAATATGAAGACAAAGAAGGTCTACTAGCATTTGTTATAATTAAATTTAATAACAGAATATGGACCTTAGCTAATATATATTGGTTCCCAGGAACTGGAGCAGGAACAGTTAAAAAACACCTAGATTTTATTTTCAACAGTTATAAAGGAAATCTTATACTGGTGGGAGACTTTAATTGTACCTTAGAAGCTTCTGAAACCACCAAGAAGTCTTTTCACATAGCAACTATTTCAAAATCCTTTAAAAATGGATTGATTAATTTCATTTATTTGACACTTTTAAAGTAAAAAATGATAAATCCTTATTATTTTCCCATAAAGACCATAGATTTGGAACACAAACCAGAATAGACAAATAATTCGTAGTTCAAGATTTACAAACAAAAATCCTCAACTTCTCAATAGTTCCATGCCCCTTCTCAGATAATGAAGCTCCAAATAGAGTTTAAACCTTTAATCATCTCAACTAGAATTCCATCATATATCACGAAAATTAAAGAATTCAGACCCTGGATGTTGTCAGAACTACAATTATTTCTTGAAATTAATAATACAACAGGAATCAGTAGAGTCATGGTTTGGGACTCATTAAAAGCATATTTATTTGGTAACACCCTTAGCTGGTACAAAAACAAAGTTAGAGAGTGGGAAACAGAATCATTAGACTTGCAAACCAGACTCTTGACAGCAAAATCTAAAAAAAATCAGAATTGTCCAGAATTCAAAAAAGAAATAGAGGTATTAAATAAAAAATATAATGAAATTCTAACACATAAAACTTGTCTAGCCTTTGAAAAATTAAAAATAAACTCATTAGCCACTTCCCTCAGATATCTACATAACTTATCTACAAGAATTAAAATACAATCTAAAGCAAATGACATTAGCAGTATATGTCATGAAAAGAAAGGGAAAAAGTATCAGATATAGGAGACATCCTTAAAGCATTTTGGTTCCATTATATGGAACACTTCAAAAAAGAAGATTTAGATACCAACCAAATAAACTTAGATAAAAACCTTATCAATATAAAAAAATTCCTGAAAACTTAAAACTAGACCTACAAAAACCTATATCCTACAAAGAAGTTGTTGCCAAGATAAAAGAAAGTAAATCTAACAAAGCTCCAGGGATAGATGGTATAATTATGGAAATTTACAAACTCTTCCCTTCAACAGTAATCTGCCTTTTTCATAAAACTTTGCTAGAAGCAAAAATACCACCCTCATGGAAATATTCTCTCATAACACCAGTTCTAAAAGATAATAAACCATCAGACTGTTGCACCTCATACAGACCTATATCATTACTGAATAAGGATTACAAAATATTCATGTTAATACTAGCTAACAAAATGACAATCCCAGTTTCAAAAACAATTAATAATGATCAAACTGGATTTTTATATAACAGGCACACATATGATGATATTAAAAGGATACTTACTCTTACAGATTATGTGAATAAAGAAGATAGAGAAACACTTGTAATTGGATTAGACATAGAAAAAAGCATTTGATTCCCTCAACAGGGAATATCTATTTAAAACTTTAGCATTATTTGAATTTCCTCCTCCCTTCATCTTATTACTAAAAAACATATATATTAATAACTTGGCCTACATTAAATTAAGTCCTTTTACCTCAGAATCTATCCGTGTAACAAAAGGTACTAAACAAGGATGCCCCCTTTCTCCTATTTTATTTGCTTTGGCTATAGAAATACTTGCAGAAATAATATGCAATAATCCAAGAATAAAAGAATAGAAGTCTATGACCAGTACATATCTAAAATAATGCTTTTTGCTGATGATATTTTATTAACCCTATCCAGAGAGTCATTAGGAGAGCTAGAAGAAATAATGGAGAAATGTTATAAGATTTCAGGTCTACACTTTAATAGATCAAAATCAAAATTTCTATTTTTAAAGAAGAAAAAAAGAACTACACTTTACAGATAAATCCATCATAGGAAAACAAGAACTTATGCTAAATTATTTAGGAATAGTGTTGTGCAAAAATATAAACGAAACAATATTAATAAATTATAAAAACATTATTGAAACATATATATATATATATATATATATAAAAAAATATATATATATATATATATATATATATATATATATATATATATATGGAACAAAATTATATTAACTTTTGAAGACAGATTGCAATTAATAAAAATGGTGTTATTGCCAAAAATACTATATGTAACATTAGCAATACAGTTAATTCCTGAAAGATGCATTCTTAAAGAAATAAACTCATGTTTAATAAAATGTTTATGGTATCCCAAAAAGAATAGAGTTGCTCTAACTCATCACATTAGGCCGTGGAAACAAAGAAGATTGAACTTCCCAGAAATAGAAACATATATAAAACAATCTGTGCTTAAAACTACAATAGACTGGATAAACCCAAATTATTTTGCCAACTGGAAAGAATTAACAATGGCTATATTAACAAATGAATTTAATCTGTTAAAAAAAAGTTAATAGTAGACAAATCAAACAAACCCTGGTACATACTATGCATACGTATGCAATATAATATAACAAAACCTTCTAAAACAACACTGATTAATCATTACTTCAATTCCTTTAGGAAACTTATCAATGCAAACATAGATCTAAAATGTTGGTTTGACCTTTGAACCCTATCTACCATCACTAAGAACTTTACTCACAAAATATATAGGGAAACAATAACCTCCTGGGAACAAAATGGATTCTTATGCTGGTTTCAATGTGTAAATAAATTAAATGTTTTAGATATACATATGATAAAAACTGCTTACAATATTCCAACACAGGACTGGTTAAGCTTACAAAGCATTCTAATGTACACTCAAGATTTATACAGATTAATTAATAATTCCTCATTTAAAGATATTCCAAATCTAATTAAATTTTCTGTATGAATTTATATATAATAGTTGTGAAAAGAAAAAATCCATTTCAAATCTATATAAAGAGATAATAACACATAAAACAATTCCCAAACCATCATACTGGCAGTTCTTAACAAAAGGTCAGTCATTGCAGTTAACAGAAGAAATTAAAACTAACATCTTACTATCAGTTAATTACACCTCTAACACACAGTACTGGAAATATTTAACTGGAAATACTTACATAGAGCATTTTTAACACCAGATAGAATTAAAAAGATCAGTACTACTACAAATGTTTTTTGCTGGAGGTGTGAAAAGTCAAGTTAAGCAGACTGGATTCATATTTTTTATGAATGTAATAAAATTAAATCATACTGGAATGGAATCAATCATTTTTTGCAAGCTTTATTTAATGAATCCTTTACCTTAACTAAAGTATTGATAATTCTAAATGTAAATGAAGGTTCCTACCTGAATAAGACAAATATGTATTTGTTATGGTTGCTACATCTAGGAAATGCGTAACCAGAAGGTGGAATTCAAATACACCCCCAACCTTGGAAGAATTCTACACTTTACTGAAGACAACTGCATTGATGGAAATAAAAATCAAAGAACTACGAATCTATCCCAGGTCATTGGTAAATAATCCTTGGAAGAAAGTTATATCTTTGTTGGACACTCTGCAATAATCAATATTGTATCTCTGATAACTGATCTGTTAATTCTATATTTAATAACATGCAGTGTATATAATTGAAAGTTAGGTTATTGTAAATATTGTATATAGTTGTTTAAAATGATATTTAAAAATATTCTGTAAATGTTATTTTAATTGAAAATAAAAAAAATTTGAAGAAGAAAAAACATTTTTCAAGAACAAGTGTAGCAGCATTTGAAGTAACAGTTCATATACACACGTGCAAATGCATATAAAATAGACATGAAAAGATAAAACTTAATGCTATGCTACTTAAGAATGTAAAAATACTTAAGTACTTATTTTTTTCTTATTCTTCTTTGCAAGCTGTTTCCCTGCTCAGCTTAGCCTTGCTCCTTTCACCCTTATTTTGCTCTAGCTCACTTTGCTCCCCTACCCTACCCCCATTCCCACACACCCCATACCCTTAAACTTATAGTCCAGAGACCCCAACCACAATTGAATTTCAACTAAAAATACTACTTCCCTCCAAATGAACAGCAGCAATTCAAAATTGTGCACTCTGTTACACAATCCCATCCACAATCCAAGTACAAGTAATCATACTACTCCCCCAAAACTAACTACACCAATCCAAAATTGTGCAATCTCTAACCCAGTCATAGTGAGAATTCTGTCGACCATACATCACCTCTCTACTTTACACAAACTAAATTATCACATCAATCAAACTTATCTAACTTCACTTCTCCCTGCTACACACTATAATGTTCTACAACCCGCAAAACATGTTACTCTCATCCTCCATTCTAATCACATTAATACTATACCTAAGCTTAGCCACAGCACTCACAAATAAAACAGCTACAACCTGCTACACTATACCAACCTGTTCCACCAAGCTACCCCAAAAACAAACCCACTACTTCAGTATCTCCCCTCAACTATTTCATTATCCCTTCCCTTACAACTCCAACACCAAAATCAAAACCACTGAAACCATCAAACCTCATTTTATCTCCCTAAATTCAAACCTCAAAACTAAAAGCAACCCACTATATACTTACATAATATTGCAATTAATACAGAATTGTGACATACATTCTAAACTTGGACCAAACACACAATCAACCACCAAAAACTTAAACCTAATTACTATCAACCTAACAAGTATATGCAATAAGATAACATCCCTGCATGCATGGAATGAACAAACTAAACCAGACATATTAGCCCTAACCAAAACCTGACTATACCCCAATATAAAAGATACTGAAATTATACCCCTAACTTCACCATATACAGACTGGGCAGATCAAAAAAGATGGGTTGAGGGATAGCTCTCTTATATTCCTCCACATTCAACATTACTCCCTACCCAAACACTATACCCACATTCCAAAGTGCTGAAATACTAATAACCAACCAAACCTTAACAAAACAAAAAAATGAGTATCATCATAGTCTACATCCCACCTGGAAACAATATACCAGTCCTGGAAGATATACTGTCCTGGACATCTGTAAACATTATAGTAGAAACAGTCATCCTGGGAAACATGAACATAAATTGGCATTTCGTCACTGCAAAATCTCCCATCTCAAGTATTAATCTGTACAGCTTCAAACAACTAATTACAAACCCAGCAAGATTCAATAAAGACTTAACCAGCCACTCCACCTTAGACTGGATCCTTGTATCTCATCCAACTAACTTCTCCTCCTCAGGCACACTCTTAGAGTCACTAAGCGACCATCTTCCAGCCTTTGCCATCAGGGCTAACACCCACCTTCCAAAAAACATTGTCTAAAATCAGTTGGGAATACAACTAAATATAACCAACAAACATGTATTAACTTACAACAAAATATAAACTGGACACCCCTAAAATTTCTACCACTCAACAATACCATGCAATACTTTAATACTACATTCCTAAAAATTCTTGATAGTCTTGCCCCAGTACAAACAAAAGCTTCAACCTCATGAAATAAAGAAACACAGCATGGAATACATGGAAACTTAATAGAACCCAACAAAATCTCCAAATCTTTAAAACACTAAGTAACAGAGTAACCAAATTAGTCAAAAAATGTAAAAAAAAATATTGCTAGTCTAACCTCCAGCTACAACAAAAACACAACTCCAAAAAATGTTGGTACTCCATATCTACCCTCCTCAACCCAGGAACAAACAAGGAACACACCCCCTTACCCAATACCCTGCATCTCAAATAGCAGAGGACTTTAATAAATACTTCATAAAATCCATAGACAATTTTCTCTCCACCAAGACTAACTTAGGACACCCTCACCTAAACTTAAACACTAGCTGCAATAACTCTACACCATCCAATAAGTACCAAGCACACAGCTACACAAATAACCAACCAAATAACCCCATTACCCCCTTTTCCTTCCAACCCATACCCACCTCAAAAATAAAAAATCTACTGCTCACGCTAAAACCCTGCTCCACATCAGCAGACAGCCTCCCACCACAATACCTAAAACTCACCACAGACTCTGTTGTATAACCCATCAGCATCCTTATAAACATATTGCTCTTAGAACCCATAGTCCCTCAATATGGAAACAGTCACACATAGCACCAATACATAAAAGTGGGCACTTCACTGATATATCCAATTTTCAACCAATATCAATAATATCTCTTATATCTAAAATAATGGAAAGATGTATCCATCAACAGTTAATGAAGTACCTACTACAAAACGACCTGATAACTCGAACTCAGCATGGCTTCTGACCAAATCATCGCGCATGCACTGCACTTTTATCCTTTACAGACACTATTAACAGTGAGCCTATGGATAAAAGATACCTCATAATCTCAGTATTCCTGAACCTCTCAAAAGCTTTTGACATGGTTTCACTCCCTTTACGACTAGAATCACTATCCAATCTTGGATGCTCCACTATCGCACTTCAGTTGTTCCAGACCGATCTACATGGTTGGAAGCAAGCAGTAAAATGGTTTAACCAACTTCCCCCTTCCTACTTAACCCTACAGGAGTTCCTCAAGGCTCCATCTGAGGTCCCCTGTTGTTCAACATATTCCCCAATAATTTACACACTTCCTCTTCCCCAGGAACAATAATTCAGTATGCAGATGACTCAGCCTTAATCTGAACATCTCATACTCTCTATGAACTACAAAACAAAACCCAACAATCTTTCACAGCAGTTAAATCCTAGCTCTCAAAAGCCCAATTTTTACAAAATCTCCCCACAAAAAAACTCATAATCTTTCACCCCAAAAATACCACCCCCAGCCCAAGCCAACTTAACATCCTTGTAGCTGACAAAACTATCATAGAAAATGTTCAAGAAACTAAACTGCTAGGTGTTATTGATAACAAAATCAGCAGAAGCAAACAATTGCTTACCAGTCCAACCAAGACCACTGTGGTAAAAACCTTTCTACTCCCATCCTTATTCTACAATTCCTGTATACTAATTAATCTGCAAAATTACACAAAACTAAAATGGAACAATGTTACAATAAAATAGCAATGTCTGTTACAAAACTCCAACTACCATACACATCACTGTATACCACTACAAGAACTGAACTGGATAGAACTATCAGTACAGTTTAATGTATGAGCACGTTTGAAGTGTTTAATTGGCTATTTGATATTTCTTAGGATCCCCATTTGCCATTTTTTAAGCAATTTGATTGGTTATTATGTATCTCTTAAAGAAATTTTATTGGTGCACTTGCTTTTGAAATGCAGTTAAGAGATAACATATAATTTAATCTGGGTTTATTAGTTGCATTTAACCAGATCTGCCAGTTTAACTATTTCCGTTCTAATAACAGTTCAATAACTCCCCTCTGTCCGACATACAAACCCTATCAATGATGAAAAAAAGGAATCTCCTGAAATCTTGACATTACATAGTGTGTTTAAAAACAGTATTTGTAGAGTTGGATTTTTTATATCATAAACATGTTCATAAATCCATTCTCTAAGCATTCTAGTAGTTTTACTTAGCTAGAATGCACAGCAGACTGAACATGTAGTAAGGTAAACAACCATCTTTGTATTACAATCACATACCCCTGGACATGAGAGAGTCTTATCATGTCCATCAATATCTACATATGGTCCATTTTGAATAAATTTACAATATTTGTAAAAGGAGGAAGCTACTACAAGATAGAGCAAAATCCTTAAAAGGTAAGACACCCTTGATCACTATAAGTAAAAAACTAAGAGCTCTCATAAAATCATCCAAAGCAAATTTTGAGAGAAAAATAGCTAAAGACTCAAAAGACAATCATAAGGCCTTCTTTAGCTATGTTAGAAACCTGGGAGGAAACTCCCAGATATGCTCAGAACTAGTTCAAAATGATGTGAAGATTACTGATCCTACAGACATTGCCAACATACTGGCTGACAGGTTCAGTGCAAACTTCTCCCCCCCTCCCCCCCAAAAGGAGAGATATCTATACCAAGCAATTGCAGCCCCCCAAACATCTCCAACACCCAAGTGAGAACTGCTCTCTCCAAAGCAAAAAACACAGCATCCATGGGACCTGATGGTGTCCCGGCTGTGTGCTCCACGAACTCAACGAGGAATTAAACCCACAGCTAGGACAGCTGTTTAATCATAGTCTTACCTCTGGATACGTACCCAGGAGTGGCGCACTGCAACTGTGGTCCCACTTCACAAAGGCGGTGCCTCCACCGACCCTGGAAATTACCGGCCCATTAGCTTGACAAGCCTTATCTGCAAAGCCATGGAGAGGATCATAATGGACCTCATAAATAAAGACATAGGGAATTTGCAGACTTTGGATCCATCCCAGTTTGGCTTTGTCAAAGGCAGATCATGCCTTCTAAACTTGGTTGACTTTTTCAAACAGTCACCAAAGCCATTGATGAGGAAAGGCAGTCCATACAGCCTACCTCGATCTGGCGAAGGCCTTTGATACAATACCCCACTCGGGTATCATTGAAAAACTCATCAGCTTAAATGTTAACCCATACATCACAAGATGGGTTGCAAACTGGCTGAGTGACAGAACCCACAGGGTCAGAGTTGCTGGCGCCATGTCAGACTCAAAGCCTGTCACAAGTGGTGTACCACAGGGCTCAGTCCTGGGCCCACTCTTGTTTGGCATCTACTTTTCCAAGTACAAGCAAACACAGGAGGGTTATGGCTGACAAAGTTTGCAGATGACTGCAAACTGGGCCATAGTAGAAAACACATCTGACACAGATATCCTTCAGAAGGGTCTCACAGAAATGGATAACTGGTGCCAGAGCCATGGCCTAAAGTTAAATGCCAAAAAATGCATAGTCATACCCTTCGGGAAAAAGAAGGTTACCCCTAGCTACCAAATAGGTGGCAATCCACTGAGTACAGAAGAAGTTATCAGGGACCTGGGGACCCAGGTTGATAGTAGTCTGTCATTCGACACCCATGTAGCTAAAGTAGTTAGGAAGACCTTCTACATTGCCCACCTTATCATGAAGGGATTCTCATCTAGATCAAGGGAGGTCATAGTCTCCCTATACTCATCACTCATCAGACCAATGATTGAGTACAATGCCCCATTCGGAATGTATCTGACCCGACACTTGCAGCAGCTGGAGAGGCCACAAAGTTCCTCACCAAAAGGATAAAGGGTCTCAAACATCTGTCCTATGCTGGCCGACTGAAAGAACTCCTGCTCTATTCAGTCGCCACGCTTGCTCAGAGGTGACCTTTGCCTAACATACAAGGCCATGTCAAACCCAGATTTGATGAATATGCTTCACCTCAAAAATCTAGATCCGTCAGAGCCACAAGGGCGGAGACTTAAACCTCGACACGGCTATTAATAGGACGTGCTGGAGGGATAGATTCAT
Source organism: Protopterus annectens (assembly GCF_019279795.1). Lineage (NCBI taxonomy): Eukaryota > Metazoa > Chordata > Ceratodontiformes > Protopteridae > Protopterus > Protopterus annectens. The sequence continues at coordinate 893,154,520 of NC_056745.1, forward strand.
CACCCAAAGACTCCTATGCTGTGGAATAAAATCCCGGTATATGTGAGGCAGAGCACCTCGCTGGCCTTGTTCAAGAGAAATCTTGACCAATGGATGGGAGATCGCAGATATACCCCAGGGATTACCTCAGTGTCACTGCTCAACAGAGGCACAGCAAAATAATGGGTATAGTTCCCCATACTAAAGGGGTGGCGTAAGCCACAAAACTATGGGCTAGGCTTGTAAATGCCCTCGGGCAGATAGCCTAGTATGAACCTATGAACCTATGAACCTATTTATAATGGCCACACTGTCATTTTTGAATGTAAAAATCTTGTGGTACTACTAATTTTTTTCAAAAATATTATTGAGGTTTTTACCTCTACTGTATGTAATTTTGGGTGCTAGACCCAACACTTTGTGTTCTAGTAATCAAATTGCTTAAAAATGGCAAATGGGGATCCTAGGAAATATCAATAGTGAAAACTATCCTCCAACTTTCATTTACAATACCTCTTAGTGCTGGTGTCTGGTTATATCTAATAGTCATACCACCAACCCTTTCATGATTGTTGGTGACAATCTTTTTATTCTGAGAAAATTCATCTGTTTTATTAGTGTTACTAAGTAAAGGGAAACTTTGCCCTGCCTACCTTCTAATATTTCTGTCTTAACAGATTCGACCAATTCAGTAGGATAATCCCTTTCACAGAACATATTGGCAAGCTTGTCCAGCTCCTCTGTAAATATAGTGTCAGGAGAAACTAATCTTGATAATATTCTTCTTTTAAAAAGGGGGATGGCAGCTATTATAGTGTAGAAAGGAGTTTGAAAAGGTCTCCTTTCTGAATATGATTGCAACATATCTTTTTTGCTGCCTGTCTTTAGTTATTGCCACATCAAGAAAGTTGATTGAATCACTTACAACTCTAGATGTAAACTCCAAGAAGCTAGTGGAGGCATTTAGTTCAGCTAGGAAATGCTTGAACACAGAAACATCATTGTTCTACAAAATTAGGATGTCATCCAAAAATCTGAAACAACAAAATACTTTATTGAAGAACTTGGAAGTGAAAACCTTGGTGTGCTCCCAATCTGCAAGAACTAAATTTGTTTAAGTGGGAGCACATCTAGCACCCATCACTACCTCTGTAATTTGATGGTAGAACTCACTATCAAAATAAACCAAATCATTTTTAATACAATTTCAAGGAATTATTGAATAACATATAATCTCATTGGCATTCTTTGTTTTGTCCTTCAGTAACATATTGTGAAAATGTTGTAAACTCTCATCATGTGGAATCACTGAGAACAACTTAATCACATCTATGGTAATAAAACTAACATTTTCCTTGAATGGAACAGAATTTAACAAATGTAACAAATGCCAAGAGTCATAAAGAATATAGTTCTCACTTTCCACTAAAGCTTTACAACTTGCATCAACATACATAGCTAGGGGCTAGCTGCTGACACGGTAGGTCTAAGTGGAGGATTTTGTATACACTTATGCACGTTTGGTATTCCAAAGATTGCAGGAATTACTGGCTTGTTGACTTTAACAAAATCTAAAACATCTCTTGACATAGCCCACTGAAGAACAAGATCATTCAAATAAAAATCAATTCAGAGAAGGCAATTTTACTTTCATTTTTGATACCTGACAATATGTAGATGTGTCATGTAATGAATCCTGCATCTTACTTGCATAAAGGAAGAAATTCATTATGACAGTCCCACAACCCTTACCCAGTTTCATATCATGGATCTCCTTATTGCCCTTAATCTGGGCCAACAGTTCTCTTTCTTCAGATGTTAAGTTGTCTTTTACTTTACTACTATTTTTCAAGAAACTCTGAATTTACCCTCACAAACTTTCTTGAAAACAGAAATTATAGAGCAGCAAGATGGTACAAACATAACTCTTCCTTTTCAAAACCAAGAAACTACTGGTGGGGCGGGGGAAGAAGAACCAAAAACCATATATAAGGTTAAGCTGTCTAACAAACAGCTTAAAATGCAGTAACACGTGTACTATGTCCTGCTTAAAGACAGGAACAAACTTAAACCCCTCTTTGAAAAGTGAAACATCTACTATCCAGTTCACGGTAACTATAATTAAATACTTTAAAGCCATCAGTTTTTAATAATTTTGCAACAACCATTGTAGTTCTCTAAACAGTCAGTAAAAAAGTTTCACTTATTTTGTTCTTCTTGTTGCTCCTTCCTTTTCTGGTCCATTTCAATTGATTGGGAGAATTCAGTTGCAGACTCCGAAAAGGGGGATTCTGTAGAACAAATCTATTGGAGGGTCTTCTTTCATTATGGTCAGGTTCTCCAGTTCCAAAATTGTGAAATACCTCAGTGTCATTGGTAATGAAAGGGCTAAGGACTAGATTAAAAGCATGTTCCTGCTGCTTTTCATTATAAGAAGTAAGTACCTTATTTTGATAGTACTGCTTAGGTTTGGGATAGGCACGATTTTCATCATACTCTTGCTTTTCCCTAAGTATTTTTTTTTTGTTTCCTTATTTTATTCTTTTTTACAAGATTGTCGTCCTTATTAAAAATCTTGAAATATTCTTGTTTGTACACTGAAAAAGATGGATCAGCCTTAGTGTTATTGTATAATTGCAGTACTTCATTCTCCAAAAACTGGATTTTATGCTCATTGTCTGTAATAAGCAATTTAACTAACTCAGTACCTGTACGGTCAAACAGATCAATAAGTTCACAGTGTAAAGGGGAATTAGACAGTAAACCAACTGGAAACTTCCAAACTACCACACTCATTTAAGTACATACTTTCAAGCTGTAAATTTCTATACTTAATGAGATTTTGCTCAAACAATCTAATTTGTGAAATAAGAGTACCTTTACTTGTAGGTTCCTGTATCATGAAGTCTGGGATGGAAATCCAGGCTTTAAGGTTGAAGTGGGAGTGATTATCAAAAGGGTTAGCATATACACATAAGTCCTGTGTAGAGCAGCAAGAAACACTGCTGCACATAGGATTAACTAACCCTTTTCATTCCCCCACCGCTGGTGTTTGAACAAACTCTGGTAATACCAAATTGCCCTAATAAAGATTCTTGACAGCATCTCTGACTGCTTTCATAATTATGATACTAGCAGCATCCCTCCTGACTTGGCAGTAAACAGTGAGATTACTCATTGACAAGGCATTACATCAATATGTGCATGTCACTATCTTGTCAACCATCTTCGTACTGATAACCATTTCTCTTTCAGTTTCACCAACTATGCCACCAAACCTTACAGTGGGGATAAAGCTCTGACTGCAACTCAGGTAACCTGAGTTCAGTTAGCTGCTCAAGTGTCTGCTGGAGCTAGTAGGGAGGGAGACAGAATGACATGGTCATTAGAAGGCAATGCTTGGTCACATTTCTCCTGGGAGTGGGGGATGGTGATGACATGCTGGTGGAGGTGGAATGAATCTAGAGCTCAAGTGGAGAGAACAACTTAAGTGGCAGTCAGACTAGGTGATCAGGTAGAACCAGTGGCATTGTAGGCTTAGGGTACAGTGTGGGATGCACCAAGGATTAAACCTCATGGCCAGCCTAGCCAAAGGAAAGAATAATGGTGCTTCTTAAGTGGGTAGGGCTAAACTAATACATAATCAACTGCTCCTCCTGAAGCAGCTATGGTGGTACTCTGGTTCAACACCTCATCCATAACATGCTTTATCAGCTAAGTTTGGGGGCTGTGGCCCTGGCTGGAAGGTTAACCAGTATTATATGTTAGTGGCTTATTGTAGGAGATTTCTGAGGATGCAGTACAGCTAAGAGAATGTAACCCCAATGTATCAAGTAACCACTAGAACTGAAAAAGCTTGGCATTTCTAAGTACCTTTCTGTTATAGCAATCCATGCTAAATACACAGCCTAATCTCATGAGTGACCAAGAAAAACATACAAGAAGAAGACCAGCTCGATAATGTATAATGATGTTAACCAAATCAGCCACGGTTCCTCTACAGGTCCTAAAATGTTATGAGACAAGCCTCCAAGGATTGAATGTTGAAATAATCTGGGAATAGCTCTTATTCTGAAGGTTTCAATATACATAATTTATGATAAAGCTTGAGTGTCACTGTACCTTGGCCTGGCTGATGTTATTTGCCATACTAGTTTGCCCAAACTTACCATATGTGAAACTGGATACTACTGATATAAAACACTTGGATAAACTGTTTGTAGACCATTGTAGTGATGGGTAATAACAAAACTAGCCCATAGTATAAATATGTAGACAGGGAAATGCCTAACCTCAAACATAATAGCTTGGTTGCTTTGCTCTGATTAGTTGAATACTACATCATTAAGAACTGGAAAATAAAAAAGGAAATTTCACATGACAGCTGGTATCTTTCTATATCTGAGGCAAGAAAGGCTGAGCCTTAATCTCAGTAAATACCTTACAAAATATCTGAATTTGCTAAGCAAACTCTCCTCCAACTTGAAAGATCAAGGCATTGTAGTGGTGAAGGGACTGCATGCATTTGTGATTTTTGGAGCTATGGTGTCTGGAGTTTTGTGCCCCTCATATGGCCAATCTTGGCAGATAGGTCTAAAATAATGTGCCAGTCAAGTGATGATCCATAATTTCAAAATAGACTCATGTGATGCATTTCTTAATAAACAAAATCAAAGAACCTATCTGGAACAAGCATACCCGGATGCACCTCTGAAGCCAGATCTGGGGTGGTATTTGCTGATGAGTTGTGGATGGCCAGGTGATCCCCATAGACCCCTGGGTTTAGCGTGAAAAAGATTCATGGAACTACCATGTGGACGTATTGCCCACAAGGTGAGGGATTGAAAATCCAGTGTGATGCCAGACAAGTAACAGGCAGAAGATGGACAAAAATGGAACATACTTGACACTAGCAGTGGAGACTGACTCTTGGGAATTAGATGGCACCTCAATGGTTGATAAGGAGACAGAATTTGTATACGTTGAAAAGTATCAGCTAGATATAGTTGGTCCAAAAAATTAGCACCTGGAGACAGGTAAATCTATCCTCACACAAAAGCAGCAGTAATATAACAGAAAAAAGAAGACCACAGCACGGAAGAAGTGCATAAATAATGTATTACACAGAGACTAGCAATTTCACATCTTATTGATGCTTCTTCAGATCTTAAAACATATTAATAAAACACACCTTTAAATATTATCCAATTAATACAAAACAGCCAATAAAACTTGATACAGAATATTAATTATCAAGTGCTGATAGATCTGCCCTGACTCCTCCAACCATACAACAAGTTGATGGTACGATGCATATGCGTCCAGGAAATACATCAACCAATGAGCAGGTTGGAAGTAGCATCTCGATCAACCATAATGCAGCTAAAATGTCTCCAATTCCACTGATGAGTGATGGTCAAACAGAGTTGATAGATACGAGTTCATCATTGCAAGCTAATGAAGCTTTTTCCAGGGTAGTGAGGCAAATTACCCTAAAGATCCCAGAGCAAGTGGAAGTGAGGAAATGGACAGAGTCATGAGGAAGGTCCCAGCAAAGGAGGGGGCAGAGTGGAATGAAACAGAAGAGTGACAGTCCTCTTCCACACAACAAACAAGGCTGAAAGTAAAGAGTAAGCATAAGAATACTATTGTGAATTTATCCAATTTCAATGTATCAGCAGCTTGCAATAGTCTGTGTGACAAAGGCTTGCAGTTTATTTCATCAAAGGCTGAAACTATAGAGGACTCACTGACTGATTTATGTATTTTTGTTAGAAATGTTAGTTTGAAGTTAATCTTTAATGATAAAACAAATGAATGCTCTAATATATGTAAAAAATCAAGTACCTTTATACCTAATAACTGTCCTGTATTGAATGCTTTTTTGAATTTTGATCTTAGATTGCTTTATGATAATAATAAGAAAAAAACTTACAATCTTTCATATAATGAGTATAAAACAATTGAATTGTGTGAAATTGTGGACATAATAATTAAGCAAGCTGATAAAGGTGGAGCTATCATTATTTTAAATAAGTCTGATTATATTGAATTATTGAATGAATGTTTGAATGATGATATGACCTTTAAAGAAATTATCTTCTTTGATGTTAAAAAACATGTAGCAGATGTTAGTATGTTTATTTATGATTTACAACTACAGGGTGGATATCTCTTTAGATACAGTCCCTTGCCCGAGTCTACCAGTTATTTACGGTATACCAAAATTGCATAAGTCTTTGACTAGACCCACACTGAGACCTATCGTATCAGGAAGGGGATGGGTGACTGAACCCCTATCGATTTATGTGCAGAGCGTACTAATTAAATATTTGTCCTTATCTCCAAGTTGTATTAGGGACATGGGTGATTTTCTGAGTAAACTACATGCATGGTATGTTAATAAAAGTGATGATGATTACCTAATGATTACCCTTGATATTAATTCACTCTTTACTGTAATCCCGAATGAATATGGCATGGAGGCCATCCAAAAATTCTTGCGTAGTAATACTAATATGATGGGAAGAGCAATAGAGAATATATGTAGTCTCATAGAAATTGTCCTAAGAATATTTTTCTGTTTAATGGTCAACCTGTTCTGAAAGTAGCGGATGTGGCTATGGGGACTCCCAAGGCCAACACATATGCTAACATTGTGTTAAATGAAAGGGAAAGTGAATATATCACTGGCTCAGCCAACCCTTTTATTTTACCAATGTCTTGTGGATGATTGCTTTCTGATATGGAAAGGGGTGGAAGAACAGCTTATATCTGACTTTGTAAGCTATCTGAATAATACTACATCTTTTTTCAAATTTAAGATGAATTTTTATGTAATAGTATAGCATATTTAGATGTATATTTGTATATAGAATGTAACACATTGAAGACCACTGTGTTTAAGAAGGATGTTCAAGCAAATAAATTTACACATATTGATAGCATGCATGCTAGGCACATCTACTATGGAATTATAAAAAGTCAAATGGTGAGGGTTATTGGCTTAACACAGATGACATAAAATGTAGAGAACAGATGAAAGAGTTAAGTGAAGATTTCGAAAACAGAGGCTATAATAAAAAGTTGATTGAGCAAACTATTAACTATGTAATAGAACAAAAGATCAATGATAAGATCATATTTTAGTGAAGGAATGGAGGGTGAAGTACAAGTTGAAAGGAATGAAATTGACAAGAATATGATTAGGTATATAACAACGTACAATAATATGGCTAGAAATGTTGAAAATGTCATTTGAAAAAATTGGAAAATTTTAATGTCTATGCCTGAAATGGTTACTTTATTGGGTGTTAGACCTAGGTTCACATATAGGAATAGTATTAATTTAAAAAGGCAATTATGCTATAAAGAGTTTGATGTCAATCTTGTTACTCAAATGTATAACAGATATGGCATCTTACCTTGTCACAACTGCTCTTGTTGCAGGAATATTTGTGATTTGAAATACTTTAGTTATCCTATAACAAATAAAAAACATGAACTTAGGTCTCAGGCAACATGTAATATGATGCATGTAGTAATTATAGGAACTTGTGTGCAATGTACATGTTTTTATGTAGGAAAAAGCTCAAGACACCTAAAAGATCCTATAGCTGAACACAAGTCTGAGATAAGGAATTTAGTAACAAATGTTCTAGCAAAACATATTATGGATAGGGGTCAGATGCATGAGTTTAAATTTAAAGTATGAGAAGTTATGCATAAGAATTTGAGAGGAAGGGATGTTATTAATACATTGTATATAGCTGAATATAAGTGGATAACTATACTTGAGGCTGATAGGCAACCAGGGCTAAACAATATGATAACAATAAAGCCCATTTTGGTTCATAAACAAAATCAATATAAATGAACATTATCTGCTATATTTTTAATTTAATATATAATTTGAAGTATGAGAAAATATTTATGTATGGTATTAATTATATAGTACCTGTTGGTTTTACTGTTGTTTAAAGTCTGAGAATTTTGTATTAATAAGTTGTTTGCTTCTATTGGTGGGCTGTGTCATATGTGTCATTCTGCTAGAGTATATAATGCCTGTTTTTTAATTGTGTGATGAATACTGATGAAGGGTGTTTGTTTCCAGAAAGCTTTGTTCTATATGCAATAAAGCAAGTGTTTCTACTACTTGGATTTTGTTTTTATCTTAACAGAATATTAATTAACCAATTAAATCACTTAAAAAATGTATTTACTTCGGGATATGATACAATCCATATCCCACTATCCCATTACAATAGGACCAATAAGAACATTTTACAAAGTATATAGTGACCAATTAGATATCTTAAAAAACAACACATGAAAACTTCAGAGAATCATATATAACCAATCAAATCACTTTAAAAGTGCTCATACTTTAGAATATGGTTCTAAAGAAGCCACTTTGTGCAAGCCATATCTCCTACATGGTTTCAATAGAGTGAATATAAACACTTAATTAGATAGTAAAAAAGCTCATTGTTATTAGTTTCATCTTCGTCTAAGTGACAGTCAAGTACAGCTCCTTTTTCAGTGCAGCCTGTTGGATTTCTTTCAGAAAAGAACAACATTTTTTACTTAAGCACAGTGAATGGTCTACTCATCATCTCTTCTGGAAATGAAAGTAGGTGAGAAGGCAACAATTCACTGAGGTGGTACAGAGGCAACAGGCACCCCCACACTGGTAACCCTGATCTACATGATGCTTGCCAGCTGTTGGAAGTTGTCATGAGGCCACACTGATAGGTCAGTGGAAGTGGCCACAGTTATCTGTGCCACAGTAGTAAGTGCTAAGCTAAATAGCTGTGAGGCTGGTAGGCTGCATTCTTGGGGAACAGAATGGGAATGACATCAGTTTTGTTGAATAAGTACTGCTTGAGCTGGTTTTGACTCTCTTCATTCATGGCTGGAATGGTGATGGGCAACTGTTTGGTTGTCATCTCTGAAAGTGTAGTATTGAATATGCATCAGCTATAGAGCCATATGCTCCTGATACTAGCCTTGTTCAGCTTGAAAGTTATTTTGACTGTCATGCCTTTCATGATTGCACTAAACTATTTATTTAATTAAATAATGTATCTATTTTGTTAATTGGGTAGGTGGACTGGTCTTGAGGCCACTTATAGACATGACCTGCGCCAAAAAAGCAGAACAAAATTTACTATTCAAGATAAGTACATATATACATGAAATAACTTTTTAAAGTACAATTACACTAAAGGCATATGCATAAACATTACAACATAAATGAGTATTTATTATGTGCAGTATATTTTGAACATATTACAAACTTTATAATATATACTGTTCAAACAAGAAGCACAAATACCTAAGCAGACAATGGCTTTTTGTACATGTCTTCATTACCTTGGATATCATATGCTTTACTGCCCCCATTGTGACCCTTTGTGCTATCAGAATGTACAGGTGAGTTTTATTGTTTGTAGACAGGTAACATCATCCAACTTTGGGCATGTGAACGTTGATCTAGTCAGTACTGTAGATAATGAATATATTTATTAATGCCACAATGACATAGTCGGTCATGTTCTAGTAAATGACTGAATGTTTGATACATACCAGCAAATGTGCAACAGTCACTTCTTGGGAGTTTGTGCACATGTATGTGTGCAAGATATTAGTATTTATTTTATTACAGCTACTAAATGAAAGTGAATATAGTTTAAATATGACTTTTTTCTGCATGTGTTATGTTAAAGAGCTTAAGACAATAATAACTAGAGCCAAAAGAAGTAGATGAATGCCTGTGTCTGTGGACAGATGAATGTCAGTTTGTGTAACTGTGTCAGTGATAGTGTAGAATAAAAAGTGTATTTATGTTGTAAGCTATAGGCATATGTCTGACATCACTATGGCTAGGTAGGTGGCTAGTGTGCTACTGTAGGCAATTTTTTTTTCACTGATGAGTCACATAGCAGACAGACATGCTTACCTCAGTGTGTCTCCAACAAGTAATGACAAACAATAGTTTTCACATGGGAAAGATTTATAAAGGTGTGCAAGTTTTGTAAAATGAGCTTGATCTCACAGAACGTAACTCAGAGGGCCGGCTTAAAGTTTGTTGAAGTTCTGGGAAGAAGAAGAAGAATTCTATTCTCCTGTCTCTTGGAAAGACTGATAAATATTTATTCAACGTAGGAAAATGCAGTCTTGAAACTGGGTTGATACAGTATACACCCATCTGAGAAATGATAAAATTCTATAAAAAGATAAGTGTCCCCTTACTAGATGCATATTTATTTCTCTGTACATTACGTGTGGATTAATGATCCCTATCCCATTGTCACTGGGGATATTGGAATTCTAATACATGTAAGGGAATGGAAGAGACACTTGTGTAGCTTGTTAATAAGCAACCATTGTAAATGTCACAAAAATAATTATTAAATAACCATGCACATCTTAGGCTCTGAACATTGGCTTCAAAATCCAAATCATTTATCTGGGGTGCACAATGCAGTTTTATTTCCTATAATCTATTAATATAAATCAGAGCAACCATTTTGACTGATGAAAACAGAATACATATACAAATAAAAATATTGCACAGACAGAAATAGTTACAGTTTGATCCCATTTTCACTTTGTGAATGAATCTTGAAAGAAATACAACCTACAATGCTCTGCAGCACATTAGACCACGATGTTCAATGGCTTTTGTCAGTTATATACATGTAAGAGACATAAAAAATAATAAGCAAACAAGCCCTATAGCAGTGCACTTTAATGAATGTCATAATGGTAACCCGGTAGGGTTACAAGCAACAGTTTTAGACAGGGTAGAAATGAATTTGTATATGAGCAAACAACAAATGAAATGTTTATTAAGAAAAAAAGAAGATGTTATGATTTTAAAGTTTAAAACAATGAACCCTGTGGGTTTAAATCAAGAATATATATGGAAAAGTGTGCTATAATGCAGTACTGTGTGTTTTAATGGATAATTGTTTTTTTTTTAATTGTTTAATAATGTAATGGGGTAATTTAGTGTGTATAAAATGGGGGGTTGTGATTATTTAAATGTATACTCTGATAAAGGTGTATTAAGCCGAGGCGCTAGAGAAAACAAGTTTTGTGGATTTGTTTTATTAAATATTCTATAGAATTGCATCAAGACTAGTCTAGAGTTTGTTGTTCATCATATTTTCGTTTTCCAGAAGTGGTTTACAAAGAATGTTTTTCAGTTTTCACAGATTTTTGAGTTATGTTTCATTGCATTCAAAAATTGATAAAGCACAATTCCTTTTTGAATGATTTGATGGTCGGTGTGTGACCACTCATTTATTTTCAAAATAATTATGCACAGAGTTGGCCTTATCACAATGTAATTATATCCTGATTGAGTTAGACCCGCCTACTCAGCTGGTCTTTGCAGCTCCACCTTGCGTTAAAATAACCATCTGTCCCTGGAATGGATGTCCTGGAAATCGATCATTTAGTGGTCAGTGATTCTGTAACATGACTGTATATTTCAAAAGTTGTTTTGTTTGTTTATTATGGTTTTGCTATTCTTGAAGGGGTGTTCTGTAGTTATTCTCCCCTTTCATCATATTTTTTTCTGTACATATACATGCATAAAAGGCAATAAAATATGTTAATTTAAAAACAATGTCATGGTTAGTTTACAGTAATCCAGTAAGGAAACCACAGATCTATTTGAGATGCCTATGATCTTAGTAAACTAACTTAGCTACTGTTTTCCTAACTAGCAGAAACACCCTTTTTCCATGGTGTCTCCTGGTATCTGACTTTAATATCAACTTTATTTAAAAGAGATGTTGGAGCGTATGAAATATACTTAAAAATTCATCATTTTCCTGTAACTTGGCAAGCTATCATATCACACGACAGGTTACCAAATGTTTAAATCATTAGAAAATCTCTCCATAACATAAATAATAAAAAACACTGTCCGACTGTATTTGTGGATTCATTCTACTATCCTCATTCTGTTAATACGGTTGTGCCACTCTTGCTAGAACTAATTGGTTTGTTGTACTTCAATAGTCATAATTCTCCTTCCCATTGTAGAAAAATCCATCAGTAATCTCACCAGTTTACAGCTTTCTACCAAGCTATACAAATCATCTACAACATATCAAGTGCATATATATTCCAGTGGTGCTTCCATATTTCACAGATGTACAGGTCCATTAACATACCTGCAAACATTTGCTTTTGCCCTGCTCTAGGAAAGTGCAGGTTGAAGTTTCTTGGGCAACCAACAAATAGAGTTTCTTATTCCTGCTTCTACCACAACTATATAACTTAAAAATTGTCCCTGTGTAGTCACTCACCTTAATTAAGACTGACCTTTGAAGTATACACCTGCCTAACAACTCATCCTGGACTAATATCCTTAGTAAAAATATTGCATATACTTTTTGTCTTAACATGTCTAACCAGAATTACGAATCTTTTTCATGCTACCTTCATCTTACATCACTAATTTACTAATGTCATTATATAGATATTACCTAGCACCTAAACATTTCCTTTTCACATATGTATCAAATAGCCATTATTGAACAAGCTGCTGCTTTTGACCTAGTAGCCATATCTACACTTAATGTTGTTTGGTAAAACTTCTTTGCATTGTCACCTTTGATCATTTTCCTACTGTTTGTTACTATTTATCAAATGTACCTTTTGAGGTCAGTTCACTTACACCAAATGAATGGCACCCTGATTGAAAAAATTGCATTTTTTGATAATATGAACACTTGTTAATATTGCCACTTTGGAGAATAGAATATAAATTACATTTTTCAATCTACTGCACACTCCTATGTTTTTCAACATTGCTGGCAGACTCTCATCAGCACCTTAGCAGCATCATTTTGAGGTATTTTATAGAATTGTATCACTTCCTGCAACCTTGCTGTTAGCAAGGCTTTCTAGGGCCCATTTAACTTTACTTTCCAGGATGTCTGCTTCTAGGTGAGAGCATATAAGACTTTAGCTAAGACTGCCAATAGCTACCTGAATAGTAAATTTGTAAGTGCTAATCCCCATTTTACTTGTGGATCACTTGTGTCTAATATTCGGAGATATTTTAAGGAGGCTGAACACATAGGGACACTGGGTAGCACAGAATGCGCAAGTAAAGAAGGGATGAACTGAATAAATTAATATATATTCTCACAGAGAGAACAGCACACTAAAGGCAGACAGAAAAGCATGCTAACGGCAGAAGAAGAAGCAGATGCTAGTGTAACTCCACCATGAATAAAAACCAAGAAAGGAAATAGGATGGCACAGAGGAAGGGAACAATGCAGTGTGGGGATGAGGCGAAGTAACAAGTATGTGAGGTACTTCCAGGGAACAGCAGGTGGTAAATCCAGGGAACTTCGGGGCAGAGTATGTATTATATTCAAGAGAACATGGGATCTCTGAGTAAAAATCTGGGACCTGAAATGTGAATTGTGTTGGTTTGTTAGACAAGAATAGGCAGAATGAGGTTGGAGATGGAAAACAGGAAGCAGGATTCTCTGGGAAGGAGTAGTACATTTAAAGAAAAACATATTAAGACATGGAACAAGGTTGTTAGAGAAGTAGAGAAGAAGGACATTGTGTAGGAGGACAACATAAGGAAACAGCTGGACAGGTAGAAAAGACTGGTTGAGTAGAGCAGAAAACAAAAAAAGATAGTGGAAAAAATATTCACTGGAGAAATGCTGAGGAGCAAGGACTTAATGAAGATACAAAGACAATTATGAATAATAAAACAGGGTAAGGAGGTAAATTCAGAGGTGGTCAGACAGGTGACAGCAGCAGAGGGAAAGGTTCTGTGATTAAAATGTGAACCTGATGTGATGTTCGCTTAATATTTGGGATCACAACAAAGAAACATTCATAAAAAATAAATATTCAACTTTTAAACTGCCAAAAAACACTAAATAAAGAAATTATGCAAGGGGGAATCACCCCATGATTCTCTTAACATAGATGGCTATTTCTGCCATACCCATAATACTTATTAACTCTGAAGGGCTAAAGATACATCTCTAGGATACTGCAATCTTAATGTATAATGCACATAATAAGAATTACACAATAGAGCTCACACATTAAAAAACAGTAATATCTCACATTTAAGTCTGTCTCTCAAGGGGGAGCATGGGGGAAAGGGTTAAAAAGGGATAGGGAGACATAACTTGAGGTAGAAGGAATAGTTGGAAAAGGCAGTCAGGATGATGTTCTGCACAGGTGGTCATGGGCAGGCAGGCATAGTACAAGGGAAAAAAGAAGCTTGTAAGCTTATCCTATAGGGAGCAAATGGGTGTGCTAGCAGTGAATGTCTTGGTCAAAAGATGCTTTAAATGTGAGTGTAGAGAAAAAAATTTCAACTTGATAAAAATATTTTCAAGGGCTAATAGTGATGAAACTGAAAGGAAATCTATGCCTCATGTAATATACTGTCAGAAGGTGCTTCTGTTATCTACTTTGTATTCATCATTGGTCAGGTTAGAAATGTCAAGAATCACCAATGTTTTCAGCAGATATGTACCTTTAATTAGTGATGACATGTCAGTTCAGTATAAATGATGCCATACTTCAGCATCATACCTCTCAACTGTCTAGATTTTCAGAGTATCCATATTTTTTCTTCATATTTTTGATCTGTTCCACATAAAATGTGTGGTTTTCTGGAAAATCACTGGAATGATCTGAGGACTGAAGTCTCCATATAATGACATACATTTTTTCAGACTTCAAATCCTTCAGAAAATGTAACATAAACCCTGTTAATCTAGCAACTTTCTAAGTTTATAACAGCAATATTTAAAATCGGTCCATAATTTTGGGCCTTTGTCCCACCATCTTGTCAACCATCATCCAGATTTCTTGCACCATGAGTTTAAGAGGTATGTTTAGCATCTTACACTCAAATTATTGCATTTTGTAATTCAGAGTGCATTATGGATTACATTGCTTCTTAAATTGGTTGTATCACACACTACATTTAAAAGGGCAATGGTGATTTAGACACATACATAATATATTCATTCATTTATAGGTCCATAGGTAAGTATTAGGCTATCTGTCTTTGCGGGCCATTTTAAGCTTAGCCAATTTCCCATAATAGCAATAATAATAATAATGGTTTTAAGACTGACTTTGATCATTTCATGGTTGATAATTATATATTACTCCTAAGGAGAATAACTGGGATCATGTCATAGACAATTTGAGCGGACCCATGCACGAGATAAAGCATGTAGGAGCTTCCTTTGTCCATTAGTAGTACCAGGGGGTTGTTCTGGAGTAAACTTTCTATTACCTACCCAAGATCTATGTTGCGCTTAAATTTGAACAGGGGTGTTTAATGTAGATGGAAAGTCTGTTCCAGTTCAGTGGTATCCTCTGCAAGATATACTGTCCTTCCAAACTGTTCTTTTGCGCATTCCAAATGTTGCATGTATTTCGACATATACATGCCAAAGGGGGCATTATACTTGATGACTGGCCTAAAGAGAGTTGTGTAAACAGGAGCAATGAAAACCCAAGATCTAGACACATTCCCTTTGTTTATAAGCTGTACAATATAGAAGGACTTTCTTATGACACTGGACCTATGTTGGTTGAAAGTTAGGCTGCTATCTTCATACATTCCCAAACGTCAAACAACTGGGTCAGCTGTTAAGAGCACATTGTCAATGTGGTGGTTCCCCTGGAGTAGATGACTTACAAAAGGGTACAATCATGTTTCTTTGGTTTACTATCATAAGTTTGAAGTTCAAAACGTAAAGATAGCAAAAGAGCAGTTTATATGAGCGACATGCAGAATATTAATAATGTTGCAAAATCCATTGGTTCGAAACTACTGCAAATATTTCAAATCCCCAATTTTTTTTAACCAATACAGCAAATCCTCCACTTACCTTTCCTTCCAGTTACCTGCCACCTTTTCAGCAGTACTAATGTACCATTTCAGTACTGCATGGCACTCTAATCATGTTTTTGCTGGGGGGGCTGCACCCACCTGCAACTTATATAGTCCATCTCCAAGATCGCACTACAGTGTGGAAAAGGGTAAATTTCCCATTCCACACTGTACCACAATCTGTAGTCATAACATTGACCACTTATAAGCAAGTGCACAGTAGCATTCGCTGCAACAGTCACTCACAGACATGATGGTCAGCAATACAGGAATCAGTCATCTGACATGCGACATTCCCATATTCGCTGAATCATCCTTCTTCGTTTTAATAGTAAACATGTATTTTTTACCATTTAGTTTCAGTCCATGATTTTGGCATCAGTTACTTATTTTAGACAAAATTTCCTGCGAGATGGCTAATTCATTGGAAATTCAATGCCTGACCATCACTTGCAGTCATTTTTAAACTTAGTTAGCCAGAGCCCTTTGGTATTGACTTTAACTTCAGAGAAGAAGATGCTAAACAAGAGAGGTCTCAGCACAGAACCCAGGGGAATTCTACAGGTGACTGGTCTCTTTGTAGGTATCTTCCCTTATTTTGATCTCCTGTGCCCTATATGTGAGTCAGTTGGGAATCCAGCAGGTAATGTAAGATGTAGGTTTGTTTATTTTAGCAGCTTTATAATACTTGGCATTATATATACCCTGTTGGAACTAATAACTTAGAATACGTACATGTGTGGATCAAGGATGTAGTAGCAGTGTCCATGTGCTTGCAGAATAAAACATCGCTGTCATGTTTGCTATCAAGGGTCAGCAAAACAAGAAAATAAAGGCTTAAGTAGTTCATCTGATAAATTAGGTAATGGAGGTAAGAGCAGGGTTCTGGGATATACAGTAAATGTGGGAGAGCTAAGGGAAATGAAGACCTGATTAGCAGAGAGAAGAGCTATTTCAGTCATGCAGGAACCATGCTGTTACTGAAGGGCTGAAAAATGACATCTAAATGAGTACATATTTACATTGTCATGGAAAGGAAGTAGCAGAAGATGGTTCAGAGAAAAGAAGAAAGGCAAGAAGGGAGTGGGTGGCAATGTGGAAAACAGGAAATAGTGGTGGGAGAGAGGAAGAGGGCAACAGGAAGGAACTGTGACAATGGCTATGATAGCAAGAACTGCTTTTCAGTGTACATATACAATGAAACTGTCCTTACTTCTGCAATTTTGACTTGTATTTTGTGAATTGCTGTTTATAATAAGTATATGTATTATTCCCATATTATGGAACTTTTTTCCCTGGGCATCCACTGGAAATGAGTTCTCTAAACTCAGCATGAACAAATGCAAATAAATAAATTATCATGGATAGACTGATGTAATAGGGCAGTGCTGCATGTAATGTAAAGAATTCAGCGGCAACCACACGGAAGAACCAAAAGGAAGAAATAGCACGGGCCTAAAGACAGTCATCAGAAAGGCCAGTTAAAAATGGACAAAAACACTAGTAGTAGTGGAAGGCAGAAGAAATTAGTAGAAGCCACAGATGTAACATCATGGGAAAAGACCAAGAAGGGGAATGCAAATAAAAACATTTGGAGAGGCAGGAGTTTAGTAATGACATGAGTGAAAGAGACAAGAGACTAGATGAACAGAAATTACCTAATATGGGAAATAGCTTCCATGTCATCCTTATTAACAAGAGAAACTTAAAAAGGAAGAGAGTAAAGTTCAAAGTCTACTAATGTGGTGATACGGTTATGTAGCTTGGAACATTAGAGGAAGTGGCCAGTGATAAAATGGAATGGAAATTTCTGGTCTTGGCATACAGAATGTTTAGGTAGGACAAGCTAAGAAAAAAATGAAGATGGTGTCAGTATATGTAAAAAAAAATATTGCATGAAGAGGTTACTGACAGTGAGAACTGAGGGAAGAAGAATGTAGGGTGTGGGAGACAGGACTGTTGGATGAGATGAAAGTGTTCGAAAGGTAATCGGCAAACTTGGCACCAGTGAATCAATCCAAGTGCAAGTACAAAAGATGATGAACACATTTGAAATAGAATAACACAACGGGCAGTAAAAAGATGGCAATTAGAATGAGCAAGCCTAGGGCTGCCAAAGGTAGAATGCAGCATTCCCTTTTAAAAAATGTGAGTAAATAAAATCGATTATAAAAACTAATTTGGCATTCTTTAAGAGAAATGGGTTACAAGTAAACAAAATTCACTAACTGAGATATTTGTCATGAAACAGAGCAAAAAAATGGTTAATGGTTGTAGCCATCAAAAAGACAATCTTCACTTCCCTTTGCTTTGGTGAAATGACCGATCTACTGGTCAAAGATCCTCTGACTATGAGTTGCCATCTGTCAGTGTGGTTTATGCCAATAATGGAAGAAATGCCAGGAATGACCACAGCAATCACGTCTTGTGATAAATATCTCAGCTGTAGTTAAAGGATAGTTCATTCCCAATGAAGTAGACAGATAATCTGATGACTGAGCCAGTTTTAAAGAAGGGTGCCATTAATATGGCATGATCTAGGAAATTATTTTTATCAAACAACACACTATAGGGAGAATTCAGTAAAGGCTATTCTTTTTTTTTCGTGTAGGCATCACGCTGTGATGCTTGCAGGAACAATTTTAGATTCAGTAAACATTGCTTAGTGGTGCGCAAGCACATGCAAACAGGGAAGCTCCCATGCAATGCAAATTTCTGCTTAAGCAGGTGAATATTATACAAATGAGGCAGGTGGAGTGATCCAACAAGGCAAAAGGCATCCATGTAGTACCATGTACGTGATTGCAGTATACATAAAATGTTTACATGTACAGGAGACTACAAGGATAGAAGGGGATGTAAAAATCCACAAATATGGATATAACTCCCCTGAAAATAGTAGATCACATACACACATGTGCAAAGCAGACATTGGCAATATCTGTAAAAGGAAGGAGATATTTAAAATGAATAATATTTTTTTATAATATTTTTCAAGTTTGTACTATGAGCTGCATTGTGCAAACATGCTTAACAAAAAAAATGAAAGTAACATATATAATGTACTTTACACAAATGTATTGTAGGACCTTACATTGGGTCTGTACAATTGTTTATCCTTGCTGTTACCCACCTTACACAGCTAAGAACCATGCAGTTTCCAGGCTGTCAGCATGAATATGTATGCAAATGAGTTTCCTTTGTTGAATTCCTGAAAGGAGTCCACATATCCCATTCGTGTAGACTCCTACATGGTTTTTATATTCCCACTATGTTATTTTTTGGATTTTTTAGTGTTCAGCGTATGTGCTTACATGGCACATTGCATAGCTTAGTGGGTTTTGTGATCATATTACCCATGTGGCAGTGATGACGTAGGCATTTCTCAAGGAAAACTGGATATATTCAGTTAATAATATATACCTTTGTATATATGATGTGTGATGCTACACTCAGCACTGCACCACACATTAAAGTAAGCCCTTTAAATCAGGTCAATTACACTCTAGCCAGGTGAACTGCATCATAAGGAGCCAATCCCACATAGTGGATCTACAGCTCAACTGTATAAAGTATGCATACACCCTACATTCTGATTTTCCATCAATACTCTGAACAATTCAAGTAGAGGTTTAAAAATGTTAACCAAGATAATGCTAGGGGCTGCTGCAGCTTTCCTACATTTGTATGTGCTACACACTGAAGTAAATGCTGCTGGTGCTGCTGATAATAGGCCTAGCCCAAGAAGGAGAAGAGTGTTCAGGCCCAGGGTAACTTTCCAGGAGCTACATGAACTGGAGATTGTAGATATTGTAAAGCATTACAGGGTGGCAGGGACATATTACAAGAGCTCAGTGAGCTCTGCCGACTTAAACTCAGAGCCAGAGCTAACAGAGGGGAACCCATCCCAGTGGAAACTAAAGTATGTGTAGCCCTTAGGATACTAGCTACAGGTATCTTTCAAAAAACAACTGGGGGCCAGCAAAATACAATACTTCTACTGTGTAGCACACTACTCTGAAGTACTGGGTGCCATAGGTTGCACTGATGTACACAGATTCAAGGCACCCCCTGGTGGGGAGGGTAGAATCTACAGAAACTGCAAGGGATACCACTTCATCAACTGCCAAGTCATGTGCAATGCCCAGGGGATTATCTTGAATGTATGTGCTAGTAGCCCTGGCAGTTATCATTTTTCCCATATCTTGCACACATTTCAGCTGCACTGGATGTTTGCTGGGGGGACATTCCACAAAGCCATTTACTGGGGGATGCTGGCTACACCCTGGAACCATGGATGATGACACCCATCAGAAATGCACACACACCAATGGAAGAATGCCATAATGAGACACACACACAAACTAGAAACATCATACAGCATGTGTTTAGGCTTCTGAAACCACAGTTTTGGTGCTTTGATATATCTGGTGGAGCCTTGCAGTATACTCCAGCCACATGTGCACAGATATTCATGGTATGTGCTATGCTACACAATCTGATCCTTTGGAAACAGCTGCAGCAGGATCAGCAAAGGGAAGGGATACACAGCCCCCCCACTGGTGCCTAGGTCACCACAGTCACAGTCACAAGACTCAGAGGAGAAACCTCTTGCTGATGTCCCTCTAGACAGACGTAGGGGTACTCAGTATGTTCTGGATTTGGCTAAGAGACAATGCATAGCACATTCACTGACAATACTCTTACTCACATACAGATATGAAAATTGATGCCAGCCATATCACACATCCTCTATCTATCCATGTATTGATTGTGTACTGCTCACATCAGATAGAGTCAGCCCCTGAACTACAGGTGAGTCAACTGCTGCACTTGCAAGGTAAGTCCATAACCTACACAGTAGTTTAGTGAATTGTTATGTTATGTCATTATAGCTATGGACCGAGTAAATTATACAGGCAAGTAAACTGGGCTATTTGGACAGAATTTGCATCCACATGGCACTACAGACACCCATTCTACTAACATGTCACCATTTGTAGTTGATAGGCCTCATACATGGAATATTCATGCACTCCTACTGCAGCATGTTACTGGTACATCATTCAAGGGACATGTTAGAAGATGAAGTCAAAAGATAGACAGACAAGTTTGTGTCCTAGCAGAACATTAGCTTTTGTTACCAGGTTTTGTTACTGCACTCCTCAAAATAACAGTGTCCCCTTGTAAGTATCATAACTATAAATCATCTATGCTGTATGAGCATTTCATACAGTTAGTATTCCACACAGCATCAGAACAGTAATGTACAATTTGAACTTACATATTATGTGTTAGTTAACTGAGAATTGCAAAGCACACATTTATGCAGTTGATGATCTGATAAATTATCCCCTATCTATTAAGCAGCCTCTGTGGCTCAAATAACTAAGTCAGGTAGCTTGTGTGATTGGTGTTCAGGGTTCTAATCCATAGTTATCCAGCTATTTGGCATGTTAAGGTGTAATGTGTACCATTTTGAAAACTGTGACTGTTTGTTTATGTGCTATACTAGTATTAACCTATTGCACATATCACTGACACATTTGCATCTGCACCACAAAGCCAAGACCTATTTAAAGAGTGATGAGTAATATTGGACTAGTCAATATCAGAATTGTAAAGGGTGGGACTTCAAACCATATATCAGCATGCATATGTTGAAAGTAGATCTAAGTTCCACCTGCAACATGATGTACTATGACAACAGAATAACAGAAACAAATGACAAATGTGCTGTGAATTAATTTATACAGATTTATCAGGGTCATACACAAAACACTAATCAATAAACTAGAACAACTAAGAACAGCAGGAAGCAATGTGACTCTGCAGGCCTCCTAAGCTGTTTAACACAGGCCTTGTATATGTTCGATAGGATTACTTCACCTGCAGTCATTTGCAAAGAAAACTTGAGCTGTGGCACATGCATTATATACTGTCATCTGTAGTGTGTGTAAGACTAGAAAGGTAGGGGTTCTAATCTCACTCTGGCCCACTTGCTATGTGTGTGTGTGTGTCTGTGTTTGTGTGTGTATATATATATATATATATATATATATATATATATATATATATATATATATATAGGAACACTTTATAATCCCAAAATTCTGAAATATCGAATTTCAGAATCCCGAGATTACAAAGCCAAAAGCTCAAAATTCCAAAACCCCAGAAGCATGAATTTCAAAATCCCAAAGTCTGAAGATGTTGAGTTAGTGCTTCTGGTGTTGCGGTTTGTGAATGGATAGCTGGAAGTTTAAGTAAGTATTTATGTTTACCACTGCAGAGACATGGTGATCCAATGTAAGTTAGCTGTCAACCTGTGTGCCCAGTTCTCCCACCCCTGAGTATGTATATCAGGTTTTGCTATTGATATAGTACTTAGCAGGAATATCACTGTTACTGAAAGCAATGATAATACATATATTTTCATTGCTTCTAAGGCCATTACTTTAGCAATGTCCATTTGTTCAAGTAAGACCCTAAGGTAGGATGTTGATATACCTTGGAGATTATATGACCACTCCCAGTTTGCAGGCATCAGCAAACCTTGTCAGCCAGAGACATGTACTTTGTGCCCGTATTTTGTAGAAATGGATTTCAAGCAGTACAGCACCCATGACTAAACTCAGTGGTTAGATCTCGACTACTGAAGGTGGATTCCCCTATTTTGACTACATGAGACAGTGAATGACCCCTCTAATGATATAAGGGTTGATGCCTACTGGGTGCATTTGTCAATGATGGCTGAGTGGGGGGATTGTGTCAAATGCTTTGGCTAAGTCCAGGTAGGCTGTATACACAGACTTCCCTCATCCAGGTCCTAGGTTACTGTCTTAAAGGCATCCACCAGGTTTAACAGGCATGATCTCCTTTTGACAAATCCAAACTGTGCAGGGTCAACTGTGTGGAGATTACATATATCTTTGTTAATAAAGTCCATGATGATTTGCCCCATGGCCTTGCAGATATGGCTAGTCAGGATAATAGGTATATAGTTTCCAGGGTCAGTGGATGCCCCACCTCTGTGCAAATAGATAATGGTGGCTCTTTCCATTCAGCTGGAACAAATCCAATGGTTACACTATGATTGCAAAGAGTTCCCAATGATGTTCATACTCCATGTTGGAACCCATTTAGTACTCAGCCTGTGATGTTATCATGCCCCATACATGCTGTGTTTTTGTCCACAGAGAGGCCATTTGCAACCTGCTCTTTACAGACACAAGGTAGGGGACAGGTAGTAGGGATGTCATGGCATACATGTGGTGGAGACAGAGGAGTCATGGTTTCACAGAACCTGTCAGCCAGCATGTTAACTATGTTAACAGGCTCTGTATATGAGGTATCATTAACCATGAGTTTGACACATATGTGGTCCTTTCCTTTTGGGTTACAGATGTAATTATAGAATGCCTTGTGGTCGTTCTTTGTAGAGGAGGCTGATTTGGACCCATGCTTTGTTTTGGAGGACTTCACAACAACACTAATTTGCTTGTTTAAGCTGAGGAGGGAGTGTTTCCAGTTTAGGTGGGTTCCTTCCCTCCTACCCTTAGACTGCAATGTCTTCTTATTATTGTAAAGCCTGTTACTGGCAGTTGTCCACCAGGCAGGTTTGCTTCACTATGAGGAGCTTGTTGTGCTCATGTCAGGTATAGCCGAGTCAGTGCAGTCATACAGGTGTTTGTATAAAGCATTGGTGTAGAGCTTGGCATAGTTGCCAGTTACATCTGAAGGAAGAGGTGCAGTGAAGCTATTTATACCAATCCATAAGGAGTTATAATCTGGGTTGGTGAATGTCTTCAGTGTATTTGCTGCGGGGGGGGGGGTTGTCAGGTGTGATACTTTGAGTAAGACCTATTCGAGGCCAGATCTCACCAGGGAGAACCTTACTGTAGGGGGTGCAACAGTGTTTGCCCATATTGGTAAGCACCAAATGAAGTATGTTAGCTCCCCTTGTGGGGATGTTAACCAGCTGGTCCAGGCCATTGGAGATAATGGCACTGAGTAACCTTTGGGAAAGTAAGTTTCTGCACAAGTAATCTACCCAGTAAGTGAGTAGTAATAGTCACCCCAAATCATGGTGTTCAGATGTACCTTGATTGAGTCATGTAGATACAAATAAGCAGAGAGGGTGTCCTGATTTATGGAGGGGCTCCTGTAGCTGGCAATGACTTAAATAAGTGCTCCACAAATAGTCAATACCACCTGAAGTGCATCCATGGAATCATACTATGCAACCAATGTGGGTGTGCATGTATCATTAATGAATATTTCTACACCATCAACATTAGCCTGCATGCCTTCAGTTTGAGGTCTGCGCGTTTGGAAGGAGGTGTAGCCAGGTATAGCTGTGGTGCTCACCACAGCCTTAAACCAGGTGTCTGTGACTACACAAAGGTCTGTGTGTTCCAAGATGAGTACAGCTTCCAGTGAGTGCAGTTTCCTATTGACACTCCTAGTGTTTAGCAGCATAACATTCAGGTTGTTTGTACATGGGGTGTTTATACTAGAAAATCTGTCCTTGAGATACCACCTGAAAATGGCACTATGGAGTGGCAATAGCCTTGGCCAGTATCCAAAATCCCAGGGGTGACAGTTGAAGAACAACTGTGGCAAACCATTGAGGTCTGTGGAACATGTTATCCCAGGCTGACAGAGAGTGGATCCCCTTAGATTGGCACCGGATGCAAAGCTTATTATTGAAGTCAATCATGTTCTGTTTGTATTGGGGCATTATCCTAGCTGAAGATAAAATGCAGCTAATGGCCAAGGGCATATCTGCCTGAGACAGATCTGCCTGAGACACATAGTGCGAGAGCTCAGTCATGTCTCTCATGATACAGTCTGGAGAGGTACATGTCAATTGGGAGGATGGCTTAATGGTTAAGGTGTTTGTCTTATAAACACAAGGTGCAGGGTTTGAGTCTCACAATGGATAATTGGCTTGGCTTACAATGGCTCGCAAGGGCAGTTAGCCTAGTACTAACCTATGAACCTATGAACATGAACTATGATGTAGTCATAACAGTACCTGTTGTTGACGGATTTGACTGTATGTGAAATATGCCATATCCAGGCACCTCACAGACAGCTGACCATGATCTTTACCTTATCTACCCTGCTGAGGGGATATCAGTGTGACTTACGATGTAATTACCTATGACTAATATGTTTGCATTTGTGTTTTGTGGTAAGGGTTTGACCAGTGAGACAGTGGTGCATTAACTATTAATGTGTACTGTGTTCTGCATAGATATTGTTATGTGTAGTGTTTTTGCTCTGCTGTTTGTGAGGTATCTGGTCATTACATATGTGTTTGGTATGACCTCTGCATTTGTAGGTATGTGTGATGTGGATTTGAGGGGAGTAGTAGTTGAGGTGGGCATGTTGGCACCCCACTCATTGTCATATGTACTGTCAGGTGTGTGAGAGAGCATAGATATAAGGTTTCTAATGTAGATGCATACATACATTGTGTTTGTGTGGAGTAGGAGTACAAGTTTGGGGACACTGTCCACATTTCTCCAACAGTCAGGGAGAATGCCATTAGCAATAGATTATTGCTTGTGTATACGTTACAACATACTAGGTTAGACAGATGCTTATGTGTAACATATTATTAAATTTATGGTGTCAAGTACCTGACAGTGTGGGATGGCATGATAGATTAACCATTTTGCCAAGCTTGTGGCACTTAAATGTACCATAATCCTGTTATTAGGCATGGTCAGAAAAGCATACCTACAAATGTAACATTGTACAACCCCAGCAAAGTAAGGGTCATTAGGCTACACCCTTGGTGTTCACAGTGTCAAACACACTCTCTGTGGGCACTCTTTGCAGTGACGACGTGCATGCACAGAAAACATGTCCAACGGTGCTGTCATTACATGAGTCTTGCAAGCTGAAAAGGTCTGTCAAACTACCAGACAGCAAATATATACTGTGTGAAATGATGTGGGAATACAGTTTAGTGTTCTGGGAACTTAAATGTAGAGTATGTCATACCTAGGACATGTGGGAGGGACAGAGACATTGTCCAAAGGTGGCCACCATATCATGCAGATCATCACCATTACAGTGTTGAAGGCCAGGCTGCATGAATTGATGTGAAACTGTCACCTAACTTGGATCACTGCCACCGTGGAGCCTGATGAAGCAACCTTGGTCATCTACGTCACCTGAGATTTAATCTTGTATTGTGATGCAGCAGCTGTGCTCCCAGTCACCATCAGTTTGGTACCTTAGCCAAATGCTATGACCCTCGGAACCCAAGGCATACTACATGCAAACATCAAAAGATTGTTCTGTTTGTTAAGTAAGGCATCTATCTGGAAAAGCAAGCCTACAGAACCTTGCATCATGTGTGACAAGTGTGTGGCTCAACGTACAGTCTGTGACTTGATTCATATATTGAGCTTGGTGCTAACATTTTGCTTCTGGTAAGAGACAAATAATATGAGCTTTGTATCCCACCATGGTGAGGCCATATTGCGAACAGCAGTAGTAGTAGTTAGGCAGCAACAATTTAGGTGACTCCCTTCTTTTCAGCATCCTTCATAAAGTAAATGTTCTTTCCCAGTATGCACTGTTTGATTAGTGTGTAACTTCAGAATAACTGTCTAAATATGCCATCCTTAACATTATAGGATATGCATATTACTTTATCCTCCAGTGTTTCACAGTGTTCTGTGCAGGACCAGATACCTTGGGTGACATTTTTCTAGGAAACCATGATGGCATTAACTGCAATACTGACTTACACACAGGACAACCAGCATGCATTGTCAAGCATTTTCCCCATAGTTGCACAACAGATACTTGTGACATTGAGTGATATACTCAGTGCAACTTTGTAATCAATAATAAAGGATCCATTGCCATGGATATGACGATTCCCACTGTGACCTTTACTACCCTGTTGGATATGGGCTTCTTGAGGCACTGTAGAAATTGCAACATGTTTACCAGCCACCACTTCATTCATTATCAAACAGAATGATATGGTATGTGAGAAATGTATATATACAATGACACTGGAGGCAAAGCTCTCAATAAAAGTACTCCTAATGTCATTAAGGTAGTCAGTGGTACATATGCCTCAGCCATCACACAAATCCAAAGACACATGAGCTGAGTCACTGACATGTAACCAACATAAATCACGAAAACCTTGAAGAGAAAGTCCAGATAAAAAATACCCTCAGCAGCCCCATATGCACTCTGTGAAAACAACACAAATATCAACACATTGAGCAACATGTTATGCAGAAACAACCTGTAAGCCCATAAGTTAAGCTAACACAATCCAACATTCTAGTCATTGCTGACTTCATGCAAATGAAGAGCTGTCATTAAATCCCACACTGACACTAATGTTCTCTAGAAGGGACTGACACAGACATACAGTTGTTGTCAGAGCCTTGGGCTGACACTAAATACCAAGAAATGCATAATACTATCCTTTGGGAAGTCATCCACCCCTCATAACAACCATACTGCCAGCACACCTTGAACAGTTGACCAAGTAGTCAATGACTTATGGACACAGACATTGATGTACATTTTGCCTCTCATGTCTCTGTAATATTGTGGACATCATTGTATGTTGTGCAACCTGTAAACAAAGGTATGGCATGTAAACCAAGGAAATCATTGTTCCACTCTAATCAGCATGCAACACACCTATCCCTGGTTCAATGACAGGTTTGGTACGTAAATAGCCAGGCATATCTGACAACTGTAACATTCACAGAGGTTCCTCAGTAAAGCAGTACATGGTGTATGTAACATGTCCTATGCAGACATGTAAAGGCCATATCTGTGTAGTCTATCCCCTACATGCTTTGGAGGGATGACATATATCTGCCATACAAGGTGGTGTCAAACCCCACTGTGGACCTCTTTCATATCCATGAAACAAACAGCACCAGAATTACCTGCTGTACAGACCTACACATTGACAGTGGTATATATAGGACATGCTGGAAAGACAGGTATGTAGCCCAGAAACTACATCCTATATGGAACTGGCTCCACAGCCATGTGAAGCACATTTACACCCTAATGCAAATCAAGTGCAAGTTACACCAATTGGATGGGGAACAGGACAATCATACCTGTTTGTGGACAAATGTCCTGTTCCCCATCCAATTGGTGTAACAGGACAATCATACCTGCTTGTGGACAAATGTCTACAATGGATAAGGGAAACTGTGGATGTTTCACCCCTACAACCCAGTTTATAGATGTTTCAGCTCCCAAAATCCTGCTTACAGTTATCAATGGTATCATACCTTGACAGTGTATAGGGATGCATGGCTAGGCTTAAAGGAGCCCTTGTGTTCATTACCATATTAAACAAATATGAACCTATAATCTCTGGAACATATACTGTATTACCTTTCTGATGACATTTTCTTGTGTGGTAACATTAATTTCTGTGCTCTGACTTTGATGGGTTGATTGTAGATGTGTACTCATAGGTGTGTCCTACACAATCCTGAATGTGAGACATACATATTGCCATGTAACTCCTGTAATTGTGTGACTACACAGCTATTACAACAGCATCTATCATAATGCACACACACTATTATGGTATAGTCATTATAAATGGCAACGTAGATGTTTGGAAAGTGAACAGTACAAGTAGTGTGACAAAAGCAACATTGGATGAAAGAATTTCATATTAATGTAGATAGTCACCCTCTGTATCAGACATATAGCTTTATTTCCCTGCAGCCATGAGAGAGATGAGAGGGATGTGGCACAGGTATCATCACTTGCACAGGGTGTTGTGTGGGGGTGCAGGAAGCCTAAGATGACCCAATAGGTTGGCATGCTAGTGTGTGAGTCAAGAAGGGATACAGGCAGAATGGACCATGGTAATGTGGTGTGTGTGTCTGTAGGTGACCTGAATGTGACATTGCTGTGTAAGTGCCTGAGTGAACACAGCCAAGCTCAGTACTAGCCCTATGTGCCTCTATGTTGGATATCTGCAAGCCATGGATGGTAGAACTGACAGTTCATCATCTCCACCCCTGAACATGTGAACTGGCTCTACCAGGAGTTGCACTGGCACCTCCATGCCCAGGGTCAGATGCTGGCTACTACCTGAGGGTGACTGCTGTCTTCTGGGAAAGTGTCCTACATGGGACCACCCAGGACCATGAACCCATGGCCTGCCATGTCTTGGTATGGACAGCACACTCCCCTCTGAAGCGCTGGATGGACTGCCACTACAGGAGCATGATTGTGCATGGACATGTTGACTCTCAGCAGATATAATTGCTGACCTACATCCATGAGGCCGATGCTCAATTCCAACCAGATGTTCCATCTCAGACAATGTGTATTCCAAGACAGATAGTGTGCACTCTCTCTCAGACTAATGTCTTTCCACTGTGTCAGTGAACCGATCCAAGGAATCAGGAATCTGGTGGAGACAGTCACAGATGTCAGCCTGTGCTGCATCCATAACAGTGAGCATTTGTCTGGAGTTCCTTTATGAATCTGTCTGTGCCTCCATGACGGCCCTAAACATACACTGAGTGACATAAGATGAGACACCTGCAACAGGTGGTGGAGGGGCAGTAGGCCTCCTATGAGCATCACTATCAATCCACCTGTGTGGAACCTCGCCAACTGTTTGGCTATGGCCAGTGTCCACAGTCACTGAAGCCATAGTAGCCACACTACCCTGTGCAATGTCCCTACTCTCTGACTGTCCAATATCTGTGGCCACAGGGGTCTGGGTATGTGTAGGCATACTGGCTTTGTACGGTGATAATGAGGGCAGATGAGGGATGTCAAACTCTGTCTCAAATTCAGCTCCTGCAACCCTCAGCTGTGCCTCACTTTGGCCACCATCATGATCACATACTGAGGAGACACTGGCATCAGGTTGTGAAGGCAACAAAGACCAACCTCCCTGGTCACCTGTGATAAAAAGGGAAATGCATTGCATTAATACCTGCACTACTATGCTCTGCAGTACTATTTTGCAATATATGTTAAGCTGTATGCTCTGCTGTCACTTTTACACACTTGTATAACTCACAACCTCATATAGTAGGACATGATGATATTATTTTCTAACCCATAAGTGTAATCATTTGGAAATAAATGGTCTTTAAACAGGAATTTCATGAGCAAAACATAAATGATGTACACTACTGACATTTTGCAAAACTCTGTCAATTGATGGTTATGGCAATCTGCAATGTCCTGACAATACTGTCAAATCAATCAATGTGGTGACACACCAACAAGGCATAGGTATGAGTCTAAACTGTGTACAGTCAGAAAATATCTACACAGTTGGCAGTCATGCAGATGGTATGTCAATCCAGTCAGCAGGCCTGTGATGACACTTGAGCAAATACAGTGAACTAAATCTACATAGCTGACAAAACAGTTTTGTACTTACCAGCAGCAGGAGCATAGCCTCTTCCTATTCCTGATCATCCTGGAAAAATGTGAGGGAGAGGTAATGTACAAAGCAGTGGATATGACAGTATAAAAGGGCTAATACATCAAAATATCTCACATTTACAATGGCTGCTATGTTAACAGATATGTGGGTCACAGACTGTGCATCAGCTTAAAACTGCAGCTAACCTTTCTCCCCAAAACACCTGATACCCACGTAAGAATATGTGCACCCAGAAATGCTGACTGCTTCAGTATTCCAATGATGATCCAAATAAGCATACCTGGATGCTCCTCTTGAGTGGAAGCAGTTGCATGTGCATCCACAACGTATGGGGTAGTAGATGCCTGGGAGCTGTCCTGTGTTGCAAGGTTCACCAGGAATTCCTCAGTGGCTGACAGAGATTCTTCTGCTGTAGGCCCACCACCAGTGACCTGATGATCCTTGGCTATGCCCCCTGCATGCCTGCTTGCCATGTTGGTCATATCTGTCACACATTTTTGCACCTGCTCATATGTGCGATTCTGGTGACCCACAGCATTAATGTTGCACACCAGTTTGTCCCACAAGGCTGTATGCTCTTGCCTATTTGCCCTCCTTCTGGACAGCAGGACTTGGTGGTGTTGTCTTAAGGGCTCAGTATAATAATTCAGAGTACAGTCAGTGGAGATACAGCAATAAAGGAAGCCTATTGGTATTCCCTGCTTGATTACACATCTCTTAATTAACAGTGTTTCAACCATACAAAGATTGTGAAAGCAAGTAGGATAGTAGCAATAGTGACCCACTGCTGTTTGTGACATGACAGATACTCATGTATGATCACACAACAAACACAGGAGTCCATTATACTGTGCCTCATTGCATAGGTTCATAGGTTCATAGGATGATACTAGGATATTGGCCCGGAAGCCCTTATAAGCCTAGCCAAGAATTTTGCCCATGTTCCCACAAAGCCAGCATCTGTTTCCACTGTCCAGCAGGGACACAGGTGTGATCCCACGGGGTGTATTTTCTGTTTCTCATCCAGTCATCCAGTTCCTGTTAAAGAGGGCTAGAGAGGTACTCGGCTTGACATGGAGAGGGAGTCTATTCCACAAATGGGGGATTCTTTGGGACACAAATCTATCCCACCAACAAGTTCTATTAATGTCACAGACCAGGTTGAGGCCTTGCATGCATGTTGCATGAGTGGAGTTTGACTTATGGATATGCAGCAACTCCATCAAGGCTGGGTCTGAGATGGCTTTGTATGCCAGACACAGGTCACCTCTGAGCAGTCTGACAAGACTGAGTAGAGGGACAGGGCTTTTAGCCTATCTGTGTAGGATAGGTATTTGAGACCCAGGTCTAAACAGTATTATCCCACTAAAACCAGTGTTGAAACTCAGAAGACCCAATATAAAGAAAGGGAGTTTTCCTTAAGAAAACAAGTTGAAGTTGTTTTCATTTTAACTGAGCTTACTTTTGTATTTGAAGTATTATTGTTGGAGAATAAATGTAGTGTTAAAGCCCCTTATGACACCTATATGGGGTATTTATTCACTGCTGGAATAACTTTGGAATAACTTTGAGATATTGCAAGTTGTTATATAACTTTATTAACGCCAGCAATTGTTCATATTTATTTTTACACATATTCTGGCTTATATTTTGCTGGTGTTATATATTTTACGGTGTGTAGCAGCATTTGTTTTTACTTTTCTTATAACTTTATGATGCTTTATGATTCCAACTCAAATTTACAAGAAGGCTATTTTTGTTCTACCTGTTTTTATCTAGGTAAACATCAGCAGCTTCATAAAGGGCACTAATGATCCTTTTAAATAATAACTTTTTTCCATCTAAGATTTACATAGAAGCACTCATAGATATTTTATTTGCTATAAAGAAATTCTTGAAAAGCGCTTATATATGCTTCCTGTAATTGCTGTGATGAACGTATCTATGTAGAAGCACTTATAGATACTCTGTACACCATACAGATATCTTTGAAAAGCGCTTATATACACTTCTTGTAATTGTTGTGATGAATGAAGATACGTGTGTCTGGGGTTGTGCCTACATATGACCATTCATAGATAATCTATATACCATAAGGAAATTCTGAAAAGCGCTCATAAGCAAAGAATTGATACAATATGTAATAGTATAATTACTTGGTTTTTGTTTAAGTTTGATATTTGAATATAGGATCGCTAACAAGAAACTTTAAGCTGTATTTTTTGACCTATGATTGGAAAAGAAAAGTGCTTGACGTCGTATACACGAATGAGGTGAAAAGATGACTCTGAAAGACTGGCTACCATTATTTTTTTTTTCTTTGCGTATACTATTTGAAAGGCGCATTATTCAACTTAAATTCTTTGATTACATCTCCTATGAAGGGAAGAGCCCATATATATTATAAGGAAACTTTGAAAAGCGCTCGTAAACAAAGAATTGATTAGCTTGGGGGTTTTTGCTAACATTAAAATCTGTGTTGGTTACATTTCTAGTAATCATTTTAAATCGAGTTGCTGGCTACTGAGACTTGTCTGCATATATCAACTGGACATAAACTGATTTAAGTATATTTTCTGCACTTATTTAAGATTTGAGTGAGTAAATATTGTGTGTCTTGGATTCAGTAAATATTGTGTGTGTCTCTGAATCTCGGCAGTAGTTCCCCACCCACCCTCCGTGTTTCTTGTTGTGGTGTTAATCTTGGTGGCTTTGGAATTGCCCGCCCCTGCTGTAAATCTCTTTTTGCACACTCCTCCTGGACCCATCTCATTCGCTCACTCAACTGAGTACAGTGAGATCATATTTTGATTTTGGATACTCTTACCAGTCCCATCTGCTCTGCAGTGTACAGAGAGAGCACTTGGGAAGGGCATTCCCCTATAGTATCTTAATCTGCTCTGTTTCCTCCATCTCAAAAAAAAAAAAAAAAAAATTTTTTCACTTTAACTGCCTTACTGTATTTGTGTTTCTTCCTACGTTATTACCTTATTTTGCTTTTGCCTCTTTTAAAAGTACTCAATTAAATTTATTCTGCTGCCTTTATTACTGCTTGTTAGTAGCCTGATGAAATTGTAACTGTTATTCTAAGGCCCTTGGTTTAAGCACTTGGGCTTCAAATCAGTTGTTTTACATTAGGAAGGTTTGTGCTCTGCACTGTTGTGGCAGAACAGGTAGCGTACATCCTTATAAGTTGGGAACTGCTGATTGAAGGCTCAGTGTCTGTTATTCTAAAAGTGTATTAGTTCTAGGTTAAGGACTTGGGCTTCAGGCCAGTTATATTACATTAAGAAGATTTGTGGTCTGCACTCTTGTGGGAGGAGAGGCTAGATTCTGCCCTTCTGAGCTGGGAATTTCTGGTTAAAGGCTTATTGCGCATGCTTACTTGAACTGTTTCTTTCTGAAATCAGTACGCCTTGTTTGCTGTAGCATAGACTAGATTCAGGCCGGCTGGATCTAGCTTTGTTTGTATGAATTGTGCATTGACCCAGGCCGTCTTTTTTGGAGAAGGTTTCTCTGTACCCTAATGGCAGGACTGTGCAGTTAGAACTTGTCTGATTGAAGACTGCTGGACCAGAGCTCAGTTTTAAGCTTTTTAACTGGTCAATTGGGTAAAGTGTTGTTTTGATTGCATCTGCTCTATTTTCTGGAAAAAAAAATATATATATATATATATATATATATATATATATATATACTTCTTTCTCGCCTTTCTGAACTAGTATAGTCCAGTTTTCATGTTATTGCTGAATCCAGGGTTGTGTTACAAGTTTCTGTGTTGCCATACCTTACTTGGATAGAAGGACGATTCTCTGTTCACCTGTGAGAGAGGGGAGCTTTGAACAGGCTATCTGTCCCTGGAGGAGTGGTTTCAGTCCAGAAGTTGGTAGTTTATTGGCCTTTTTGGGCTAATTTTGATTGTATCTGCTCTATTTTCTGAAAATAAAATTATATACTTGTTTCCCACCTTTCTGAACTAGTATAGTCCAGTTTTCAGGTTATTGCTGAATCCAGGGCTGTGTTACAAGTTTCTGTGTTGCCATTACCTTACTTGGATAGAAGGAAGTTTCTCTGTTCACCTGTGAGAGAGGGGAGCTTTGTGCAGCCTATCTGTCCCTGGAGGAGTGGTTTCAGCCCAGAAGTTAGTAGTTTATTGGCCATTTTGGGATAATTTCTATCTCTTTCACTTCCCTGCTATAAAAACCTCATTTGCACAGTTTTTACGCTTGTATTCCACTCAGCAAGTGCCTTCCAGGTGTTCTGCAGAGTCTACAGCAGAGAGACAAAAGAGTGACTTTGGAGTGATTATCAGTTTTCTGCTTTTCTTGTTGTCTTAACTAATTCTGCCTAAAACGCCAGTTTTTTTTTTTAGCGAATCTGTGATTTAAAAAGTTTGTTATTGTATACAACTCCGCACAGCTCCTCGTGGTGTCCTGAAGAGTGATACAGGCAACTGGTAGGCTACACACTCAAGTGCGCTAGCCGAATTAAAGCATTTACTGTGTTTCTGTACCTAATTTCTGCTACTTAAAAAAAAATATATATATATATCCTTGTTTCCCGTCTTTACTGAACTAGAATAGTCCAGTCTTCAGGTATTGAGGATCTCTGGGCTGTGTCATAGTTCCTGTGTTGCCCATATCCTTATTTGGATAGGAGGAAGCTTCTTTGTTTACCAGTGAGAGTGGGGAGCTCTGAGCAGCCTATCTGTCCCTTGAGGAGTGGTTCCAGCCCAGTAACTTGTAGCTTATTGGCCGTTTTGGGCCATTTCCTATCTCTTTCTAAGCCCCTGCTTTAAAGCCAGCTTTAGCGCGCTTTTGTGCTTGTAATTTAAAGTTTGTCCTGTTTGTTGCATTTACCTGTTGAGGCTACACATTCAAGTGTGCTAGCCTGTGTTACATATTTATTGCATTTTCCTGCTGTTTGCTGCAAAAAAAAAAAAAAAAAAAAATTATCCTTGTTTCCTGTCTTTCCTGACCTAGAGTAGTCCAAATACAGGCTTTGCTGTATTCTGGACTTTTGGAAAGTTCCTGTGTTGCCCATTTCCTTTCT
The DNA here is from genome assembly GCF_019279795.1 of Protopterus annectens. NCBI lineage: Eukaryota > Metazoa > Chordata > Ceratodontiformes > Protopteridae > Protopterus > Protopterus annectens. Next base: position 893,189,914 of record NC_056745.1, read on the forward strand.
TGGATAAAGGGAGGCTTCTTTGTTCACCAGTGGCAGTGGGGAGCTTAGAGCAGCCTATCTATCCCTGGAGGAGTGTTCCCAGCACAAGAATCTGGTATTCTATTGGCAGTTTTGGGCCAATTTCTAGCTGTTTCAAGTCCCCCTGTATAAAACCTGCTTTGGCACGTTTTTTGCGCTTGTTACTACTCAGCCAAGCTCCTCGTGGTCCTGTAGAGTGGTGCTAGCAGCAGAGAGGCTAAAAGAGCGACTGCTAACCTGATAAAAGTGTTTTCCTGCTACTACCTGGACGACTGACCGATCTAGCTAAACTGCAAGTATTTCTGCATTCTTGAACTGTTTTAAACTGTTTAAAGTTGTTTTTGCACCTGCACTCTTAAAGTTTGTCCTGTTTGTTGCATTTACCTGTTGAGGCTACACACTCAAGTGCGCTAGCATGTGTTACATATTTATTGCATTTTCCTGCTATTTGCTGCAAAAAAGAAAAAAAAATTATCCTTGTTTCACGTCTTTCCTGACCTAGTGTAGTCCAAATACAGGCTTTGCTGTATTCTGGACTTTTGGAAAGTGTTGCCCATTTCCTTTCTTGGATAAAGGAAGGCTTCTTTGTTCACCAGTGGCAGTAGGGAGCTTAGAGCAGCCTATCTATCCCTGGAGGAGTGTTCCCAGCACAAGAATCTGGTGGTCTATTGGCCATTTTGGGCCAATTTCTAGCTCTTTCAAGTCCCCCCTGTATAAAACCCGCTTTAGAGTGGCTTTGCGTGATTTTGCTCATAGCGCAGCATCGGGCAACGCCACTTAATTGGGTTTAAACCATTCTCGGCTCCACAAAGTCTGCTCTTTACTTTTTCCCTTAGAACTGATCTAGTTCTCATAATAAACACCCTATTCCTACTCTAAAGCCTGGCACTTGCTCACTAAAACAATTATATAAGTCAGCACTAAAAAATTAAAAGCACTACACCCTCACAAACTCCTCTTGAGTACCTTGTTCCCCACTGGCCCTTTTTTCAATTATAAAGGGATTCCCAATACTATTCTAGCATGTCCAAAGGTCAGTTGTCAATCTCCTCTCTGGTCCAGCTGGTGAATCTGGCAATCTTGAGGCAATGTTACAACTGCCTCATGTACACAGACAACCCTCTTTTCCTCCCAACAAATTCCAACACATGTGAGAGATGCAACCATATAGCCAAACTGGAGGCTAAGCTCTCTCAACTCAGTACTGGCGTAACCAGTCAGGAGGAGAAGGAAACCACACTCACTACAATTCCAGTCTCACATAGACCTACCATGACAGCAAACCAAATACATAAACACACAAAAACATACTCAGAGGCTCTAAATAAAAATCTGCCTAAGCAACAGAGACCTCCAAAGCAGACACCCAAGCAACCACTACCTCAAAACAAAACACGTGCAACACATAGCTCACAAAGCCAGTGTGCCAAACAGTCACAGCCTTTAAGGCTAAACAACACACCTGATACACTTGTAATAGGTGACTCTATCGTCAGGCACACTGACGTCCCGCTCACCAGGCTGAACAAGGAGAAGGTCACGGTGAGCTGCCTGTCGGGCGCTAGGATCCGCCACATAACACAAGCACTCAGGTCACTCCAAGGCAAGTACAAATATGACTCAGTCATTGTCCATGCTGGTGTGAATGACCTGAGATGTACCTCCCTGGACTACATGAAAAGAGACATAGAGGAGCTCTCTGAGCATGTAGCCCAGGCCAGTATGACCCTGACCTTGAGTAGCATCTTACCCTCACCAAGAATGATGCCACAATATGAAGACAAGATGATCAATTTCAACAATTGGCTTAAGTATTGGTGTCATTCAAAGGGGATCCAATGCCTGTCAGCCTGGGATGACATGCTCGACAAGCCACGATGCTTCGCTAGGGACGGCTTGTACCTGTCACCCCTGAGCTTTCGGATATTGGCAAAGGCTCTTGCCACTCCCATAGTGCCTTTTTTAGGCAAGGCTCAAAAGAAAAACCCACCTCCATAGGTATCACAAGGGATAAGAAACTAAGAGTAATGCTACTCAATGCCAGAAGTCTAAACCTCAAGATGCACGCACTCGAAACTCTCCTTAGCATGGAGAACATCGATATCAGTGCAGTAACAGAAACCTGGTTCAAGGCTCCCGAGAGCACCCCAGCACTACCAGGTTATACCTCATACCATGTTTCTCGGCCCCAAAACTTGGACCGATCCACAAAAGGAGGGGGGAGTACCAATATTCGTCAAAGATACCCACACCTCCAGGTTGGTGGCACAGCACGAAGCATCAGAGACTATCCATGTGCAACTAACAGTGGGTAAAACTGCCTTCCAGTTTATAGCCTGCTACAGACCACCCTCCCAAACCCAGGAACCCCACTCGGCCTTCCTGAGAACACTGGAAAATATGAAGGTCTCTCCAAACACCATTATATTGGGTGGCTTCAACTACCCAAACATAGACTGGGAGCATTACTCTAGCTCCAACACCCTAGCCCAAAGGTTCCTAGAATTTATAAACTCAAATGCTATGGAACAGCTTGTTACCACTCCCACAAGAGGGGAAAACATACTGGACCTGATCATCACCAACATGAGGACTCTATGCTCCAGACCAGAAGTGTATCCCTCACTGGTAAGATCAGACCATAAACTAATCTCACTAGATATTCACATCCCGACCCCAGCCCCTGCCCAAAAAACCACAGTGAAAAACTTCTCTAAAGCAAATTTCACACTCCTCAAAACCGAGGTGGAATCCTTCAAAGGCCCCAGGCCTGTGGAAAATATGGCCCAGACCGCAGAATCCTTTATAAACGCATTCTATGAACACCTTCAGGAATGCATGGATCATACAATCCCAAATAAAACCAAGACCCAATCCTCCAAAGGCAGGCGTCCTGTCTGGTGGACCCCAGCCATAAACAAACTATACAATAGAAGGAGGAAGCTACTACATGATAGAGCAAAATCCCAAAAAGGGAAGGCATCTCTGATCAGTATTAGCAAAAAACTATGGGCACTCATAAAATCGTCTAAGGCCAGCTTCGAGAGAAAAATTGCACAGGACACTAAGGATAATCACAAGGCTTTCTTTAGTTATGTTAGAAACCTGGGTGGGAATTCCCAGATATGCTAAGAATTAGTCCAAAATGACAAAAAATACACCAAACCCACAGACATTGCCAACATCCTAGCTGACAGGTTCAGCGCAAACTCCCCCCCCCCTTCCCCACCAACAGGGTAAATATCTATCCCAGCAGAGTGCTGCCTCCCTGACATCTCAGATGCTCAGGTAAGAGCTGCCCTCTCCAAAGCAAAAAACACAGCATCAATGGGACCAGACGGTGTCCCGGGCTGTGTCCTACATGAACTCCAAGAAGAACTAAACCCAAACATAAAACTATTGTTCAATCTCAGCCTTACTACAGGATATGTACCCAAAGAGTGGTGTACAGCAACAGTGGTCCCTCTCCACAAAGGTGGTGCCTCAACGGATCCTGGAATCTATCGCCCCATAAGCCTGACTAGCTTGGTCTGCAAAGCTATGGAAAGGATCATCATGGACCTCATAAATAAAGATATTGGGGACCTACAGACACTGGATCCTACCCAGTTCGGCTTTGTTAAGGGCAGATCCTGCCTCTTAAACCTGGTCAATTTCTTTGAAACAGTCACCAAGGCCATTGACGAGGGGAAGGTGGTCCACACAGCCTACCTGGACCTCGCAAAAGCCTTTGATACAATACCCCACCCGGGCATTATAGATAAGCTCACCAGCTTAAACATAAACCCCTGTGTCACTAGATGGGTTGCAAACTGGCTCAAGGACAGAACCCACATGGTTAGAATTGCTGGAGCCATGTCAGACTCCAAACTAGTTACAAGTGGCATCCCACAAGGCTCAGTCCTGGGACCTCTCTTGTTCGGTATATATTTCTTGGAGGTACAGGCCAACACGGAAGGACTGTGGCTGACCAAGTTCGCAGATGACTGCAAACTGGGCACCATAATCGACTCTCCAGCCGACACAAGCATCCTACAAAAGGGCCTCATAGAAACAGACAACTGGTGCCAGATCCATGGCCTCAAGCTAAATGCCAAAAAGTGTATAGTCATCCCCTTCGGCAAAAACAAAGTGCCCACAAATTACCACATAGATGGTAATCCATTAAGTACGGAAGAAGTAATTAGGGACCTGGGGACCCAAGTTGATAGCAATCTCTCATTCGACAACCATGTGGCCAAAGTGGTTAGAAAATCATTTTATATAGCCCACCTAATCATGAAGAGATTCACATCTAGATCAGGGGAGGTCATCGTGCCTCTTTACTCATCCCTCATCAGGCCCATAATTGAGTACAATGCCTCTTTTGGGATGCAACTTACCAGACACCTGCAGCAAATGGAAAGACCCCAAAAGTACCTCACCAAGAGGATCAAAGGGCTCAAACAGATGCCATATGCTGCCTGATTAAAGAAACTCCAGCTCTACTCAGTGGCATACCGCCTGCTCAGAGGCGATCTGTGCCTGACGTATAAAGCCATGTCCAACCCGGAATTAATGGACATGCTGCACCTCAGAAAATCCAAATCCCATCAAGCTACGCGCTCGAGAGACTTGAACCTCAGCGCTGAAATAAATAGGACATGCTGGAGGGACAGATTCATAACCCAGAGGCTCCCTTCACTCTGGAATAAAATCCCAGTCCAGGTTAGGCAGCGTCCCTCATTGACTCTCTCCAAGAGGAATCTTGATGAGTGGATGGGAGATTGTAGATTTACTCCGGGTATCACTTCTGTGTCACTGTTAGACAGATGCACAGTATACTAACCTCGAAAAAGGGCATAGCAAAATTCATTTTAAAATGGGTGGCGAAAGCCAAACACACTTTGGCTAGGCTTGTAAATGCCCTAGAGCAGATAGCCTAGTATGAACCTATGAACCTATGAACCTATATGTAAAGGTGACATTACTTGATTTTTGTTCAAGTTTGATATTTAAATGTAGGGTCACTAACAAGAAACTTTAGTTGCATTTTTGTTGATTAATGCTCAAAAGTATTTGATGCCATATATGCAAATGAGGTGAAATGAAGACCCTGAGAGACTGGCTATCATTATCTTTTCCTTGTATGTGCTATTTGAGTGGTGCATTGCTGAGTTAAATTCTTTGATTACACCTCCTATGAAGAGAAGAGCTTAAAAGATGCTTGGAAGCGAATGGGCATCTTGATATATTGTTACTTACTTATTTGAATTCGCTGATAGGTTGAATGTATAGCTTAATTTGCATACAATGATTGACATCTAAAAAGGCGGGAAACGGAAATGTTTGAAATTATATATGCAAATAAGGTGGGGTTGCATTGTAAAGGATTGGTTTAAAGGTACATCTTAGTATACATGGATTGGATGGTTACATAGAGCTATACTATTTAACATGAACATCAGTCCCATTTCTACATCACAATCTGAAGAAGATTTTATCGAAAGCGCTTATCGTTTGGATTCTAAGGGACTTTTATTCCATTTTTATTTGTTTGTTTGTTTTATTAAATCGAGATCGAGCTTTGGATTAAATCTGTTTGTGGACAATATTGGATTTAAGTAACCATTCAGGTGAACTTGCTGTCTTTGTTTTTGTATTTGAGACCCTGGATTTTTCTTGTCAGGATCCTTTCTGGTCTTTCTAGCTTCTGCATGTGCTTGGCAAGGTACATGCCGAAAGGGGCATTGTACTCGGTAATGGGTCTGATATGGGAGGAGTAGAGGGATGTTATGACCTCCTTGTTCCTAGATGAAATGCCCTTACTTATGAGGTGGGCCATGTAGAAAGCCTTATGTACAATGGAAGCAACATGGTGGTCAAAAGTCAGGTTGCTATCAACCAGGGTGCTCAAGTATCTCACGACTGATTGCTGCTTAGTATGTTGTTATTACTGTGATAATTAGTGGAGATGCCATTTTCACCAAAATGGATAATGACGTATTTCTTGGCATTCAGTTTGAGGCCATGCTTCTGGCACCAGTCATTAGTTTTGGTAAGGCCCTGTTGGTGGATGTTCACATCACTAGGAGAATTTAAGACAGTGCCCAGCTTGCTGTCATCTGCAGACTTGGTCAGCCACAGACCACTGATTTTGGCTTGTGCCTCAGAAAGGTATATCCCAAACAGTAGAGGCTCCAAGACTGATCCTTGGGGTAGACCGCTCGTTACAGGTTTACTACTAGAGATGGATTTCCCTATTCTGACTGAGTGAGTTCTATCAGTGAGCCAGTTAGTTACACATCTGGTAACATACAAGTTGATGTCTAGCTAGTATAGTTTATCTATTATGCCCGAGTGGGAAATAGTGTCAAAGACTTTGGCTAGGTCAAGGTAGGTGGTGTTCACCATCTTTCTCTTATCCATGGCTTTGGTGACTGTTTTGAAGAAGTCAACCAAGTTTAAATGGCATAATCTCCCTTTGGCACACCCAAACTGTGTGGGGTCAAGTGTATGGAGGTTGCCAATGTCATTGTTTATAAGATTCATGATAATGCATTACATGGCCTTGCAGATAAGGCTAGTTAAGCTGATGGGCCTATAATTGCCTGGGTCAGTGGACTTTCCACCTTTCTGTAGAAGGATGACAGCGGCTGTCCTCTATTCAAGTGAGGAAGAAGCCAGTGCTCAGGCTTTGCTTGAATAGGGTGCCTAATGGAGCTAAGAGTTCATGACTGAGTTCATGTAAGATACAGCCAGGGATGTTGTTGGGTCCCATGGAGACTGTATTGTTTGCCTTTGAGAGGACATTAAAGACCTGCTCCCTGGCAATGAAGGGAAGGGCGCAGGTGCTGGAGATGTCCTGGTTTACTGATGTGGTGGACGGGGTGACATTTTCACTGAACCTGTCTGCCAGCAGGCTGACTATATCTACTGCATTTGTGTACATGGTGTTATTGACCACAAGTTCAGAGCAGATTTGGGTGTTATCTTTGAGATTGCAGACGTATGTGAAGAAGGCCTTGTGATTGTTCTTAGTGGATGAGGCCAATCTGGACAGGGAAACCACCACCCATAACATATGTATAAACAACAGTGCCAGCCAGATAGCAGGATGCTACTACAACTGCTAACAAAGTATCCAGGAGACCTGTGTATCTAGTCAATACAGAGCATTTAACCCTTGCTGTGCTCTACATCCTCTGTAGGTGTAACATAGGTTCCTAGGTGTGTACTAGGCTAATGGCCATGGAAGTTTTACAAGCCTAGCCCATAGGATTACCCTGGCATTGTGCCACCCGACCTTAGTTTCCAAGCTTAGTTTCCATAGCTGAAGATCACTGGAATGTAATCATTACATTTGTAAGAAAGGCTTACTAGTGGAAACCCCATTCCCCCTAAGTAAATTTAAATATATGCATCATGTTGAAAAGAAAGTGGGTACATACCTGGTGGAATACAAAACCCCCCTGTTGAAAGACACAGCTATATGAGGACTGTGTGAATGAGTTAAGCATACAAACTAACTCATACACAAAGATTCCCCTAGCTAGGTGATTGCCTTTTTAAGATGGGTCTCATTAGCAGGTGATTGCCTCTGAACCAGTCTGTGGTTCAGGAATGCAACATGCAGCATACACAGCTGATTTGCAGTATAATCAGCTAATCCCATGCAAATGCTCAACACTATATAAGGCCTCAATGTAGATTCCATCCTCTTTCTCACATTTAGGTTGATAATTCCTGGAGTAGGGATTATGTCAGCACACAGTGAATGTTTGTAGCAGTTACTTGTTACTTAGAGATTTGTGTGCTATAGGCTGAAGCTGCTGCTGCTGCAGGCAATAAGCATAGTTAGAAGGGCTGCAGAATGTGCAGGGCAACAACACTTAAGAGTAACTGTATGACCTGTGGCAGCCTTTGTGCACAGCCAGAGCCTGATTGAGGGAACCCATCTTACTGGAATATAAGGTATGTGTTTAAGGTAAGTATGCTAGCCAAAGGTATCATTAATTGAGTGAAAAAAAACAAGCTTGTTTTATCCTAGAACAAAGTAGGGAGTACATTAACCATTATGTCAACTGGTCAGGTAACTACCAAGGCATGATTAATGTCATGGTAGTCATCTGGAATATGTGTGCTGGCAACCGCTGCTTGTAGCACAATCTTTATATATGTATGTAATTTTTGCTGTTGTGGTTGTCTGTAATATCACTAGGAAATCATTGTGGGCTGAAGTCCAATATGACTGGGCCTCATTTAAATTGCATGCTTCAAACTCCTCTGGGAAATTTACTGATGCATGATCTGACATTCTATGCACATTCTAGTGTTGTAATAGGAATAATTTAAATGTGATCCTATCTCTAGACTTTGACTGCCATTATTTAGAAGCAGATATTCCAGCTGTACTTTTTTTGGGTGGATAAATAGGTGAATAGACAGCTATACATACATAATTAATACTGCTGATGTACTCAAGCATGTATTTTAAAAGCTAGACACACCTGAACGTAGGACCATGTGGACCAGAAATTAATGTTTTCATAACATTTAACAGATTGAGCTACTGAGCCACTGTTATAGCAGGTGTATTTTTACATATTGTACATATAATTGCACACTTGCCTGCTGCTAACAACCTCACTTGCACTATTTTTATGTGTATAGCTTTATAGTCATGTATTCTCTACCAGTGACACAGTTACACTCTTATTTTTCCATTACTCATGTAGCAGGTGCATTTTTACATGTTGTAGATATAATTGCAAGGTACCTGTTGTTAGATACCTCACTTACATCTATTCTTACATGTATAGCTTTATAGTGATGTATTTCTCTACCAGAGTCCCAGTTACACTGCTATTTTTCCATTAATCTTAAAGCTAATTTGTGTGATGTGTCACAATACTCAGCATCGCTTAAACATGCTTAATGACAGGAACTTGACAATTACTATGTTTTGATTAAAACACCTGTGTTAATTAATGGCTGTGTGGGTTGATGCCCTGTTCTGCAGGTGCGATGATCCTGGGTTATAGGATGCAGATATATTTTTTTAATGTAAATAATATTTTTTTCATACACATGTATCAATATAGCGCCATTTAGCATAGCTTAATGATGCTGTGCACCATGAAGCATTATGCAAAAAATCTTTAAAGAAATGAAAAATGGGAAGATAGGACAGTGTTGAAAAGGAGTACAAGCAGGGGGAAAAACATAGTGAAAGGCAGGTAGGTATGTGCAGGAAGGGTGTAGGAAAGAACCATAGCTATACACTTCTTGTACAGCAACAACTGTGCACTTTAACAGATTTTTTAGCTGAATTTGGACTGTCACCAGAGAGGGTGAGGACAACATAAGTGCACTGTCAAGCCAGTTGGACCAAATTAAGTGTTTCCAGTGGACACGTGTGTGAAATGGAGAGGTTATGCATGGGACCATTTTTTTTTTTTTTTTTTTTTGGGACAGGTGCCCATTTTTTTAAGGTGAGAGTGGAATGTTGGGGAAGGTACATAGGTATGTGTGGGGGAGGTAAGTTGGGATGGTGAGGAAGCTTTGGAAGAGAGACAAGATATACAAGACAGCTAATGTGTGACACAAGAGGGGAGTGAACACCTTGGTTGGGTAGGGTGCTGTGGAATCCCAGTCCCATGAGACACAGTAGCAGTGTGACTCAAGTCCTCAATAATGGGACTGTCAGCAATGCACCTTCACTGCTCCTGTGGAGGCAGTGGTTGAAGCCAGTGCCTGGGGCAAGGCTGCCCCACCAGGATGGACAGCATGCTGTCCATCCAACATAGGCATGTACTAACAGTTTGGCTCAGCAGCACATGCACCACGCCTGGCATTTCATCACTGGTGACATAACCACCCCTCCATTTCCACTCCCAAAGGGGGCATAACACCAAGGTTGTGGTACAGAACTACCTGAAGGAGCAGGTAGTGCAGGGGCAGCAGATGGGGCACCACCAATCTGTGGCCCAGACGTGCTGGGCCCTGGTGCCATGGCCAGGGAGCCAAGGTAAGTGGATCATTTGGAATCACCCTACTTTGTCGCACTGTAGGAAATTAAATATAAACATAAGGTAAAAATAAATATAACCAAACAAATGTAATTAATAACATAACAGAAAATAATAATGTCTCATTAAATTGGAACAAACTCCCTCTCCATATTAGATCCAACCTTTCCTTTCCCAGTTTTAAAAAGGAGCTTAAATCCCACCTACTAAACTTGAAATTATGCTGTTGCCTTAACCACATGTAGTCTTAGTCTGTCCTACTGTATAAGTTGTTGCATCTACTAACTTTCTTTCTCTGTTAGTAACTTCTGCTTAAACTAACCTCCTAAACCCTCAGCTATACTACTATAGCCATACTATATCCCCCTCCTTTCTCTCCCCCCCATTCTCCACACTATTTATCTGTCCCCCCACTTCCTATCAATATCAATACATTGTCCTTTTTTTTTTACTCTCATATGTAGTAAATTTTTAGACCACTGCTATCAGTGCAACTCGTAATGTTCATAATTTTCTTCTTTTGTTTTCTCTTTATAATTAATTTTATATTTACAGTGTTATTTTTAATAGTTTTTATCCTGTATGTTTATCTTTGCTTATGTTTGCTGAGGCTCTTTCCCCTTGGGTCTCCACTGAAAATGGGTTGTTTACTATCAATGCAATGCAAATAGTTAATAACCTTTTCTTTTTTTACAGCTATTTTGTATTGTGATTGTTATTTAAAATTTGTATATTGTCACTTTATCTTTACTTATGTTTGCTGGGGCTTTTGCCCTCGGGTCTCCACTGAAAATGGGTTTGTTTGCAAAATCAGTTGGACTAACCAGGTTAACAAATGTGAAATAAATAAATAAATATTCCCACCTACTGGCCTTTATATAGGCTTCATCTCACCCTTGCACATCATACTGTAACTTTCAAAAAAGCGCAATGTCGCTTAGCATTGCCCAAACTCGAAAATCTGTATTTAAGCGAATCTTAGCAATGTGCAGCTTTTCTAACCATTTTTAAATGTAATAATTATATAATCTAAAGTCAACCAATGTTTCAGTCACCTGACGCTGTTTCACAGCACTATATGTAAAAAGCATTACTACCCAGGACCTACTAAACTGTAGGTCATGACTCAACCTATCTAGCCACTGGGATAGTGAAGGGAACTTAAATATCTTCAGATACACTGGGAAGGTGCCTGTAAGTGTAACACACCTTCACTGCACAGGTTTGCACATTGCTACGCACAACAGACTTACAACAATTGAAAACATCTGGTTTCTATTTTTAACTGTCTAGCAGATGTTGTTGTATCGTTCGGCTTTTCCCAGTTAGGGGTCGCCACAGCGGAACTCCGGTCCGCTAATGATTGGCAGTAGATTTTTACATGCCGAGTTGCCAACCCTGATGCACAACCTTCAACGAAAGTATGCCCATTCACACATGTCTCCATACAGAAGATGCCCTAGCTGAGAATCGAACAGGACGTCTTACTGTGAGGTGACAACACTACCACAGCACCACCACCACAACTCAACTGTCTAGCAGATGTGTAATGCTTAAATATGAACAAATCAAAGCAGTTCAAAAGGCCTCGAAGAACCACACTCCAAAGACACCTGAAAAAATATAAATACAACTTTTATTTTCAAAATAAAACTTGTATTTATATCTTTTTGGGCATCTTTGGAGTGTGGTTCTTCGAGGCCTTCTGAACTACTTAGATTATGTTCTGGTTTAAGTGCTGAAGGCTGCTTCCCTATTTTCTTTTTGGTTTTCAATGCTTAAGTATACCTTGCTAAGCCTAGCTAAGTAACATGCCGCTTCGCACAAACAAGCACATGTAAAAAAAATGAAAATTGAATGCATCCAGTTTCTATTTTTAGATATCTAATGGATGTCTACTGCTTAAGTATGCCCTGCTATGCCTAGCTAAGCAACACACCACATTGCACAAACAAGCACATACATTTTTTTTTTTAAATTATTAACATTGAATGCATTTGGTTTCTATTTTTAGATGTCTAATGGATGTCTGATGTATATTTGTGCAAACCTAAGCATAGCTAAGCAACATGCCACATCATGCAAATAGGCACATATAAAAAAAATAAAATAAAATTGCAATTTAATTAAATAAAATGTCTGGAATACCTTTTGGTCCAGGTTAATGGGCCAAAAGGTATTGTGCCATGCTTACCACCTGTCCAGAATTTTTCTGGACAGTCCAGAATTAAGGGACAGCCTATAAAGTCACTCTTACATGGATTCAATATCCATGTTCCTGTGATCTCTTTCAGTACTGTGCCATAATTAATATGTATGGCACGATGCCGAGGAGAAACCATGGTCGTGTACATGGATACATTCTGTGTAGGCTCTACACGGAGCCTACACATATTTTCTTGAATCCTGGGGAATATCTTTAGCACTACACTTTAGACCACGGTCTGATCAAGCTTAAACTGAAGACTATGAGTGCCCAAAGTAGAGCAAATGATGACACCCAGTCTCCAGTCATCATCAAACTTAGTAAGCCATAGCCCATCATTTTCTGCCTTAACATCAAAAAAGTAGATGCCAAAGAGAAAGGAGACACAGCCCTGAGGAAATCCACTGGAGGTATTCTTTTGGTCATGATAGGTACCCTTCAAGATGGACACCTTGGGTCAGTTTAATAAAATGAATCCACTTGCCAGCACATCTCTGTAATGCAGCTAGAAACCAGACAACCTACTAAATACTGAAATGGACTTTGGCACAGCATATATACAGTACACAGAAGTTGAGAATTAACCCAGAGAATCAAGTGTTGTGAGGTAGCAGTGTTAAATGCTGCACTATGTGCCGTTATATTTAACCATACACCTTTCTATCATATATGCAGATATCATATCGCCTCTGCCTCATCATTTCTGCAATGCTAAAATATTTAAATGATCAAATCTCTTATCATAGTTTAAACAGCCATCCACTTTAGTCACCTTATTTACATGTCTATCTAACTCTTCCATCATTGTCTCCTTTCTATACTTGATTTGTCGCAAAAGCTGTATAGAGTACAAAAGATAGGCACTTTGCAAAGCTCTTTATAACTGAAGAAACATTTTTTCTCCATCCACACCATGAATCAGATTGCTTTAAAACATATCTCACATTTTGTCTTGCTCACTGTATTAATACAATAAGTATTATGATAAAACAATGGTCTGATTTAATTCCCATCTGCTTATTATTACTCAACTGCAACAGTAATTAGTTTGGAATATGTTGTTCTGATTTTCTTATGAATGATTGAAATGTTTAAATGCCAAAAAGAAAACAGCAGCACTAAACACATCAATTATTCATAACTCAAAAAGCCACAACTATCTAACATACAAAGATCACAAGAGGAAAACTATTTCCTTTTACGATCTCTACACTAAAGCCGTCCATAACATTACCAAATACCAAACCTGATTAGCAGAATATTTAACATGCTGTTCCACTCACATCAACTGCTTTGTTTCATTGTACAGACAGCAGAAAAATGGCAGCATTATTATTTAGGAAAAAAAATAAGGCTCCGCACAGAACAGGGATATATAAAAGAAGTAAGTTAGCTGTTACAAGTAGGAACCTCTGCTATTTTTTTCTGTTTATTAACCTATTATATTTTTAGTGTATGAAAATGTTATACACCTAAAAAATAAACAGTGAGTATCAAAAGTTAAACATAAATTGTCTTCAGTCTAGATGACTTTCTGTTCTTCTCTATCCAGGAGTACATATGGTTAACATCAGTTATGGACATTATGTATTTCTTATGTACAAGTAAGTTACTGTTTGGAACTCTGTGGACATATTTATGAGAATATAACTTTGCTTTATATTACAGAAGAAGAATAACAGAAAGACACTGTGCTATAGAGAGAAACACTGATAGCTGATCGGTAAGTGTAACACCATTCTAGTTTCAGTAGACCTAAACACGTATCATGTATTCAGCCTGTAAATGTGTTTGGCTGTTTGGCAAAGTAACCATCAGTGCTAAATTTCCAAGTGACTTTGAGCACAAAAATGTATAAAGCTGTTGTTGTACAGCATGTTCAACTTTTAGTTTCTTGTGTTTTCCATCTTCCATTTTTATATCTAACAGACAGAAAAAGAGATAAGGGTGCATATAGTGGTCTTGAATCATGTTCTGTTAACAAAATTGACTTTTTACTGGAAGTTAAAGTTTAACTCTACTGCTTGTGTTCTTTGTAGAACAGTAAGATAAGTAATCTTGAATTAGCCTGGCTCACACATGCACAAGACTCGTGCCCATATTTTTCACTTGGGCAGGATAAGCAGCACCTAATATAGATACAAAGTTTGATCGTGTCTGCACTGTAGCCGAATCAGATGGATGCTCCCTTCGCAATATTTACTATGTGGTGCTGGACTACATGCACATATATCGCCAACTGCACTAACTGGAATGCATTGCAACATGGTAATATGAAGCAGAAAGTTACAGGCCATATGGCTCATGCCATGCTTCCTTATACATGCGTTGGCAGCTTTTTGCCACACTTCAAGAGACATATAGAGCAGATTTGTCAATGCGAAAAAGTTGGAAAGTTTGCTGCGAAATATTTCATTCATTAGTCAGTGAATGTTCAGAAAGCAGCAATGATGGTGAGGAAAGGTAAGCTTCATTCTAACCCTAACTTTGTTGTGCCATCACCACCAAGCACTGCAGAACTCCTGCAGATGTACCCTGCAACACACAGGTATACCGAAAGTATACTTCAAATTCTACACAGAGGATCAGAATATATTACAATGATTCTTTTATATATTACAAGAAGTAATTACAACAACTAAAGAAATCAGTTAAGTCATTGCACAACTGAACCAGTTTTCAGTCATTCCACTACTGAACTAGTTTTCACCATATCTGTATTACAACTGCAAACAACATTATGATACATCACCATTAAATAAAAAAGTAGTCTTAGAAGAGAAGACAAGAGAAGAAAAGAGGAGTGTGTGTGCTTTTATTGTGTGTCACTGAGTAGCTCATCAACGAAGGTCCAGCCAGATGAACACAGCTGGACAGAATTATTTTTTTTCTTTTTACAAGGGGGGCAAGCCATTCTGTATGCCTACACCCTTCTTATTTATGCATACCAACTCCACAGTAACACAACTATACTGAAAGGAAAAATATCAAAAAAGACTGAACCACAGCCAGACCTATAACAGAAAATAGTACTGGTAATGATTTACTTCAAGAAAAAAACAATAAATGAGTGGCACCTCATCCACTTATAATCAACAAGTTGCATCCTTGTCCACTTCACACTTGACCGCTTGCAGAAATGTTACAATGTACTATGTTGCCTGGGAAAGGGTTTGTTGAAACGGTACGCTGTTCAGAGACTTTTCTATCACACCAGTCTGATGGTGTAGCAATGTGCAGTAAATGGGACATTGCAGGCTTTGTCTGCTAAATTTCTTGCAGGTATAATTCTGCTTATAGACTATATAAGTAGATGTTTGGCATATTCTTTGATTAGCAGCAGTATTTATGGTAGGACATGTAAGGTATTGAAGTGTCTGATTGCACTATACTGCAGGACACAAAACAACTTAAGTGTACTATAACAATGGATATTACCTTATGCGTGTAAGGATGTCATTTAATGGCATTTGAATTTTACATTTGTATATTGCTATGGGTACATATTACATACCCTAAAGGGAATAAACATACCATGTAAAATTTTACATCTTTTACTGTCTACATTCTGCATTAAAGACTACCAAAGTGAAACAAACTATCTAAGAAGTTGGTCATTCTAACTGTCTCTGTAATACAACATTAAACTATCAAATAATCATACCTATGATCCTTGTCATGTTTTAGAAGACATAATAATGAACAGAGGTGGGTTCTTCATATGCGTCTGAGCATGTGATTAAGAATGTTTGTGTGCAGCCGAAAGGAAAAAATGTTATTGTTCAGAATTAAACATTTAAATCAATTCAACATTGACATATTTCTCATTTCAATGTAAACTATGTATTACTGTATTTTTAAGCAACAACCACTGAAAAATATGTTTTGATGTATCTGATGGTGTGATATCTCTAATATATCCCTCCATAGGAAGGGCGTATTTTATCTGTTAAATATCTGGAAAATTGATATTTGTGACTGAAATATTTTGATACAAATCACTGACCTTCAACGGAAAACATTTGCCATAATGCCCTTTGTTTTTTTAAATTATGCAGACTTTCCTGGCATAAGACAGAAAACATATTTTTGTGACTGTTAATGAAATTACAGTTTTAATAAGAAATGTCACAAAATGCTCCCTTGGTGCTCTAAGTAAGAAAACACATTTCCAGAACAGATGTATTAGTACTGTTCTGACAATTACGCAATTTGGGTTATGAAATATAAAACTTACATTGAGGCTTTTCTGGATATGAACAAATATGTCCTATATAGTTTATCTGAATTCAGACTTAAAAACAAATTGCCTTTCTCTTGTAAACTTCAGCCTTACATCTTCAACCACCCAATCATTACAAGACAAAATGTGTTATCTGTCCATTTACATTTAGTGTGTTATTCTTCAGGTCTTCAAGATAAAATGAATGAAGACAGGAATAATATCATCCGTATATTGTTTAATAAATCTAGCACTCCCTAACAATTACAGGCATTGAAAGAATGCCATTAACGTTCTTGAGGACCTGTTTTATAATATTTGTATTTTATTTATTATCACACTTTTTCAGAATTAGCACACAGTATAGGATTATTTGTGGAATGAATTCCATTACAATACTCCTGGTATTCTAGTTCTGATCTGATGAAGGAAGCCTGCACTTTCTGTTCTCCTGGAACTGTATCATTACATTGGTCTAATACTTTAATACCATTGGCTTTAGCGACCAAGTCTAACAGAAATATTAATAAACAGATAAATATATTAAATAAAAAAAAACAATGTGAATGCTTAATAGTGAATCATGAGAGTTCATGCATAAACCAGAATAAAGCAACAATAATTAAAAACAGATATGTGAACAATGCTTCTCACTCTGGGGACTCAATGTATAAGGTGAGAAGGGCTGCAGACAAATGGAAGAAGAGCAGCAAAAGGGTTGGGATATTGTATAGTTAGGTAACTGGCAATTATGGCAGTGCTTACTGTGTTTGCCAGAATTATCGTTGCATCCTAAAATGACATCTGCAGAAAAGAGTCTGATTTTACTCACAGATGTATATTAAGGCAAGGTCATTGACTGGGAATCATGAGGAATTAATTCATCATTCAGTGCAGCCTGCAGTGTGTGATGTAGATGCTCATGGGCCTGATCACATAGTCACCTATTTAAATGTAATAAATTCACTAGTATCTGCATCTCTACGTATTTAACCTAATCTGATTACATAGAGCAGAAAGTGATAGTCTAATAGCATAACACTGCATAAGCTGAATATATACACACTGCTGTGCTAATGTAACATGCCTGCAAATAAATAAAACTCATTAGAAGGAAAGGTTCTTAATTTAACATATTCCCAGTACATCCTTAGAATGACAAAATGTCAGGATTTTTTGCCTCATAGTTGTGGTCTGGCCATCATAAACTCTGTGGTCTTCTGTCACATCAGTGAGGCCTGAGGACTGTAGATAATAAGAGACATTTGAGTTTCAGACTGTATATCCTTTAGAAAATGCATTATAATGCTAAACCTGTTATTCTACCAACTTCTAAGCTGATAACAGCAATGTTTAAAATGTGTTCCAGATTTTGTACCTTTGTCCCCTTACTACTTTTGACTTTGTCCAGAATGATTAAATAGTTGAGAAGTATGATTCCCACCCCATGAAATGAGTTTTCGCTACAGGTCTAGCAAAGAAGAGCTTTGTCTGACTTTAGGGCTAGTCTTGATGATTTATACTATGGCTATTATATGTGGCCCTGTTGTGCAATGGGTGACAGTGAGTGTATATCATTTGTTTCCTCAAGTGGCATAACTCCTCAAGACAGCCCTGTCCACTTGAAATCCATGCTGCTGTGGGATCGTTAGTCTCTACCAGAGATTTGTCCACAAGAACATGGATCCTGGACATGCATTACAAGACCCATTCCTGAAGTAAGGTAATTAGATGAACCCATGTCACTCTTTTCACCAGTATACCAAATGGTATCTGAGAAACTGCACAAACTCAAGTTGCCTAGTTTATAGCCAAGACTTTATCCCTTCTTTCATGTGGAGCTGGTATGCAATAAAATAAAAACTGGATTAAATGCATTTTGTATATATCTATATATATATATATATATATATATATATATATATATATGTGTGTGTATTGCTAATAAACCATCACCCATAAGCTACACATAACCCCAGAATCTGATAAAATGAGAAAGTAGTCAAATGAACAGCAGGCAATATCTCAACACATTTAACAAAATGATTTAAGTACACTGAATGAAGAAACTAGTAAGGAATTTAATTTAAAAACAAAATATTATCAGGGTTCATCTTATACTGATTTCTAAAAAATAAGATAGAAATAGCAACTGCCTTGACAAAAAGTGTTCCAAATTAAAAAGTCAAACAGGAAAACAGAAAACCAAATCTAAGTACAAGGATGGTGTCCAAATCAGATTGCCAGCAATACCATGCCTAGGTAAACTTTAGTAAGGTAATAAATGATAAATAACCACAATAAAGAAAATTAATAAAAACAATATGCCATGGTGTGAAGCAAAAAAAAAAAAAAAAGTAAAGAAAAATGTTTTTTCAGAAATACTGTGTATGCTGCATATTTAAACATTACTGGATGCCACACTCAAAAGAATTTGACAAAAGGGGAAAATGTTTAATCCCAGATATCTAGAAAGTTTGAAATTAGAACAATACCCTTTTCAACTATCTAACTCTCAGTATGGGACCCATCATTAAAGCTATGGTGCTACAAGGAATACCCTGATATGTCTAAGGAAATAAATGCCTTTGACAACAACCAGTCTGTGCATTACATCCACTGACAAATACACAACAAGCATGTTCAAATACACACCAATAATACATTCTCATTGGCAGATCAAAGACTGTCATAAGTTATAATATGCAAATTTACCCTGCTATTCCCAAAATGGATGTAACCTTAATATCCATTAAGGAGAAAGAGAAGTCAGGTTATCATTCAGCAAACTCTTGATCCATGCAATAAAAAAGATAAAGGCATATCATAAAGACAAAAAAAAAATCAAAAATGTAAATACACCTACAATACTATTAGAGTACATGCTAATCCAGTTTTCTGTAACCATAGTGGATGGCAAAAGAATGCACCAAACTAACAGAACAGCAATTCACATTTATGCAAAAAAACATGCTTAAATAGCTTGGAAATTTCAACAGCAGTATCTGTAGAATATGTGGGGCAGTTTCTAAAAAAAAACAAAGAAGTGAGAAAAAAGCCTTCATCGCTGCTTTATAGCCACTTGAAAGTCCAGAAATCTTGAAGCCTCATGAACCTTGTTGTCTTTCCAACAGCAGATTTTCTTTGACCTCCCTTAATACTATTGATTTGTCTGGATTATTTAAAATTTTAACAGATAACCACCTTGGAAATGTAGAACCAGAAAGTGGTGCAAAAGCATCTTAGAATTCTTTCAGGTATACTTTCTTCTTTCTGGTTATTATAATTTAAAATATCTGCAAAAAAAATCAAGTGCCTTGAATTCTTTATAGGCATAAACGTAGGTAAGGTATTGTTTACCAAATTATTCTTTTGGGTCCCCAAATTTAGAACAATAATCTAGCTTTGGAGGCTCCTATATGGCAAACAAGGATAAAGTCCTGACTACAATACAGGTGGCTTGGGCAGGTGGGGAAGTTGGCAGGGGAGAATGGGAGTAAGCAACCACTGCCTACTTGCTCATCCAGGAGGGAAGGAGGAGAGTCTGGCTCACTACATGAGGGACTCCTAATGGGACTACTAGATCTCTATCCTGTGGACTTGGGTCTATCAAGCCCACACTGCCACATGCAATCACTTTGTAGTCAAGGGCAACAATCATAGGGCAGTTATAACTGTGCTCAGAAGAGTCATCACAGGGAGAGCTGCTACACTGGTAGACCACCTCATAATAAGAACAAGGCTGGTGTGCTCCCTACCACCTACCTCTCAATATGCGCAGCTGAGCTCATGGGTATTCCAGTGCAGGAAAGGATTAGCTGTAGGCCTGTTGCCTGCCTGGGAATCCCTAGCTCCCACTGCCATATGATGAATGAGTTAAGCAGTCCCAAAAGTAATTTGTTAGATAACCAGGTAAAACTACAGCAACTCAAGCAGATGTTGGCGGACTTGGAAGCCAGGTCTCAAAGAAATAACTTTTGATTTGCACATATACACTAGAAAGTCTAGTAGAAAGGCCATTATGGGTGGGATGTTAGCTGAATGGACAGAAACAGCAAAGGATGAAATTCTGATTGAGAAAAGTCATTGCTTGTCCTCAAAGTCAAGATTCTGGTGGTAGGAAACCCAGGCAAGAAATTTCTAATTTCAAAACAAATAATTTTATAGAAAAAATTATTTCTAAGCCATGGCATCTGGGCAGAAGAATCTACCATGGTGACTCTAAGATTTTTGTTGAGCAAGATTATAGCACAGAAAAATAGAGGAAGAAACCAACATTCCTCCCAGCTATGACACTGGGCAGTATGGAGGGTGAAATTCTATACAGTATACTCAGCTTTCTTCAAGGTATACTTGTCCCTTGGAGTCAAAACATATCTGGAATCAGTGCAATGAAATCAACAAATAGAAGCATAAACAAAGAAAAAAGTATTGTAGATATCACAGATTCATTGACCTTTTCGGAGCTTGGTTTGAACTTTATCTGCTTGAGCTCTCATTGACATGCTCAAGAAAGAGAAGCATGGGAGCTGCCAGTATCTAGAATGGAGCTATCTTTGACCGACAAAACTTGGAAGCAGTGGGCACCTCAGAGACTGAAATGAGAACTGTTCAACCATTCCTGTTATTTAAACAAAATATGCATCATGGGGCAAAAACCCTTGACCTGACTAAGGGGGAATAATTGTATCCTTTGGCTCCATAAATGAAAGGATGCAGGGAGCAGGATGGAGAGATGATAAGTCAGCAAGTAAAGAGGAGTATTATTGTGAAATTGAATTCATCCTCAAGTCTTGGTGAGTACCTTCAGGAGGTGGACCCTGTTTTTCACAAAATCTCACCAAGACGACACTGATATATAGACTGTATTTATATATCATATATCATGGCCAGAAGTAGGTTAAAAATTAAAAAATATAGAAAGAAAGTGAATCGACAAACTAAACCAAGCCGAAAACTGCTGCTTCTAGCTCGAACAGAGCTCGTTGCAAAAACTATAACAGCTGATTCCAGCTGTAAAACCGCATCGAAACACAGATGTAAAAAAATGTTTTAATCCACACTGGCACGCTACTTTAGTCGAATAAAATACAAAAAACTGGAGACAGGTTTAGCGCTTTCATCTGATCTCATCAGACTTCTTCAGAACCAACAAATGGGATCTTACAATTCCTTATAAACACAATTTGGCGCCAAATCTATGTAATAAATTAATAAAAAACTTGATTCAATTATACATGTAAATACTATACATTCTAAAGTTTTAAAATACAAACTGCTAAAAACCTAATACTAAAACTGTAACTACTATGCTAATGTTTAACACATATGCTTGTCCTATGTACAAGGTACAAATGAATATAAATATATGTTATTCCCCCAATATCAAGAATGGTTTAAGACTAATATATTCATTTAATCCGGGGCTAGTTGTGGCATCTAAACATATTTGCCATTTACTTTCTAATGCCCCTAATCTTGCTTTCCAATTTCCCCTACCTATTGATCTGTCCACTGTTTCAAGGATTGCAAATTTGAATGTATGTTCTATACCCTTGTCTTTTACGTGTTTACTTAGAGCATTTTTGTCATCTTTTTTCTTAATTTTGTAAATATGCTCGTAAATCCGGGTTTTTAGTTTTCTTTCCGTTTTGCCTATATAATAGGCTGAACAGACTGTACACCTCGCCAAATATACAACTCCCTGACTATTACAATTACCTGTCTGGAATTTACATGTACTTCTAATGACGTTGTCTAACTTAATACATTTTTCCTCATTTATAAACGAACATTGGGTGCATGTTCCACATTTTTTAGTTGCACCCTTTCCAATGTTGTCTTTTTTATATTTGTAATCTCCACTTTCTACTATTTTCTTAAGGTTCTTACCTGTTTTGTATACTACCTGTGGGTATAATCCAACTATGTTACCTATATCTTCCATATTGGACAATAATATCCAATATCTATGTAAAATTTCCTTAACTGAGTTGCTGTACATGTTGTACATAATCACACATACTTTTCTTTCTGATAGCTTACTTTTTTTGTTGTTACTAAATCCTTCATGTCCTAATAATGGGTAATATTTCTTACCCCATTGTAGCTTAACATGATTGACAACGTTATCTAACATGTTTTTAGGATAGCCTCTTTTCATAAATAATTCATATATGTACTCTAATTCATGTGTCATAAGCTCTACTGTGGAAGACATACGAGCTGCTCTCACACACTGTCCTTTCACAATATTTTTAAATATGTGAGGGGGATGGCAGCTTCCAAAATGGATATAGTCATTTGAGTGGGTTTGTTTCCTGTATAATTTTGAAATAAATCTTTCACCATTATTACTTATA
The DNA here is from genome assembly GCF_019279795.1 of Protopterus annectens. NCBI lineage: Eukaryota > Metazoa > Chordata > Ceratodontiformes > Protopteridae > Protopterus > Protopterus annectens. The sequence continues at coordinate 893,212,732 of NC_056745.1, forward strand.
AATGTGTCTAAATAAGCGATTCCCTTCTCTTCTACTATATGTGTAAATTTTAAAAATTCCGTGGTGTTATTGATATATTGTATAAACTCAGTTATGGTTTCCTTCTTACCTTTCCAAATTATAAATAAATCATCTAAAAATCGAGTATATAATGTGATGTTTTTATAATATTCACTGGGGAACAAAAATAATTCTTCCCATTCCAACATAACAAGGTTGGCGTATATGGGCGCACAAGATGCTCCCATTGCAGTGCCTCTTGTTTGTCGAAACAATTTGCCTTGGAATTCAATGAAATTGTGTTCCAAAATAAGGCTCATCATGCTCACAATCAGTTGGATTTTCTCCCAAGCGAGAGCGGAATGTTTCCTTAAACTATTACTGAAATATTCCAGTCCGATATCAATCGGGATACAGGAAAAGAGGTCTTTGACATCTATAGTAATAAAAATGATTTCTTTATCCCATATTTCAGATGTAAGCTTACTCAAGAAATGCCATGAATCTTTTATAAGATGTGGTACATTTTCATAAATATGTTTTGTCCATTGATCGATGGCTACCCCCATGTTGAAAGTTTTAGACCTAGATCCCGATATGATAGGTCTGAATGGAGGATTTATCACACTCTTATGGATCTTTGGAATGCATACTATTCTAGCCAATATCGGGTATTCATTTCTAATGAATTTATAGACATCTTCATTTATTCTGTAGTCTAATAAGTATTCTTCCGTGACCATGTCTATATGTCTATGTCCAATATTGACTTGATTCACTGATATCTCTTCGTAATTCCCTGAATTAAATAATATATCCATTACCACACTCTTATATACAGATTGGTCATATATAATAATCCCACCTCCCTTATCAGGTTTCATGATACAGATATCCTTGTTACAAACAATGTTTTCTAATGTCTTTCTTTCTTCATTTGTCAAATTATCCTTTAGTTTAACATTAGTGTCATTCTGTTTCCTAATGTTTTTATACAGTTCGTACACCTCTTTACACACTACTTGTTCATATGTGCTTACCTGTGGATTGGGTGGTGGAATAAAAGTACTTCTTGTCACTAACTTGTTAACCTGTTCCTGTTCTTTCTGTCCATTGTTGTTGTTTTTAAAAAATATAGCGAGGTTCAACCTGCAGCAGTATAATTTGATCTCCTTAATAGTGTCGTATAAATTAAATCCAACATTGGGTATATATTTCATACCTTTGCTAAAAAGGGAAAAGAAACTGTCTGTTATTTCTGTCTTGGTATAATTGTACACCTTGAGACCATTGTGGTCGTGTATACTAGGTCTACCTTCTGCGTTAGGTTCTTCATCTCTCATATCTAGAATTGTGTGAATGTAGTCTACTTTCTCAATTTCCGTATCATTATTGTTGACGTCCTTTTTCTCATGCTTGTCTGTGTTTTTACTTAATACCTTCTCTGATGTTTTATGGGTGCTGGGTAAAATCTCCCCCCTTGAAAATTTTCATCCTCATCATATCTAACATGAGTATTAACTTTTTCTCTCCCTTTATTTTGTTCCATCCGCTTGTGGGGCCAAATATATGTTCTCCCTGTCCTGTATAAATCTATATCCCTCTCTATCTTGTGCATCTTTCTGTTGTATACACTTCTAACTCTATTACTCGCAGTCGTAAATTGTTTCGAATACAGTTCATACCAATCTTCAAACTCACAATCATTTATAATTTCTTCATTAAGTATTTCTACTTCATTCAAAATGGTCGCTATTTTTTCATCATTATATTTCATAATAGTTTCCATATACATATGCCCAAAGGTGTCAAACAATTTGTTAAACTCCTGAATCACAGCATCTTTGTATTCTATTCCTAAAGGGAGTTTAAAAAAGCGTAACCCCTTTGGTACTATTTGCTCATTAATACACTTTTCCAGATAAGCATTATCCAATTTTGTACATTTTAATTGAATGAGCTTCTTACCTAGTGTAAAGATTTTTGATTTCAAACTGCTATTCAAATTACTAGACTTATGTCTTCCATCTACTTTTCTAACATCATTTTTCCACACATCATTTCTTGTATTAAATACATAATCTTCTGATAAATAATCAGACATTACATTAGTAGACTTATTTTCCTTATGTTTTGTAGAGTTAACATATATAGAGCTTTGTTTTGAATTATATTTACTGCCCATATTGGGGCTTGAAATGTTTCCGTGAATCACAGTACCTTTTTTATTAGTCATGTCCGTTTCCTTTCTGATAACGTTGGAATATGTCCTCATATTTTCCCGTTGTTTGGGGCGAGCTCCCAACCTCTCATTCTCCGTCGTTTGGTGGAAGAGGCTAAAGTCAAACGTGAATTCAGCCTCTGACAAGACGTTGTCGATTGTTTCTTTTATGTCCAAATTTGGTGTAGGAACTGCTACAATGTTACGTTCCCCTTGCCCGTTCGGTATGTCATCCTGACTACTAAGTAGTATCCGTTCCGCTATGAACGGTGGTGTGAGAGTACCATCTTTGGATTGTTGTAGTTTTAGTGGGGTATTAACGGCAGATTTCCCCTCTTGTATTACTTCAGTAAGCTTACCAACAAGTAGCAGGAGCTTACTGACATCCGTTTGCAGGGTGGTTACGTCAGCTCGTAAAGAAGCATAGTCGGCTCTATCCAATGAAGCCTCCGAAGCTGCTGTATCGGCCATATGGCGACGTAGAAAGAAAGAAAGAAAGTGAATCCACAAACTAAACCAAGCCGAAAACTGCTGCTTCTAGCTCGAACAGAGCTCGTTGCAAAAACTATAACAGCTGATTCCAGCTGTAAAAACGCATCGAAACACAGATGTAAATAAAATGTTTTAATCCACACTGGCACGCTACTTTAGTCGTATAAAATACAAAAAACTGGAGACAGGTTTAGCGCTTTCATCTGATCTCATCAGACTTCTTCAGAACCAACAAATGGGATCTTACAATTCCTTATAAACACAATTTGGCGCCAAATCTATGTAATAAATTAATAAAAAACTTGATTCAATTATACATGTAAATACTATACATTCTAAAGTTTTAAAATACAAACTGCTAAAAACCTAATACTAAAACTGTAACTACTATGCTAATGTTTAACACATATGCTTGTCCTATTTTCGGCTTGGATTAGTTTGTGGATTCACTTTCTTTCTATCTTTCTACGTCGCCATATGGCCGATACAGCAGCTTCGGAGGCTTCATTGGATAGAGCCGACTATGCTTCTTTACGAGCTGACGTAACCACCCTGCAAACGGAAATTATAGTAAATATAATTCAAAACAAAGCTCTATACATGTTAACCCTACAAAACATAAGGAAAATAAGTCTACTAATGTGATGTCAGATTATTTATCAGAAGATTATGTATTTAATACAAGAAATGATGTGTGGAAAAATGATGTTAGAAAAGTAGATGGAAGACATAAGTCTAGTAATTTGAATAGCAGTTTGAAATCAAAAATCTTCACACTAGGTAAGAAGCTCATTCAATTAAAATGTACAAAATTGGATAATGCATATCTGGAAAAGTGTATTAATGAGCAAATAGTACCAAAGGGGTTACGCTTTTTTAAACTCCCTTTAGGAATAGAATACAAAGATGCTGTGATTCAGGAGTTTAACAAATTGTTTGACACCTTTGGGCATATGTATATGGAAACTATTATGAAATATAATGATGAAAAAATAGCGACCATTTTGAATGAAGTAGAAATACTTAATGAAGGAATTATAAATGATTGTGAGTTTGAAGATTGGTATGAACTGTATTCGAAACAATTTACGACTGCGAGTAATAGAGTTAGAAGTGTATACAACAGAAAGATGCACAAGATAGAGAGGGATATAGATTTATACAGGACAGGGAGAACATATATTTGGCCCCACAAGCGGATGGAACAAAATAAAGGGAGAGAAAAAGTTAATACTCATGTTAGATATGATGAGGATGAAAATTTTCAAGGGGGGAGATTTTACCCAGCACCCATAAAACATCAGAGAAGGTATTAAGTAATAACACAGACAAGCATGAGAAAAAGGACGTCGAGAATAATGATACGGAAATTGAGAAAGTAGACTACATTCACACAATTCTAGATATGAGAGATGAAGAACCTAACGAAGAAGGTAGACCTAGTATACACGATCACAATGGTCTCAAGGTGTACAATTATACCAAGACAGAAATAACAGACAGTTTCTTTTCCCTTTTTAGCAAAGGTATGAAATATATACCCAATGTTGGATTTAATTTATACGACACTATTAAGGAGATCAAATTATATTGCCGCAGGTTGAACCTCGCCATATTTTTTAAAAACAACAACAATGGACAGAAAGAACAGGAACAGGTTAATAAGTTAGTGACAAGAAGTACTTTTATCCCACCACCCAATCCACAGGTCAACACATATGAACAAGTAGTGTGTAAAGAGGTGTATGAACTGTATAAAAACATTAGGAAACAGAAAGACACTAATGTTAAGCTAAAGGATAATTTGACAAATGATGAAAGAAAGACATTAGAAAACATTGTTTGTAACAAGGATATCCGTATCATGAAACCTGATAAGGGAGGCGGGATTATTATATATGACCAATCTGTATACAAGAGTGTGGTAATGGATATATTATTTAATTCAGGGAACTACAAAGAGATATCAGTGAATCAAGTCAATATTGGACATAGACATATAGACATGGTCACGGAAGAATACTTATTAGACTACAGAATAAATGAAGAAGTCTATAAATTCATTAGAAATGAATACCCGATACTGGCTAGAATAGTATGCATTCCAAAGATCCATAAGAGTGTGATAAATCCTCCATTCAGACCTATCATATCGGGATCTAGGTCTAAAACTTTCAACATGGGGGTAGCCATCGATCAATGGACAAAACATATTTATGAAAATGTACCACATCTTATAAAAGATTCATGGCATTTCTTGAGTAAGCTTACATCTGAAATATGGGATAAAGAAATCATTTTTATTACTATAGATGTCAAAGACCTCTTTTCCTGTATCCCGATTAATATCGGACTGGAATATTTCAGTAATAGTCTAAGGAAACATTCCGCTCTCGCTTGGGAGAAAATCCAACTGATTGTGAGCATGATGAGCCTTATTTTGGAACACAATTTCATTGAATTCCAAGGAAAATTGTTTCGACAAACAAGAGGCACTGCAATGGGGGCATCTTGTGCACCCATATACGCCAACCTTGTTATGTTGGAATGGGAAGAATTATTTTTGTTCCCCAGTGAATATTATAAAAACATCACATTATATACTCGATTTTTAGATGATTTATTTATAATCTGGAAAGGTAAGAAGGAAACCATAACTGAGTTTATACAATATATCAATAACACCACGGAATTTTTAAAATTTACACATATAGTAGAAGAGAAGGAATCGCATTTAGACACATTTATAAGTAATAATGGTGAAAGATTTATTTCAAAATTATACAGGAAACAAACCCACTCAAATGACTATATCCATTTTGGAAGCTGCCATCCCCCTCACATATTTAAAAATATTGTGAAAGGACAGTGTGTGAGAGCAGCTCGTATGTCTTCCACAGTAGAGCTTATGACACATGAATTAGAGTACATATATGAATTATTTATGAAAAGAGGCTATCCTAAAAACATGTTAGATAACGTTGTCAATCATGTTAAGCTACAATGGGGTAAGAAATATTACCCATTATTATGACATGAAGGATTTAGTAACAACAAAAAAAGTAAGCTATCAGAAAGAAAAGTATGTGTGATTATGTACAACATGTACAGCAACTCAGTTAAGGAAATTTTACATAGATATTGGATATTATTGTCCAATATGGAAGATATAGGTAACATAGTTGGATTATACCCACAGGTAGTATACAAAACAGGTAAGAACCTTAAGAAAATAGTAGAAAGTGGAGATTACAAATATAAAAAAGACAACATTGGAAAGGGTGCAACTAAAAAATGTGGAACATGCACCCAATGTTCGTTTATAAATGAAGAAAAATGTATTAAGTTAGACAACGTCATTAGAAGTACATGTAAATTCCAGACAGGTAATTGTAATAGTCAGGGAGTTGTATATTTGGCGAGGTGTACAGTCTGTTCAGCCTATTATATAGGCAAAACGGAAAGAAAACTAAAAACCCGGATTTACGAGCATATTTACAAAATTAAGAAAAAAGATGACAAAAATGCTCTAAGTAAACACGTAAAAGACAAGGGTATAGAACATACATTCAAATTTGCAATCCTTGAAACAGTGGACAGATCAATAGGTAGGGGAAATTGGAAAGCAAGATTAGGGGCATTAGAAAGTAAATGGCAAATATGTTTAGATGCCACAACTAGCCCCGGATTAAATGAATATATTAGTCTTAAACCATTCTTGATATTGGGGGAATAACATATATTTATATTCATTTGTACCTTGTACATAGGACAAGCATATGTGTTAAACATTAGCATAGTAGTTACAGTTTTAGTATTAGGTTTTTAGCAGTTTGTATTTTAAAAATTTAGAATGTATAGTATTTACATGTATAATTGAATCAAGTTTTTTATTAATTTATTACATAGATTTGGCGCCAAATTGTGTTTATAAGGAATTGTAAGATCCCATTTGTTGGTTCTGAAGAAGTCTGATGAGATCAGATGAAAGCGCTAAACCTGTCTCCAGTTTTTTGTATTTTATTCGACTAAAGTAGCGTGCCAGTGTGGATTAAAACATTTTTTTACATCTGTGTTTCGATGCGTTTTTACAGCTGGAATCAGCTGTTATAGTTTTTGCAACGAGCTCTGTTCGAGCTAGAAGCAGCAGTTTTCGGCTTGGTTTAGTTTAAAAATTAAAAAAAGATAGCTGGGTGCACAAGACCCTGGATAAAAAAGTGCCCAATCCTTGTAGACATACTGGTGCCAGGACTGGAAAAGATGACATGTAGAATCCTCAAAATATGGAAACATTCTTACAGTGGGGTCAGGCCAGGCCCAGGGGAGGATGGCCCCCCTGTTGTAGAAGGATGTAGTAGTCCACAAAAATTACAAGAAGAGCCATAAAGACAATAAAGTGGACTATTGAGGATAAAAAAGAAATTATGGATTGTTACTAGTTTGCAAAAAGCCCAGCATTTCCAGACACAAGATATACAAAATGATTAAGAGAGAAATTAGAGGAAAGAAAAATACTTCCAAAAGAAAAACTGTCAGAAGCTTCAAATACAAATTTGTAGTTATTAATTCAACAGATTTGTGAAAAAGAGTATATAGATCAAGAAACTTTGAAATGTTTGGAAGAAGAAGAAGCATCTGAGGAAGTGCGAAAATATAAACAACAAAACCTAGAGATCTTTGAAAAGTATAAAAAAGAAATATGGACATGGGAAAGGAAAAGGGATTTGATATGGTGGAATATTTATGCAAAGGAGAAAGCCAAATTAATCAATATTAAGAAGGCAGCCCCAAAGATATTCAAAGAGAAATACAGGCAAAGGCATCCAAATATGGAAAATTTCACAATAAAAAATAACATCACAAAGAGGGAATGTAGAAAAAGATGATTAGTAAAGTAGAAGTTAAAAAAATAGAAGTTGAAGTTATGGAGTGTCTGCGAATTGAAGGATTTGGTGTAGAAGCTCTAACACATTACATCACAGCATGATGGAGTGAATCCCCAAAGTAAGGATAAGCAGGAAATTCAAGAGCCATTGGAAGAAGAAATATGGACATGGGAAAGAAAAAGAGATTTAATATGGTAATATTCATGCAAAGGAGAAAGCAGCACTAATCAATACAAAAAGAGCAGGGCCAAAGATATTTGAATAGACATACAGGCAAAAGAATCCAGACATGGAAAGCTTTACAATACAAAAAAATAAAAAGACAAAGAGGAAAAGTAGAAAGGAGATTAGTAATGGAGAAGTTAAAGAAACAGAGGCTGAGGTTATGGAGTACCTGCAAAGTGAAGGATCCAGTGCAGAAAATCTAATTCAGAAAACTCCACAATAGGATAGAGCAATAGATATCCAAATTAAGGGGAAACTAATAGTATGGGAAGCAATTGGCCAGGTGCCATATGAAGACATTTTGGAGCCTTCCACAGAAAACCAGTATAAACATTCACTAGAAGCTGGACAGCAAAGGAAGGAACAGGAAACTGGAAACTCTGATGCAGTCAATGTTGAGGAGTGACAGGTTAGTTAGCTACCATATGACAGAGCAACAGATGGCACAGGATGGAATTGAAGAGAATGTGCCACAGGAAGATGATATAGAACTTTCGATAGAATGCCCGCAGGAAATGGAAAACAAAAAATGTGTCCTCAGTTTAGAAGAAAATGAGAGAAGACTTGCTTGATTTAATAGACATATATATATAAAGATCAATGAAAGAAGTACACTGCAGAAGGTCAATAAAACCCAAAAAGTCAGAAGTTTGATAAAACCAATGAACACAGTAATTAGGACTGTCCATAGAGGTCCATGCAATATAACAGAAGTAAACAGGATATATTACTGTGCAGCTAAATTAATAACTGATAAAGTTCTACCACAAGAACACAGGGTAGTGAGGGAAAGGAAGGGGAGAAATCGAATACCATCATGGAAGTATCGAATAGGTAAAACTAGAAAGCAATTAAGAGAAGAAGTGTCACTGTTAGAAGAATATAGAAGAGGGAAGAGATCAACAAAAATACTAAAAAGATCAACGTGATAAAAGCAACGCACAGTATTAGAACAGACCAGAATCTATCATGCACTATCGCAAATAACGGACTAAAAATCTCAGCACAAGTGGAAAAACTTAGAAGATACACAGATAAATATAAAGGAAGAGTACAAAATAAGCAAATTTATTGATGACCCAAAAATGTTTTATAGAGAACTGGGAAACAAGGTAAAAGGAATTGAAAGACCGCCAAAAAAAGAAGAAACAGATACATTTTAGAGAAGTATCTGTGGAGATCCTGTGGAACATAACAAAGATGCTAAATGGATAGAAGAAGAAAAAGATAGAATAAGAAGTTTAAAGATACAGGACATGAAACAGGATGAAGTAACAGCCAGAGAGATTGAAACAAAGTTAATAAAAGCCTCTAATTCGAAATCCCCAGCCCCAGATGCAGTACCTAACTTTTGGTTAACAGTATTAACATCTTTACACAAAGATTTAGCCATGAGTAAGAACTATTTATATGCACATCCTGAATAGACAGGAACCTGACTAACAACAGGAAAAACAATGCTCCTACTTAAGAGTGAACCTGCAAGCTACCCTAAAAACTATAAACCAATAACTTGCCTTCTGATGATATATAAACTATATACAGGAATTGATGCTGACAGAGTTTATAGTCATCTAGAAGAAAACTCAATTATGGCAGTAGAACAAAACGGCCATAAAAGAAAGTCATATGGAACAAAGGATAATTTGTTGTTAAATAAAGTCATAGTGGAGAATTGTAAAAAGGGAAAGACTCTAAGTATGACATGGATTGACAAAAAGGCATTTGATAGTATCCCACATTAATGGATAAAAGAGTGCTTGGAAATGTATAGGCTACATCCTACACTGATCGAATATATTGCAGTGACCATGGAACTGTGGCAGACCACTTTGCAATCAAGCCATGATAAAGGACAGATTATTATCCCAGGGATAAAAATTCAAAGGGGGATATTCCAGGGTGACTCTCTGTCACCGCTGCTGTTTTGCCTTGCACCTAACACACTAAGCTGTCTACTTAACAACTTAGGCCATGGCTATAATTTGGCTCCTAGAAAACAACAAAGTATAAAGACTTCTCATCTTCTCTTTGTCAATGATTTAAAACTGTACAGCTCATCAGATGAGGAACTGAAAGCACAACTGCAAGTTGTCAAAACTTTTTCAGATGATATAAGAATGTCATTTGGTCTTGATAAATGTACAAAAGCAACCTTTAAAGTAGGAAAACTGCAGCACCAGGAAAATATTAGTTTGTGATAAAAATATGATATAAAAGAATTGAGCAATTGGGAGTGTATAAATATTTGGGAATTGATGAAGGATCAACAATAAAACATTTACAAACTGAAATAAAACTTAATAACGAATACTTTAGAAGACTTAAATTAATCTTGGAAAATTGACATCTAGGAACAAAATCCAAGCTATAAACCAATTTGCTCTTCCTGTCCTAACGTACAGTTTTGGAGTGATTGACTGGCCTCAAAATGTGTTGGATAGATTAGATAAGAAAACAGGAAGGATGCTTCATGCTCACCAAATGATTTCTAAAAATCAGTTCATGCCAAGATTATATATTTCCCGCTCCAAAGAAGGGATGGGCCTCCTTGAAATTGATTACATGTATAGATCTGCAGTCGTGGGACTCCACACATATCTGTTGACCTCACAAGGCCCAAACATAGTGAAAGTTTTGAAACATGAGTAGACTAAATCCAAGATGACTTCCCTGCTTAGGCTAGCAGAAGCATATCGGCATCAAGCAGGAATGGAAGTCAAACCAGAAGTAGATAAAAAACAGGCAGCAACTGAATGTGACAAAAAACAAAAGAAAGAATATAATAAGATGAGAAGGCAAGAAATGTGGAAAATGCATAAATATAGTTGCAAGTGTAAAAAACTTCTGGAAGAACCTCGTATTGATCAGGAATGAACCCAGGAATGGTTAAGGACAGGTGAATTCAAACCAATAAATGAAAGGTTGATATCAGCGGCCCAAGATAGTGGAATATGTACATGTTGCTTTACAAAATCCATTGAACATGTGGGACTAACAGACAAATATAGGTTTTGTAAAACAGAATTGGAAACAGTTAAACACCTCATTGCTGGTTGGAGCATACTAATAGCAGGACTGTATACTGAAAGGCATAATAATGTGGTGAGACTGTTGCACTGGGGATTGTGCAAACATTATGGTACTGAAGTGGCTGAAAAACACTAGAAACATGAACCACAAAGCATCATAGAAAAGTATGAAGTCTGCATCATATGAGATCATCCATTACCAACAGTTCAAAAAATAGACTCTAGAAAACTGGATATAGTGGTCCAAGAAAAGAAGATAAAAGTAGCATTGATCATTGAAATGGCCACCCTCAGTGACTATAGTGTCCTGCTTACAGAGACACAAAGTCATAAAATATCAGGATTTGCAAGCAGAAACGAGAGCGATGTGGAAGAAAGATACCCAGAAAGTCCCAGTAGTAGTAGGAGCAATGAATCTTATAAAAAAAGAGTCTACAATCCTATTTAGATATATTATCAATACATGTAACTCCATATGAATTGCAGAAGGAGTCATTACTGGGCACATTGCTGGTGCTGCAAAGAGCACTTCTGGCTGACATCAAAGAGTGAAACAATACCAATTTCATGAACTTTAATCGTACTTTGACTTAGGAATGGGGTCCATCCCATCACGGTATTAGAAACCCAAAATATTTGGAGAAATTTAAAAAAGGGGAAGTACTAAGTAATTTCATAGGTAAGATGTGATTGGTGTCATTAATATTTTTCCTACAGTTACATGCTGCAACCATAAAACTGATATCAAAAATCTATAGCCTTATCCAGAGTCTGGTTGCCGTCTAGACTATGCATATATTATTTCTATAAGGGAATGAAGGAGGGGAGGGAGGGAGGCCATAAAGTAATTGAAAATATGTTTTTTATTCCCCTAACAGACTGAAACAAAACCAGGAAAACAATGATTGTAAAGGATTGCCTAATCTACAAGCATTCTGCATCTGTCATGAAGGCTGATGCCCTAACACCTTGGGTAAGGCTCTTGGATTACCTTAGAGAAGGAAACTGACCCAGACTCTACTAGATGTGCATTCTTTTTATTTTATTTCTGTAAAGTGGTATAATATATATTTGATAAGATACTGATTTTGGATAATGAATATGTCAATGAGGTGATACACAATGTTGACAGCACAGCAGACTATATAAAACAATGGCTACCACATGAAGGGTTCCTATTAGAAGAGGGAAGACACATTCTTTTGAATGCGTCTTGGTCAAACTTAAAAGACTGAAAAGGCAAAATATCGAAGCAGCTTGGCCGCTTCATTACTTTGCCATTTTCGGCACTGTAGTGCAGTCTCAGAGTTAGTATATTTAAGTAGGGGATTCGCCCCCCACTTAATGTACTGTTTAAAGTGTTTTGTTTTTTATTTATTTATTTTTTGTTGGAACAGCGATTTTTTTTCCCTTGGAAAAAAAATCACTGTTCTGACAATTCGACATTGTAAGCTTTCACTTACATAGGGTTGAATAATCACCTTTCATTTTTTTAAGCATTCAGTGATCTAATATTGACCCCACATGAAATTACAAAAAAATGATTTAGAGTAAGAGTTGAGATACAAAAAAGACAGGAAGAGGGATAAACATGAAAGGAAGTAAAAAAATAACAATGGAAATAGCTGCAAGGTAGTTCAGCAAGGATCTACAAATAAGCAGAAGAGAAAAATATCAAAAATGTTTTTTTCTTGGAATGTAACCCTATTAAGAGAAGTATGGTGATGAGTCACATAAAAAAAGTTAATACCCAGCTACTGTTCATACAAGAAATGCATTTGTGCAAAGCAGAACATGAGAAATGTTTTAGGTTTGGGCATGGGTGGTGGTCGCCACATAATTGATGAGGCAAGGAGAAGATGGGGTAACACTTTTATTAAATAATATGGAAATTATATTAAATAATGGTGTAAAGTGCCAGAAAGTAGAACATAAAGAAGATAAAGATGGTCTGTATATAATAGGAAATGTCATACTATAATGTAAAATCTTATCTGTTGTTAGCTTTTACAGATCCCCAGAAACTTCCCTTGATGATCTCTGACAAAAATGTGTGCAAGTAATAGAGATCTTAGAAGGCATGATAGCATCAGTGAGAGACATAGAAGGTTGTCCCAGAAGGTTAAAATACCCAGGATGGGATATATTTTGGGCAATTTCCAAAGTTAATGGGACTCAAAGATGCTCGATCCAAAGAGAAGGAACAGGAAGAAGATCATATTTACTTTTCTAAAATATACCAGAGATTTTCCTCATATAGAAAGAATTTTTTATATTTAAAGAAAACAAACAGTTACTTTTGGGACTGGGTTTTTTTCCCTATAGCAGTGTCTGATCATGCTCCACTGTTAGCCACTCTGATACTAGACCACTGGTCGAAATTATTTCACTGGAAATTTCCAACTTCTTAGTCAAAATTGGAATGGTTTAAGAACTGGTGATTAGGGAGCATAACAGAGGAGGTCAAAAAGACCCTAACAGGTGGTATTTCATTATAAAATGGGAAAACTGGAAATAAGATTGTCCAGAGACACTTAAAAAAACTTGTAACATACAAGAGAAGAAAGGAGATGATAGAGAACAGTGTCAGGACTGCTTAAGGGAGGGTTACTATCAGTTCATTGAAAAATCAGTTAATTGAATGGCATTTTAAGTGCAATTACATCAAACATTCTGTTCGTTGAACTGTTCATACTGAGATCTCGGTACATTGAGGATCGGAAACTTTGCCCTTTCCTCACTGCAGTGTGATCTCGAAGCTGGTATATATAATTAGCAGGAGGTGACCCCCCCCCCCACATGAGGGGAGAACTGCAGTTTTGATGAATTGCCATTCACTGAAGTGATGGTTCGATGAAGTGATATAGACCCATTAAGGGAATTTCTAAGCCAACAATCCTTAGGGACTCAAGGAATGGAAGAACAAATTGAAGAGGCTAAAGGAGAAATAGAAAAGATTTTACAGATGGAGAGGCACTGCAAGAGTAGAAATACTAGATAAGTGCCTCTCCTATTGTCCAGAAAAATCTGTCAGCAAGATTCAGACAGAAAAAAAGAGAAATGGATATTTACAGTTTGTTGATCCAAATAGTGAATGGATGGTCAATGATCCGGTGGAGATTCTTGATTGTTTCCAAAGATTTATTTTTCTGAACTGTGTTTTGCGGGGGGGGTCTTTAGCTTTTGAAAGAAAATTGGAAGAATTCCTGGAAGAGGTGAGGATTCTATCATATGATAAAGCCATTAAGAAGAGAAGAAATTGCCCAAACTATAGAACGACCAAAGTTATAAAAATCCTCGGCCCTCAGTGTCTTCCTGGAAGATTTATACCAATTATGATGAAAGAAGTCGATTGCTCAAACTGAACAGATGCTTAATAGAATTTTCAATACCCAGATTGTCTCCTCTTCTTGGAAGTGGGCGATAGTCATGGTTATACGTAACCATACCTCGCAACTGTACAGATTTTTGCAGACTGTCCAGATTTTGGCCTCGTATTTTTGGTGCCTTTTTTTATAAAATTTTAGTTTTCATGCAAATTAGTGGTAAATCATTAAAGACTAACATACAAAAATAGGACAGACATTTGAGTTTCAGACTTCACATCCCTTAGAAAATTCATGCTAATGCAAAACCTGTTCTATCAATTTCAAAGTTTGTGTGACAATACACGAATGGAATCCACCACGATGGATATAACGACTGCGTAACAAAATTTTAATCACAGCACATTTATTGTAATAAAAGAAAGAACAGATGAGCGCTTTCACGTACAAACAAGTACGCTTCTTCAGATCTAACACACTTTGTTTAAAACAACCTTATATACCAAAATTCTTACATTCCAATAAAACAATTATTCAATCATCCAATTAACTACTCTGAATGCATTTTCTTAATAGGCGTTCTTTTTGCAGACTAGTACCTCTACGCCCATGTGTAATAAAACATCCTGAATAAATGAACATCCTATATTATTACTAAATAAAAAAGTATATAACTAGACTTCCAATCTATTAACATGATATATAACAATATTATACTTTTGTCTAAAAACTTAATTTACATATATTAAATAACACAAAAACATATACTAACTATATATAGAACACAGAAGTGTATAAAAATATATATAAAAATATATATAAAAACAAACAAATATGTTAAATATCCAAGTGTATACATAAACCAGCAATAAATGATTTTATAATAAATATGTATGGTTTATTCATTTATTTATTTATATATGTCTACATATATGTATGTATACACTTGGATATTTAGATCTGAAGAAGCGTACTTGTTTGTACGTGAAAGCGCTCATCTGTTCTTTCATTACAATAAATGTGTTGTGATTAAAATTTTGTTACGCAGTCGTTATATCCATCGTGGTGGATTCCATTCATGTATTGTCACACAATTTGCTACTGGCTTTGGGTTGATGAGTGGATCTTTGGATTTTTAGCGGCATCTATTTTTATTTCCAATTTCAAAGTTTGTAAGAGCAATATTTAGACATTGTCTCCATTTTTGAGCCTTTGTCCAGCTTTTCTTTATGGTTTTGTCCAGATTTCTTGCTCTAAGAGGTTGAGAGGTATGACTTAAACTAGGGAAAGACAAATAACTTGAATCATATAGACCCATCTCTGTCTCTAAGCAGGGCTATAAATTGTGACTATTCTAGCAAATCTTTGAGATGCACAAACACCAGATTTAATACATAGTGACCAGTGTGGCTTTAATAAGACTAGACAGAAGTTTGATAATACAATCAAAACAGTGATAGTGATACAGGAAGTGACTAGATTAAAGAGGTCTGTACTTATTACTAGCCTAGATTCAAAAAGGCATTTCCAAAATCCACTGGGTCTTCCATTTCCTGCTACAGAAAGTATATGGATTCCCTAGAAAATGTGTCCTTACAAAGAAACACACAAGATATCTACTGCCTACATTGAAGTCAATCGTGAGTTAGTGCCATCATTCAGGATCACAAAAGTGATACAACAAGGTTGTTATATCTCTCCCTTTTGTTTTCGAGCACCTAGCTGCCAGATTGAGGTTAGCCCCATTACAGGGATAAGTAGTCGGGGGAGAAGGTCAAGATTGCTTTAAACACAGATGATCTTCTCATTTATATTTTCTGATCCAACTAGACATATGAGATGGACATTCTGGACAGTTTGGAGCCATATCAAGAAATAAGGTTCATAAACAGTATCAAAACAAGCAGTGGAACTCAGTTATGCATCCTAACTTGACCTACAAGATGTTCTTCAGGTAATTTGGAGGAGGAATAGAATGAGCTATTTTAAAATAGTTATCAAGCAAATTCTAGATGAAACAGTAAGGATGTCATATAGTGAGGTGAAGAAAGAATTAATAGCTAAATTCAAGAAATGGAAATGTCTAGCATTAAACTTAGATCAAAAGGTCAAAACTATACAGATGAATATCTCACCCCTATTATTATAGGTCTTTCAAGGCCTATCACTGGACCAGGAATGACTTTCTTTACAAATTTTAAGAATACAATGGCAGGACTGATATGGAGTAACACGAAACACAAAATAGCATAGGTATATTTCACTCTCTCTCAATAAATAACAAGGAGGTCTGTGAATCCTAGACATCCATGGTTACTGGAGGGCCTCAAAACTTCTTCTTCTCCTTTCGGCTGCTCCCATTAGGGGTCGCCACAACAGATCATTGGTCCGCAGAATGAGTGACAGTAGAGTTTTACTGTGTCGAATTGCCAACCAAGCCCCCAACCTTCCTCAGAAGGCACACACATACACACACTCATACCTAGGGCTAATTTAGAATGCCCAGCTTACCTGCAGCATATCTTGGGAAAGTGGGAGGAAACTGGTGCACCAGGAGGAAACCCACGCGAACACAGGGAGGACATGCAGACTCTGCACAGAGGGCACCCCAGCCAAGAATCAAACCAGATAACCTCTTGCTGTGAGGTGACAATGTTAGCCATTATACCCTGTGCTGTCCTGGAGGAAGGTCTCACAAGTCAGACTATTAAATCTATGTAGGAGGAGACCAACGACAGCTAGATGAATCCAAGTAAGTGAAAGGGCAGTAGAACAGATGGGATTATCTCCAATCCATATTTATTGGCTTAAGCAAAAAGGCAACTTCTCAATGATCTGGAAAGCAGTAGGTAATGCTCATCGTTGGATGTTAGATAAGATATGGCTAGAGGACAAGAGTTAGAGAGTGCCACCAATATTAATGGAGCTTGAACACCATAAGAGTGAGAGAGTGTCAACAGGCTAGGAGAGACAACACTCAAAAGTAGAATACAGGTCTAAACTCGAAATCTCAAGGGTTTTTATCATTTGGGAAAGGTTTAAAGAAAGAAAGGGTTCCACAGAAAGTGAAAACCTAAGTTATAGGCCACTAAGAGTCATTCAATGACAGTTGAGCGGATATACTGGAGATCCTGCAGATGACAACTTAATTGTAATGTTCCTGTTAAAACTATGTAATCTTTACTGGCCTGTAAAAAGCCTAGTCTCCAGACTTTTTAAGTTGATACTTGTATGAAATTCCAGGAAAAGAATGCTTTTGAACTAAAGTGGGAAAGAAAATCAAATAATGGGACTCCACAGAATAAGTGAAGGGAAATAAACCATGATACAAAAAATGTACACATTTGGCTAGATGTAGCTGCATAAGTATTTTTATATTCCAAGTCCATTAGCAAAAATGTATCCATCAGTAACAGGGAATTGTTGGAGCTGTTTAGATAGGGTAGCAGGCATTTGGGGCCACATTTTTTTGGGATTACCCTAAACTAGTAAAATATAGAGATGATTTACTAGAGTAACACAGATGTTATGGCCACACAAGTGAGACATCATGTGAACTGTTCTCCTATTGGGGTCATCAATAGAAGGAAATTGGCAGCAGGAAGAGAGGGCCTTGATAAGAGGTTAGCTGCTGGCACTGAAAAAAGCTATTACATTTAGACAGAAGCAAGTAATTGCCTCAACAATAGTGGAGATGCAAGGTATATTAAAATAAACTATGAGCTAGAATGTCTCCCTCAGAGAAATGGGAATAATAAATGTCATGGAAAAAGTGGGCCATCTGGTAAAAAGGAATGGGGATAAAACAAGCAAGACTGAAGAAGGCATATGGCCAAGGTTAAGTTCCACTCATACAAGATAAGCACTAATAATAAAATATTGAAAATGGGTTTAGAATCTGGAAGACAGGGACTCAGGATCAAAACTTGTGAATTTTGCATATACCTTTACACCCAAGAATATCATTAGAGTACTAACCAACTTAACTCCTGTGCATGCGATTTAGGGGCATAATGTGACAATTTTATAATGTGTTAAAACATATTATACAATCATTTCTCATTAGTATTGAAAAATGAGCATGTTAATTGGACAGCCCAACTGGCATGGCCATTGTAAGTCGAACATTTACCAAAAGAAAAAAAGTTTGGCTGCTGAAGCACCATTGAGCGGCCAATCTTCCTACTGGTAAATGCTGAGTGACAGAACAAAATATGAGAAAAATCAATTGCATTCTGCAAAACTAAACAATAGAAAATATACCTGATTTTCCTTGTATTTCTGCCTTGTCCCTTGGAAAATCTCGGCAGTTAAAGAAAAAGAAAAAAAAAACAGCAACAAAAATTGTCTCTTGTCATTTGCTTCTCCTGCACTTTATTGATGTACTGTACAAGCATGGGATCATAAGTCCATACGCAAGTATAGTACATTAGTAAACAAGGAAAAACGCAGAGGAAAACTACAGCACTGTTATACAAAGGCTTTATTTAAGAAAGGTAAGCAATTTCTTTCTTAAGTAATATCATTGTCTAATAACATTAATCCACTCACCTTTATGATCAATGACCTTAGTTAAAACTTGATATACCGATACTAAGCTATGGATTATTACTTAAGTACATAAGGGCTTACGTGACATTTGCTAAGGTAGACATATTATTAGAATGTATGGCAATCGATGTAGACCAGTTACACATCTTTATTTATTTATTTATTTATTTTTTGTTTAATAAAAATGTAAGTCTGGTGTAGGAATGTTAATAAATCATAAAGCCTAAACATAAAATATGCTGCAACCACTCAGACCCTGCTTGCTGGAGATTATAGAAATTAATAATTATAGAAAAAGATATTTGGTCAGTCCAAAAAGTATGAAAACAGATGAGGATTAATTGCCAAAAAGAATTAACTTATATTATCTGGACCCCTGATAATAAAGCAACAAACATCACTCTGGCCATGGCAGTGTCTGATGAACGTTTTTGATAGTAAAAAAAGCAGCATACAGTAGTCAAGAAATGAAAGAGCAAGCATGTGAGCATACCATGTTTGCTAAAGCATGCAATAAACAAAAATAATCAATTTAAAATGCATGTAAAGGTAATTAACTCTTACATGAGTATAAAGTGCTGTGCAAATAAGGGATAAGGAAAGAGGAAAGGCAAGTGAGAAGTGCATGAAAAGTCATCATTATAGAACAACTGCAAATATTTATTTATTTGTCTGTTTAGTAATGAATTAATTTATTTATTTGCGTTCATTTACTAGGGAGTCTGACTGGAAAAAATTCAGTAGAGGCTTGGGGAGAAAATTCCATAAAAATACAAAAATGCAAGTGCAAGAATGCATAACTGGAAAATACAAGAACAAAAAAAAAATGCACCAGAATATGTTTGTACAATTTGCAAAGAATGAACCATGTATCAATGTGACCTAATCTTCTACAAACAAAGAATGTAAAATGTTTTTTCTAGCACTATATATCTAATTTACTATAAAAAGTATAGCAGACATGGAAATTAAATCAAGCCAAACAAATACTTTGCCAAACACAACCTTATAATACAGCCAGGGCATGAGATATATTATGACCTTTGATTACTGTGATAAGGATAATTAATGAAGCTGGATGAAGTAGACACAGTGGTGTAAACATTTTTTCTAGATGAGTGTCAATACTGATGGGAAAAGGGGGTTGTGGATGGATGGATGGATGGATGGATGGATGGATGGATGGATGGATGGATGGATGGATGGATGGAATGAAAATCATACATATTTACCTACAGAGAGGTTCTTATGTATGAACTTCATTGTTAAAACACTAACAATCCTGGCTTGCACTGTCACAGAGATGTTAGTCAAAAGCAAAGATGCTGTGCATCAATTAATCATTTAAAAAACTGTTACATACCTAATACTGCCATGCAACACTTATTTCCATTTATATAAAGATGAAGGATCTGATGAGAACAAATATGAAGGATTTTATTTTTAAATAAAGGAATGTAATGCACTGAGATTAGTCCACATTCATGTAGTACTGTAGCACTGTAGAATTCCATGCAGTCTTTTGAGGGAATAGTACACATCATACTCAAATACAAATAGCAGCGAAAATGACATGCATTTTAAAACATTGTTGTGTCTGTATTCATAACCATCTGTTATGTTTTCTCTTGATGTGAATTCCTTGTCATCCATTTCTTAAACACATGACAATATGGATATTCATTCATTCATTCATTCATTCATTCAGTAATTATCCATTTTGTCCAGTTCAGGCTCACTAAATAGCTGTACCTTATTGTTTACTAACAGCAAGACAGGAAACTAATCCCCCACCAGGTATCACTCTAATATATGAAGCATACATATGAACACACACACACACACACACACACACACACACACACACACACACACACACACACACACACACACACACACACACACACACACACACACATACACACACACTCTCTCTCTCTCTCGTGCATGCCATGCGCATTTATGAACAATTTGGAGGACCAGCAATTTCCACTGTAACATTGCTTTGGGATATCAAAGAAAACTAGAGAATCCAGTGAGCGTCCATATTAACAATGGTGGGTAAAAGGAAAAGAAATGAACCAGAGAGTAAAGCAATGGAGAGATATGCATGATAACCAGAAATAGGCTCCACCTTACTACTGTATAGCAATTCCTCTGCTGTAAGGAAAAAGCAGTCACATGATTAGAACAGTACCTCCGCTGAAATATTACTTGCAGATGAGTAGGTTTAGATATATACCATAGATAAAAAGTTACAATGGGTCCAGGGACCGGTTAGCATTTTATCACCCAAGGAAGGGGGGAGGTGTGGCTAGCTGACTAACACTTTTCTGTTCAGTCTGCACAAAGTTCACACTCTAACTGATTTCAAATGCCATGTACTAGCATTCCCCAAGTTCAGTTAATTTTACTTTTATAATCATACCAACAATAGAGTAAAGCAGCTCTGAAATAGTACTCATCTCTGATTGGTGAGAATGATTAAAGCTGGCATGGTGCTCCCATGCATATTTGTGTTCAAGGTTGTGTATTAAATTTACACTCTGTTGTTACTCAGCATACACTGTTGACCCATTTAATATCATGGGATCATCTTGCAATTGCAGCATTTATGCCCTCCCCTCCATCCATGACCTTGGTAGTATGACTTTCCTTCTGTTTTTGTAATGAAACTTCTTGTACTGCTTATTTGCTTTATGGAATGAAATGAAACTGAATTTCTTTGAATTATTTTTTTTTCTTTCCAAAGGAAGAATATAATCTCAATTATTTTTGTGAAGAACTGTGGTATAGTTTGTATGCATTCTGTGGAAATCAGTTGTGACAAGTCTTTATGCTTTAATTATTCCGAATTATTTCCTTCCTTTTCTAAATGATTACCAAACATCATTGTATTTTTTTCTTTCTTATTCAAACTTTTGATTTAGGGGTATTTTACATTTGGATAATCTAGATGAACTGAATTGTTTTCAGTGTGAAAAGTTTCATAGTTAATGCATACAAATTGTTTAGAACATAGTCCTTCGCATAAAAAGAAAACATAACTTTATTTTCTGTAATTTGTAGTGCATTCCAACAATGTTTGCATTTTCAGGCTTACAGTATCAATTAATTTAAGACTGTTCATTAGATATTACATGGCAGTCACCAAAGATGTGCATCTGCGTGTTGCTAACAAATCACAGATTTAATAAAATGTTATTCCAGAACTCTGGTTGCTTCACACTGCTTGGCAAGAGTACAGTGGAAAGTCTGTTTGGCATTTACCACTAATTTATTTAGACAACCTGTTTCATAAAAGTTGCACAGGATTATGGAATGTTATTTGTGCTGTACAAACTGTTCAGAATGCCACACGTAGGCATAACATTTCCCTAAGATGAATTCTCTAGTGGTTATAGTGCTTCATAATTAGTCTCCAACAACTACAGTTTTCAAAGAACATGTGATAAATGTCATTCATTTTGCTGTCCTACAATTAAAACAATATATATTGTGCACTTATTTGAATCCAGTAACTCTCCCTCATGCATTCTTTACAAGTATAAACGCTAGAGTCTGATGGTAGTTTGCATCAGGGAAACAAAAAGGTGAATTAAAATATATAATAACATAACCAACGAAAGAGCCACAGTGGATTGGATCCTAGTCTCTGATCCCACAAAAATGACTTCATCCAGAACCCTCCCCAACACATTAAGTCATCACCTTCCTGCCTTTGTTATTAGAACTACTGCCCCTTTGGCAACAAAGCACTACTGTAAACACATCAGGGATCTATCCAAGTTCAACCCACTCACATTCAACCACATCCTAAAAAGCATTAATTGGAATATCCTAAAAACGCTCTCCCTAGATGACGCTTTGCACTATTTCAATACTACTTTTCTAAAAATATTAGACAGCCTTGCACACCCCCGAACCAAAAGAGTAAAAGCTAATCATGCCCCATGGTTAACTAAACCTACAAGAGAGCTAATGTTAACTAGGAATAAAACCTGGGAGCTTTGGTATAAACATAAAAATAAGTTAGATTTTTTAAAATGCAAACAACTTTGTAACCATGAAAAAAAAAACTTGTATACAAAGACAAAATGGATTACTACATACAGCTTCAAAGAAACCACAAGCATAGCCCTAAACAATTCTGGTCATCCAAAGCAACCCTTGCCCTCACCCTGGCAAAGCACCAGATCAAATAGCAAGCTTATTTCACTCTTACTTGTATCGACTAAAGGGCGGCGGGTGGATTGAGAGGAGTTTTTGTATCTATAAGATATTTGTGTTGGTCTTGATCAAGTCTACCCTCAACTAGCATTTCGCCTAAAGAACTTTTAATGCTACGATATGCCCCTTAAGTAGTCAATCTGGTCAAGACTACAAAACCCTCCACATTTCAACCTTTCCCCAAGTCGTGGTACCTGTAAAAAAAATGCAGATTGCTGTGTCTTAAATCAAGTTCACAAGTGTTTCTAAAAGGCTTGCACTAATGGGGGTGCAAAGGTTAAAACAACATAGGGTTATGTCATTATGACTAGTGGCATTAGGTTCAAACAACAGATTAAAGTTCAATTTACGAGCAAAACATTTTAATAATATAATAGTATTAACTTAAGTGTGCCCTTTTGATAAAAGTCAGCAGTTTCATTCAAAATCGCACATTTGAATAGTTGTTAGTGGAAATAATGGGTCTTGCACCAACATTGGTAAAGGGAAGCGGGTGTAGCCTCACCATACTTGGAGCCACAGTAGCTACACGTCCAGGGCCTCCTCTAATTGAAGAGGTAGAGCCAGGTTACAAAATGAAATTCTGTTTCTTTTGTTTCCCTCTGTTTGGTTGCTGTAAATTGTTCCTTTGCTTTGGGATAGCTACATTGACACTACAGCTAGAATTACAACCAACTTCTCACAACCTCTCTCCTCATCAACCATTCCAGACCAAACTACTGTCTCACAACACACACAATCACAGTCTCCACTCCCTACTGCAAACATTCTAGATCATCCCTGCCTTCCTACTCACAAGCAGTCCCAGTCCCCATCATATACCCACATAAAGTTAGTCACAAACAGTTCTGAGCCTAAATTCATACTCTTTACTGTCCCAATCTCAACCATAAAAAAATACTCCTAAAACTAAAACCTAGCTCTAACACAGCAGACAAGCCAATCTACAGATTTCCTAAACATCACTGCAGAGGCAATTGCTTGCCCGATTAGCATACTCATTAATAGATCCATCCTAGAATCCTATGTTCCCAACCTTTGGAAAAAAGCAAACATTCTACCTCTCCACAAAGGGGGAATTTCTATCAACATGTCCAACTTTCACCCCATAGCTATTCTATCACCCATATCCAGACTCTTAGAAAAATGTGTACACAGGCAACTTCTGCATTTCCTTCTCAACATTCAAATCCTCTCACAAACACAACATGGTTTCACATCAGGCCACAATACTTCCACTGCCCTAATATCATTTATGGATCTAGTTAACAAAGCCTGTTACTCTGGGAAGGTTGTCTCTGCTCTATTTCTGGACTTATCTAAAGGCTTTGATACTATCTCCCACTCACTCCTTCTTTCTCAGCTTTCTAACAGCAGACTATCTAGTCCATCTCTCAGTTGGTTGAAGAACTACCTATCTAACAAGGAACATGCAGTAAAATGGCAACAATCTACTTCCATATATATATATATATATATATATATATATATATATATATATATATATATATATATATATGTATATACAACCCCACCGAGGTCCCCCAGGACTCCATATTAGGACCTCTACTATTCAATACTTTTATCAATAACATTCAATATTCATTTCACCAAGGATCTCTTGTATAATACGCAGATGACTCCACTATCATCTGCTCTGCTACAAATTCAACCCAGCTACAACACATCACTCAATCTGCATTTTATGCCATAGAAACATGGCTTCACAGCAACCATCTGTCTCTAAACTCCAATAAAATGACGCTCATAATATTCACTCCAAGGAAAAATGCTCCCATCAATAAAACTCAGTTTAACATACTCACCTTAAACCACACCAAATTTTAATTAGTTATCCATACCAAACTGCCAGGTGTCATAATCAAATAAAACCTAAAATTGTATCTACACATTCAAAATAACATCAGTAAAACTCACAAAAAACTAGGACTTCTATACAGACATAAACATTTCCTTTCTCTCCCTACAAAACAGGTATTTGCTTCCACCTACTTCCATCACTTGTCTATGGTGCTCCATTGCTAACCATCCAGTCCTATCCAGTCCTCACTCAAAGCTAAACTAGAAATATGTTATAATAAAATAGCCAAATTTGCAATAAACACCCATCATTCCGCCCATCACTGCACACCCCTAAATACATTAAACTGGTTCGAATTACCACACTACCTTGCCTATCTCCATCTAACCACCACACACAAATTACTTACAAAACCTCAGCATTGCCCTGCCCCAAGTTCCCTATCCTGCCACTATAACCCCAGCAGGTCCCTACGATCTGAAAACCTGCACCTCCTCTAAATTCATAAACCTAAACTATCTACTGGCCAACTACTTTACTCCTGGGCAATAGCTAAAACATGGAACAGCCTTCCTCTGGCCATTCATACCACTCAAAATACTATTTCCTTCAAAACATCTCTCTGTAACCACCTTCACTCCAACTGGATCTGTTACTGTACTAAGCCTCCCCCTTCCATAACCTAGTTCTTCATTACCCTTCTATCATTCCATACCTTATCTTCTATCATTCCATACCTTCTATCATTCCATACCTTCTATCATTCCATACCTTCTAGCATTCCATACCTTCTATCATTCCATACCTTCTACTCCATCTACCATCCCACTTGCCTGATTTGTTTTACATACTACCTACCATGCACTTTTCCTTCCTTTCCCTCTACTCTTTTCCAGCTACTCTCTCCCTTGTCATCTTTCTCTAGTTTTTTATCACTCTCACCCTATTCACCTTTACTCCATTCATTACCTGTTCCTCACCCCTTGCCCTCATTATCTTAATCTCTGCTCTTCATTTACTTCTGCTCCTTTAATTTAGCTGCTAGTAATGTCTTAAAGCAATGTGTAGCCTAAACCTCTACTGTAATATGCTCACTAAGTACTTGATATAATGTAACCCATTGTGTTGTGTTAGCTATGTTTGAACTACTTTATAATAGACTATACTGTATGTTTTTATATTCTAAATGTTCTACCTTGTAATAACCTTATTGTTATGCTTTGTATATCCTAAATACGATTTGTGGAACTTTTCTCACCAGGCCTCCACTGAAAATGGGTTCTTCTTGGCCCAGTGGACTGTCCCAGTCAAGAAATGCCAATAAATAAATAAATACATAAATAAAACTGGTGCTGGGATTACTAGTGTCTTATAGCATCTGGGTTCAGTGTCTGACTTTCACAATACTTGCTTATTGCATGAGCTTCCAATGTGTGTTCTTTTGTTGTTGTTTTTTTTTTTGAGGCTATCTTGCTTAACTTGAGTGTATAATCTAAATTGTCTTCCACTCCATTGGTGTACTTCCTTACAGTACTTTGGGATATTTATCAAGGATGTATCCTGCTTTGCACTTTGATGGTTTCTAAAACACAAATATGAATGACTGAATTGTTGGCATTGGGAAACACATTGCACATATTTCCTAACAAAGTATATTGAAAAAAGATTCCTAATGTTAACATTTCTAAGATGCAACAACACAAAAAACATAATTAATTGATTAAGTAATAATACAAAACCGCAAATATACTGCTGGGTAGTAGCATCACTGCTGACAACTATCAAAGTATAGTTGGAGTCAAATATTTTCACCTCTCAGGGGTAACATAATTTCACAGTAATAGACTGTCATAGAATATCTTCTTTCAAAACTATATAATAACTCATTTATAATAAAACTGCCTTTTTTCCTTTGTGATAGCCAAAAACAGTGATATTGTGCAATACGATCACTGAGCCTGTGGTGTATTAGTAAATATGATCATATGGATTGGGTTTATGTTGTTATTCAAATTCATTAAGGATGGTATGAACTTAAAGAAGTAGGTATGATTATTCTTCATCAATGTTTTATTTCTTACCATTTCTTTGTTAGTTTCACTACACAGAGAGTGTTAAGGTGGAATATAAACACTAATGGATTCATGTCATATTTTTTGCTTAATTTTCATACACATGAAAATATATTTTCTCTTGTGTATTTACCTTATAAGCAGGAGTGCAAATAAACACAGTCAGAACTGTAAAATATGTCTTTTTTACTTGTAGTTTAAGCACAAGGCTATGGTCTACATTACTATGCATATATAGAATGCTTATAGATTTATGACATATATATATATATATATATATATATATATATATATATATATTACATTTTCTGTTGGCTTGCAGGCAGTCCCAAGAAGCCATACAATAAAAATAAAGAAAATAATATACTTATAGTACAACTTGCTAAGATACCAGATTCATTAGAATTATATAAATGCATGATGAATCACCTTTTTGTTAACCAGGTAAACAAACTGGACAAAAGTATTGGGTAGGTAACTTGTCTGGTGTTACAGAGTAAGCAAATGGAGGAGGAAGGAATCAAACCCAATATCTTTGATTACAGGAGGCAGCTTATTCAGAGCTCAGAGCCATAATATTCTAAAACATCAATAGTTCAGTGTAATGTTCACTTCTAGAATTATTATGCAAATTCATTAGCTGAAGACCATGTAATTCCCCTTACACATATTTCTTCTCTGAAAATGATAATCTGGAGAACAGGCTATTGTGCCACTAAAAATGAAAGGTGTACCTTCAATTGTCTCATCATTGTTGGCTTTATGTGCCTCTTCAGTGTTACTTAGTCCTTTTCTATTCAATATCATATGAATGTGCCCCTAAAAGTGGCATCCATGATGGAGAATGTTTGCAACCATATATAAGGTTTTCTTAAACTTAAAATTGCAACTAATGGCTAGTGATCCATTGTCCATCTAAACTTTAAACCACAGAGGTATGTGTGGATGTTTTCTGTTCCCTGTATCAACTTAATGGCTTTTTGGTCAATCTAAGCATAATTTCTTTCAACTTTCATTAAAAATCATACAGTAAAAATGATGGATCTTTGCAGATAAAATACTATAAGACAATGTGGCATTTTCTAATTGTATAGCCATAGCTAGTTCAAAGCACATCAGCACCCGATAAGGTGAGAGTAAGAACTTTATCATCAATGGGGCTTATTCACTATAGCCATCCATACCGTCATTAACCCGTTCTGTAATAAAACATTCCCTAGATGAGATTCCATTGAAATTGTCAAATACTGATCCAAACTGATTGTGGTTGTGATCCATTTAAACATATGTAGCTTTAGCACTGCATCTCCTTCATCTAGCAACTTCTTCAGTATATCATTCAGTGATATGCCCGGAGAACAATATTTTCTTTTTAAAAATAAATTCTGTTGACTCTGGGGTAATATGTACTTAGCCTAGATAGAACTCATTTTAAATTAACGTAAGTGTTTATGAACTGTCACTAATACATTGTCAAAAGAGCATTGTGTGATCTAGATTCCTTACAGCATTTAGTCCTTTGCCTGCTATCACATGGCTGCTACAGATGATACTCCAAACATCAGTGTTTCATATTTGAACAGTTATGTTTATTAAAGTGTATTACTGCTCAGAAATTCTTTGAAGGTTTCTTCCTACATTATTTCATGTAAGAGGACAGTTTTTGTAAAGTATGCTTCGGGTAATAATGCAGATAATTTCCTCTGTCCTGGAAATTTGTATTGCATGGTACCATTCATGCTCATAGTCAGTTCAAATATTGTCACAGATCGGCTATTCTCTTAAATTGTATCTTTTCAATCCAAGCATTGACTGTATTCCATCTTTCTTACACTAGCTACCTTTAATAACTCTCACTGTACTTCAGGTCTTGGCATGTAGAACACCAATCTGGCTTTATGGAGCTTGGGGAAAGTTTTAGTTTCCAGCTCATATATGACTGTAGTGTTTTTCCTTGTACCTTTTCATTCAAAACTACATGCACAGAATCTTCTAGAAATAGTAAAAATTTCAGAACTGCAACAGCATTCTTTCCATTCTGCGCATCAAAATCCATTTTTACAGTGACTTCAGTGTTCTTCATCTACTAGTTCTGAACAAAGCTGTTGATACTTTATTACAACTGTGCAAGGGTATGTTTTAAATCCTCATATTTTATGGCTATTTTAATGTTGTCTTTAAGTATCCTTTTCTCTTGATTCAGTTTGTAGCAATGCTTCATCCTTTTTATAGGTATAGGTAAATGTTCCTTATAATTTTCATAAAAATCACTGATAATGCATCTCTTGTATCTAGTCCTATTTTAGTTACACCACAGCCATTTCAGGAGTAAACCAAATAATAATGTATTCATTAATGGCAACATTGTGCAACTCTAAAAGTATGTTAATGAACAGTTATAATTTTCCATGGACTAAATCCCTTCTATCAAAACAAAAGGCTTTCCCCAAGCAACATTTTGTGAAAACCTTTCATCACGTACCTGTTATTTTTCCCTCTAACATGCATTTACCACTTTTCTAAGTGCATATTTGTGTAATATGATCTTACTGTTGTTTATATACAGACCACACATTTGGTGGTCTGTGGGACATATTCATAACTCCACTTGTGAAATAAGCTCTTTCTTTGGGGAATCGAGGCATTTTATTCACATGGATTTCTGTAATGTTTTATTTCAAAGCATGAGTACTTCTGACAGACATTTCTTCTGATACCACTGTAATCCTGTCTTGTCTTAATAAGAGCTCATATCTGAAATTAATTTCTTTCTTTTTTTTGTATTTTCATAGTACATAAAGTCTGCAAGTATGCCCCTTAGTACATCTGTTAGTTTGCTACAAAATCAATACTGTTCTATCTATTCAGTTTAGCAGTGATTTATAAAATACTTTTATCAGATTAAAAAAAAAACACTTTTGCATTAAGAGCTTTGGATCCACAGTTTTGTAAAATTATTCCAGTTTAAAGCATATACTAGTCCTATCAATCTAAACAGCAGTTCTCAAGTTTTGCACCCCATAAATTCAACAATGCCTATACTTTTTTCTCTCTGTTTCTGTGTATTTATTTTATTTGAAAATCTGCATTACTAGTAAAAAAATTAACATTGACCTGGTAATGGAAATGTGTCTTTCTTGCTTAGGTAAGTGTGCATACATGTTTGTGTATGCTTGTGTCTATGTGTGTGCGTCTGCAGGAGTGTGATGTGTCATTCTCTGTGTCTATATATTAGGAGGCATCATTATGGAAAATTTGACATGCATGACATATGGTTATGTGGCGAATTGCTAAATCCCAATGCCTTAAAATAAAATGCCTAAATCAGCAGTTAATCCAAATCAGAACATTCCTGCATTCGTTCCTAATCAATGTGAGGTTCTTCCAGAAATTTTCTATAGTTGCAACTATATTTATGCTTTTTCCAAATTTCTTGCCTTCTCATCTGGTCCTTCACCTTATATTCTTTCTTTTGTTTTTGGTGCATTCAGTTATTACCTGATTTTTATCTAGTTCTGGCTTTATTTCCATTCCTGCTTGATGCCAATATGTTTCTGCTAACCTAGGCAGGGAAGTCATCTTAGATTTATTCTACTCATGTTTCAAAACTTTCATTACATTTGAGTTTTGTGAGGTCAGCAGATGTGTGTGGCATCCTCGATTGCAGATCTATACATGTAATCAATTTCAAGGAGGCCCATCCCTCTTTCAGAATGGGGAATATATAATCTTGGTATACACTGATTTTTATAAATCATTTGGTAAGCACGAAGCATCCTTCTTGTTTCCTGTCTAATCTATCCAGCACATTTTGGGGCCAGTCAATCACTCCGAAACTGTAACTTAGGACAGGAAGAGCAAATTGGTTTATAGCTTGGATTTTGTTCATAAATGTCAACGCTGTTTTCAGGATTAATTTAAGTCTTCTAAAGTACTTCTTACTAAGTTTTATTCACATTTGTTCATGTTTTATTGTTGATCCTTTATCAATTCACAAATATTTATACACGCCCTCTTACTTATGTTCTTTTATATCATATTCTTGTCCCAAACTGATGGCTTCTTGGTGCTGCAATTTTTCTGCTTTAAAGGTTGCTTTTGCACATTTATCAAAACTAAATGACATTTTTATATCATCTGAAAAATTTTTGACAACTTGCAGTTGTGTTTTAGTTCCTCATCTTCTGAGCTACACAGTTTCAAATCGTTGACAAAGAGAAAATGAGAAGTTCATAGGTTCATAGGTAGGTACTAGGCTATTGGCCCTAGGGCCTATACAACCCTAGCCAAAAAGGTACCCTGGCTTTCGCCACCCACGAAAATTATTTTCCTGTGCCCCTGTCAAGCAGAGCCACAGAGGTGATTCTCGGGGTGAATTTCCTATCTCCCATCCAATCATCAAGATTTTTCTTGAAGAGTGCTAATGAGGAGCTTTGTTTGATATAGATAGGTAGTTTGTTCCAGAGTATGGGAAATCTCTGGAACAGGAATCTATCCCTCAAGCATGTCCTGTTTATTGTGGTGACAAGGTTTAGGTCCCTAGAGCATGTAGCTCAGAGAAATTGGGATTTCTTTAGGGGGAACATGTCCAACACCTCTGGGTTTGACATAGCTTTGTATGTTAGGCAGAGATCGCCTCTGAGTAGGCGATATGCGATGGAGTAAAGCTGGAGTTTTTTGAGAAGGTCTGCATAGGGCATCTGTTTGAGGCTGGTAATCCTCTTTGTGAGGTATTTCTGCACCTTTTCCAGTTGTTGTAGATGTCTTGTGAGGTGCATATCAAAAGGGGTGTTGTACTCTATAATGGGTCTAATAAGTGACAAGTAGAGGAGAATAATGACCTCTTTTTTCCTGGAAGAGAAACCTTTTGTGATGAGGTGTGCCACATAGAAGGATTTACTGACTACTGTGCTGATGTGATTATCAAAGGAGAGACTACTGTCCACCTGTGTCCCAAGGTCTCTTATCACACTTTCAGTGTTAAGTAGACTACCACCTATGTGGTAGCTCATGGGTACAGAGTTTTTACCAAAGGGGATGGCAATGCACTTTTTGGCATTGAGCTTCAGGCCATGGCTTTGACACCAAGCATCTGTCTCAGTGAGGCCCTTTTGTAGGATGTCTACATCGTTATGAGTTTCAACTATGGCTCCTAGTTTGCAGTCATCTGCGAACGTCATTAGCCAAAGACCTTCTGTGTTAGCCTGTACTTCAGAAAAGTAGATACTAAACAAGAGAGGAGCCAGGACTGAACCCTGTGGTACTCCACTTGTCACTCATCTGAAGTCAGATTTGGAGTCTGCTACTTTCACAGTGTGGGTTCTGTCAGGGAGCCAGTTGGTAACCCATCTTGTGACACAGGGATTTATACCTAGTTTAGTGAGTTTATCTATAATTCCACAGTGGGGGATGATGTCAAAAGGCTTGGCAAGATCTAAATAGGCTGTGTGAATCACCTTATCCTTGTCTACAGCTTTGGTGACTGCTTCAAAGAAGTCAATCAGGTTTAGGAGACATGATCTGCCTTTTACAAACCCGAACTGGGTGGGGTCCAGAGTTTGAAGATTACCAATGAATGTGTTTATAAGATCCATGATGATATGTTCCATGGCCTTGCAGACCAGGTTTGTTAGGCTAATGGGGCGGTAGTTCCTGGGGTCCGTGGTGGCTCCCCCCTTTGTTGAGTGGGATAACCATCACCGTGTGCCATTCAATGGACACAAACCCTGAGGTGAGGCTATGATTGGTGGGGTGCCAGTTCATTCTGCAGTTCATGTAGAACGCAGCCTGGGATGTTGTCAGGTCCTATGGATGCTGTGTTCTTGGCTTTGAAGAGTGTGTTTTTTACCTGTGCAGCCATGATTACAGGAACTTTGCATTCTTCCAGCACAGAGATGGGCCCTTTAGGAAGTGAGAGGGGGGTAAAGTTAGCATTGAACCTATCTGCCAGGATGTTGGCAATATCAGTTGGTTCTGTATATTTAGTGCTGTAACTTAGAGCAGATCTGAGTGTTGCCTTTGAGATTCTTGACATAGCTATAGAATGCTTTGTGACTGTCTTTAGAATCAGTGGCAATTTTGTTTTCATAACTAGCTTTGGGGGATTTTATGAGGGATCTCAGCTTCTTACTGAGACTGACCAGGGAGTTCTTCCAGTCATGGGATTTTACTCTTTTTTGCAACAGTTTCTTTCTTCTGTTGTAGAGTTTGTTTATGGCAGGGGACCACCAGATTGGCTTCCTTTTTTTTTGGAGGATAGCATCTTGGTTCTGTTAGGGATAGCACAATCCATGCTCTCGTGTAAGTGCTTATAAAGTACATTTGTGTAGGATTCAGCAGTCGTACCTCTATTGTCCATTTGCATGGGTGTCGTGAAGTTTGCAACTTCTGTCTTAAGAAACATGAAGTTGGCGTTGGAGAAATTTTTTACAGTGGTTTCCCTAATGGGGGGAGGGGGCAGGATGTGGATGTCTAGGCTGATTAACTTGTGGTCGGATCTGACCAACAAGGAATTGACCACAGGTGTGGGGCACCAGTTGCCCATGTTGGTAATGACCATGTCTAGGATATTGCTGCCCCTGGCGGGGGTGTGGATACGTTGATCCAAGGTAGTGGAATTTATGAATTCCAGAAAACATTGAGCAAAAGAGTTGGCACATGAGTAGTTTTCCCATTTAATGGTGGGGTAGTTGAAATCACACATTATTAGGGTGTTGGGTTGTACTCAGATATGTTCCACTGTATCAAGAAATGAGGAGTGGGAATCCTAGAGCATGGTTGGGGATCTGTAGCAAGTTATAGTTTGGATTGCAGTCTTGCCCAGAGTTAATTGCACTTAGATAATCTTGGATGCATTATGCTGAGCAACTAGCCTGGAGGTGTAGATATCCTCAGTGAATATGGACACGCCTCCACCATTAGTATTTCGGTCCAGGTTAGGTGGCCAAAAGGTGTGGTATGAATTATAGCCTGGTAATGCAGGGGTGCTCTCTGGAGCCTTGAACCAGGTCTCTGTCACTGCACAGATGTCAATGTTCTCCATTTTAAGGAGTGCCTTGAGTGAATACATTTTGAGATTTAGTCTTCTAGCATTGAGTAGCATTACCCTCAGACTTTTCTTGCTTGTACCTGTTATGATGGCAAATTTGTCACTTGAACCTTGCCTAAAAAAGGCACTATAGGGGTGGCAAGAGCCTTAGCCAGTATCCAGAATCCTAAGGGCGATTTGTGCTGGCCATCTCTGTCAAAGCATCTTGGTCTGTCGATCATGTCATCCCAGGCAGGCAGATACTGGATCCCCTTAGAATGCCACCAGAAGCTTAGCCACTTGTTGAAGTCAATCATTTTGTCCTTGTACTGTAGTATAATTTTGGGTGATGGCAGGATGCTACTCAAGGCTAGTGTCATACCTGCCTGGGCTACAAGATCAGAGAGCTCCTCCATGTCTCTTTTCATGTAGTCCAGGGAGGTACGTCTCAGGTCATTCACACCAACATGGACAATGACAGAGTCATATTTTTACTTGTTGTGGAGTGACCAGAGTGTATGTGTTATGTTGTGGATCCTGACACCTGACAGGCAGCTGACAGTAACTTTCTCCTTGTTTAGCCTGGTGAGTGGAACATCAGTTTGCCTGACTATAGAGTCATCTATGACTAGAGTGTTGGGTACATTGTTATGCCTTATGGGCTGTGGTTGAGTGGCACACTGAGTTTGTGGGCTATGTGTCATTTGGGTTGTGTTGGGGGATGGAGGTTGAATATGTTTCTGCTTTAGAGGTCTCTGTTGCTTGACCAGATTTTTATTGAGAGCCTCCGCAAATGTAGGTGTGTGTTTTGTGTTGCTAAGTCTTTGTCTTTGCACTTTGTTGTTTTATAGGAGCCAAATTATAGCCATGACCTAATCTGTTAAGTAGAGAGCTTAATGGATTAAGAGCAAAGCATAATAGCAGCAGTGACAGAGAGTCACCCTGGAATATCCCCCTTTGGATTGTTATCCCTGGAATAAGTTATCCTTTATCATGGCTTAATTGCAA
The DNA here is from genome assembly GCF_019279795.1 of Protopterus annectens. Classification (NCBI taxonomy): domain Eukaryota; kingdom Metazoa; phylum Chordata; order Ceratodontiformes; family Protopteridae; genus Protopterus; species Protopterus annectens. Next base: position 893,247,624 of record NC_056745.1, read on the forward strand.
AGTGGTCTGCCACTGTTTCATGGTCACTGTAATGTAGTTAATCAGAGTAGGGTGTATCTTATACATTTTTAAGCACTCTTGTATCCGTGAATGTGAGAATGTGGGAATTATGGTACTGGAATGGTTAAGTGATGTTCATGCAGTCATTGTGTACTTTCATATGGGCATGCCCAATATAATGACATATTCAGCTGCACGATGCACATTCATTGTTGTAGAATGGTTATTGTCAGTTGTTTTTATCAAAATGTTCTGAGATTTTACTTTTGGCAACATGGCTCTGACAATAGCTGTGCATTTGAGGTTGTGACCTATGTGCAGAATATAGCAGCATTGTTACAGGCCAGGGTGCACCTGCTGCATGTAAAATGTACCATTTTCTACAGTTCATTTATTACTGGACGGTAGTGCTGCACCTGTTTGTGAATTATGCTGTGTACTGTCATGCAGGTATTAAAGATCTACTGCACAATGCTCATTTCAGGGAAAATTGTGATTTACAACATGATAGTATACTGCCTTTAGAGGTATACTTTATCAAACTGTATTAACATCAACATGAAGTATACACATAATATGGTGCTTGCACAACTACATCTGCTTTACACTCCAGTCACATATAAAAAGTGGAATAATGCATGCAGCAGTTGTCATTACACAATACAGCCATGAAGCACAGTTATGCTGTGCTTACTTCTTTTAGGGGCTTACTGTCATGAGTGGTCATCCTTTCATACATATTTAATCATGTCCCTTGGCATACATTGACATTCACGCTTCCCAAAAGTGAATAAACTGCCTCCACATGACTTGTGTTTTTAAAAAATTGCATCTTAGCATGTTGCACTACATGCTTCACTTCTCCAGTGTATGTACATCTCATCTGTTATAGTCAGACAGCTTTAGCAATGCATTACAGCCCAATCTTCTATTAATATGTTATTGAAAATTATAGTTCTGTTTCTGTGGTAGGCCCTTGTGGATCACATTACATGTGATTTGGGATGTATTAACTATCTCAGTTTCTACCATTCCCAATATGCCCACTGTTGCCACATCTGTTGTTGTTTCCACTATGGCCACTTGTATGGAAAGTATTGTACAGGTGCTCCTTAAATTTCACCTTACAATCTTAGTGGTATGCAGTGCTTCTGACTGAAAATACTATCAATGCTCATCTCTGTTAAATTACCTACATAAAGTGCTGTAATCATCAGGAGCAATAGTATTAATTCCCTAAAGCCTGTTGTTATAAAACTAGAAGAAAACCTGACTGAGCCTCATACATCTCAACTGTCCAGATTTTAACAAAATGGCCAGATTTGTGACTCAGATTTTTGGGCTGTTCCTCATAAAATTTGAGTTTTCTGGCAAATCACTGAGGAATGAAGTCACTAAATAGTGTCATACATTTAATTTTCAGACTTCATATCCTTCAGGAAATTAATGATAACACAAATCCTTTTATTCTAGCAGCTTTCTAAGTTTATGAGAGAAATATTTAAAACCTAGCCCTATTTTTGGGCCTTTGTCCTGCCTTTATTATAGGCTTTGTCCAGATTTTGCCAACTGTTGTAGTAATTTTTTGGAGACAATAACTTTCAGAACATACTCTGTGTTTGACCATACATCTTTTTAAATTAACACTTATTTAAATTCAAGTTGTTATTCTAGGCAATAAAAACACTCTCCTTACTTCCAGACTAAGGTGAATTTAGTTGCACTTTTTTCCAGCCCTGGGTTCTGCTCTTTGAGTTTAGAAGTACTGGCATGTAGAAAACCCTGACCCAGTTAGTCTTGTGTTCATTCTCACTTGCTCTATCTGTAGCCCCTACAACCTTTTCTCACACACCCCTATATAATTTTATTTATATTTAACCAAACCCATCACAATTCTGCTGAATTCCAGAAACTCTACCAATCTTCTAAGCTATTTACATCTTAGCCACCCTTAACCATGATCATCTATTATCCATCATTTTAAGTCATTATTACCCTACAACTACACACACACACACACACACACACACACACACACACACACACACACACACACACACACGCACACACACACACACACACACACACACACACACACACACACACACACACACACACACACACACACACACACACACACAAAATAACTCATCTTATAGTTAAAATGGTGATGCCACTTGTGATGCCCCACCACTGGCAGCAGTAATCAAGGAGCCTCACTTCTCATCACTAGCACCAATTGGGGGTGTACATTTGGAGGGTGACAAGGACACACACAGTAAAATGGGATTTCCCTTAAGAGCACACAGAGACCACAGTCAGTCTGTGGCTGTTTTTTCCCTCTTTCTCCAGATCCCCAATAAGACTCCCCATTGGCACAGCTATAGAGTTCAGACTTCAGCTGAGTAACCAAGCCAAGACCTCCAGCACCCTCTCTGTCCAACCAGTGCTTTGCATCCCTGCCCACTTATCTAACACAGACACACACAGACACACATACAAACACACACACACACACACACACACACACACACACACACACAAACACACACATACTTTGAGGTTTGATGTATATACACACGCACACACACACACACACACACACACACACACACACACACACACACACACACACACACACACACACACACACACACACATGAGAAAGGCTGGCACAGGTTTACTTGCTATGCCCCCTTCTACCCAGACTATAAGGTACTTTCGCCTGCCACCAGTTACGCCTTATCAGCTATTTTAAGATCCTTAACAAACTGTGTCCAATCTTACTGTGTAATGTTACTATTCATCCAAATGGTAATTTGACCAAGAGCAAGGCTATTAGGAGTGGTCCACATTGTCACCAAATAAATATGCAAGTACTCTCAGAACTTAAATGTGTCTCACAAATATCAGCCACAATGATAGGTTTAAATATAGTCAATAATAAAAGAACAAGAAAGTGCTCAGTAAATCTTCACATTAACTTCTGAGTTTAAAATCACAGGAAATATTTAAAACAACATTGCAGGACAGTCTCAAATAAATAAAGAAAAGCATCTAAATTAAGCACAGCTATATTTCTGACTATATCTAAAATAAATTACTGTACCTAGTTAACTTATTTACAGAGCAAAGCAAGACAGATGTGGTAAGTGGGTGTTCCTGTCAGGTCAAAGACAAAATACAAAATACCCAATCTCTCTCTCAGAAGGTCTTAAATTAATGTCCCAAATATTACTGCTGGGATACTTGCAGAATGACACCATTTCTTGTCATCTGACTTCAGTTCCCCAGCTCAAAAACAACAACATTTAGGATCTAACTGTGAAAATACATATACAAGGGCTCTTCTTAGATCTAAGGCAGATCCTGGAAGTCATAAAACAATAAAACACTTTCACATCTTAAGCCTAGTAATTATTTCTCTTTCAAGATTACACAGAGAACTCTTAATATATACATCCTGTCTCTGACATAAAGTAATTTAAATTTCCAGGTATTTTTCTGAAATTAACATCCTGTGTTTCAGTTTCCATTGTTGTTAAAATATATACATCTAAACAGTCACAATAGTGTAGGTACATTCCTGCTCTATTCCAATAAAGCATGCTGTGGTTACCTTTTAGCTCAGTACTTTACAAAATATATCTTCTTTACCAGCAGTTTGATATACACATAACATACAGTTCTAATATAGTGGTAACACAAGCAATTGCATCATGCTGATATTCACAAATGACATATAACTGTTTACAAAATTTCAGATAGCTGAACTGCCGGTATTTACTTTTCTGACATATAAACCATATTAATATTCACGAATGACATTTAATTATTGACAAAATTCCAGCAAACTGGGCTGGCAATATCTCCTTTTTGTCACACCACTAATACTTTATGCTTTACTTTCCTCAATTATACTAGATTTTAAATGTATTAAAAATGCAGTTAGCTAAAACAATGTTTTTTTCATCAACAATCCCTTAAGCACACCTCAATAGCCTCCCACACATATCTCTCAACTGTACAGATTTTCACAGAATGTCCAGATTTTGGCCTCATATTTTTGGCCTGTTTTTCATAAAATTTAAGTTTTCTGGCAAATTAGTGATAAATCATTAAGGATTGAAGTTAGAAAATAATAATAGACATTTTAGTTTCAGACTTCATATCCTTCAGAACATTCATGCTAATGCAACACCTGTTATTCTATCAACTTTCTAAGGTGTAAAAGCAATATTTAAAAATTGCCCACATTCTGGGCTTTTGTCTCACTCTTATTTATGGCTTCGTCCAGAGGTTGAAAGATATGCTCCCACAGCCCTCTAGGTCAAGTAAGGTATACCTCCATTAAACTGTCCTGCAATATAGTTATCACCAAACACCCACTATATAAAACTGCCTCTTTAACATAAGCAATATATAACCAACAGTATTTAAAAAAACAAGCATTTTCTCCAGCTCCAAGTAGATTCAAAAGATCATCATCAAACTGCCTCTACTAATCTATATTGCACTATTCCGGAACCATCTTGAAAATGGACTTACACAGCATTTCTCCAACAAAGTTAACAGCCCACTACCATTAACTATATATATATAAGTATATATATATATATATATATATATATATATATATATATGTATACTGATTTTTTAATTATATTAATAGAAGAAGTATAAAAATAAGTCAGAGCATCTTTAGTCATTTCTAAGCAGTCACATTCCAGACATTGTTTTCATTGCTTAAACTTGGGCAAAGGAAGAAATACAAAAAACAGCAGAAGATTTTTCACATACTACCACCATTTTTTTTTGCCAGAAAGTGAAAAAAAGGCACCCTTCTTCCCTTTTTTTCCTCAAAAAAAACAAACAATGTTAATGTCTACAGTCTAGTCTCTTTTTCTCTTTACTAATGACAAAGAACATAAACGGCCAGTAATCACAAACCCTTGCAAAACCCCTACAAGTCCCTTTGTCTACCTCTTTTCAACCATCTTCATAAAATCATTTGTCTCAAATATCTAGTACTTTAAAATCAAATCCATTCCAAAGTGCCATAAGTCTGGACTTTAATATAAACAACCTGTAACCATTTAAAACTACTATTTCCTACCAGCACGTCAGACACTGAGACACTAATCGAGCCATGGTTATCCAGGCCATAATTAGGGCATTATCTGCCTACACCATGTTACTGACAATCTGTCTTATTGATTTGGTGATAAAGCTATGTCTTTAGTTTAAGTGTTTGTGGACCCATTTATTCTTTGGTTGTATAGGAGGTCAAGGAAGGTCTAATCCTTAACAGTATTGAATAAAAGACATAAACCCTTTCTTTCTCTAGTCCCTTTTTGTCGAAATCTCATTCTACTGAAAAAAAATTCTGTTTGTTACAAAACATTTTTATTTGTTAAATGGCATTCTCCTTGTTGGTACTTGTTTGCTATTCTTGTCAAATTTTATTGTATGCATCTAAACTAACATCCTTGTGTAAGTTAATTCCTGTGACAGCTGTAGTTCTTTGTTTTTAGTTGCAACCATTTGTGCATATGTATGCACTCCATAACTGTTCTGTAATTCTATTTGCTTTTGGCACTTATCTCCCCAGGTCTCTGCTAAAAACGGGCTACCTAGCTCAGTCAAACGCTACCCGGTTAACCAATGCAATAAATACAAAATAAATAAAATAAGTGATCATGCGGGACTCTATAAAAAATATTAGGATGGAGCTTCCAGCCTATCTTTGTAGCTTTAGGACTTTAGTCTGATGATCTTTTTAGTTAGGAACTTCTGTGGCCTTCCCAGCTCTGTAATGTGTTTAGATAGAGAAATACTAAAAGGGCATTGCAATTTATTCATTTATTCCATTTTATTTTATTTGATTTGATTTGATTTTGTTTTAGTTTACTCAGTTTGTCTGACTGGGTTTAGTCAAAAACACTTTAATCCAGTGGCCTGAGGGGGGGCTCCAATATATTACAAACTTTTTTTAAACCAACATTCAGAAAACTGCATGAACAGGCATTAACAAATCCACATTAACACTTATACATAAATTTGCTAATTAGATTGCATCCATATGAAACAAAGACAAGTATTACAGGATGAAATATCTTAGTAGATGTTAAGCAATAACCATTTGTACAGGCATGCATTTTGTCAAATAGATAATAAATCTTGTAATTGGTGCTTAGAAATTCAAAGAAATGAAAGTGAGGGAAGGAACCTAGTAAAGTTGTTAATATTGAAATTAAGAGGTGGAGTGTTAAACAAGTTCAAAGATGGTTGCATATGGTTATCATAATTATCATAAGGTTTGTATTAGACATATAGAGGTGAGGATGAGAAGTGTCACCTAAACTATGTATATGTCTCAGAGTCACTAGTAAAACTAGTCAGATATTGGTGAAGATTGGTTGTGTGGCACAGGATTCTGTGTGAAGAGAAATGCTTTGACGATATGGCAAGCTGAATATTACATTGGTATTTATCCTGGGAATATGTAAGGCCAACTAATTGATTTAATAGGTGAAGTTTTACTCGTGTTTTAAATGGTTTTACATTCTGAATGGATTTCAGTGGTAGTAGAATATGGTTCCATAGTTTAGCTACACTATGTGAATATAGAATGTCACCTGCAGTATTTGGTGATTTGGTTACAGTGTTTAGTAATTTTTCTCTAGAGCATAGCACTTTACTGAGAGAGTAATGCTGTATTAAGTTGTTAGCTGGCAATTTTCTAGCTTATAAACAAGTCTGTATATTGTAGCTAACTGAGAAAGAGCTAGATAATGTAGTAGTTATAAATAGTTTAATCCTTTCAGTGCTAGGCAGTGGTATGTCCTATTATAATTTATTCGAAATGTGTCTGTTTTATTATAACACTGCTCATGTTTGGACAGTTGTGAGACTTAAAAGTTAGTGAAGACTGGGCAGCACAGAGGAGAGATGGCAATATGAAAAAAGAGACTATACATCTTCTGGGTACATTTGTGAGGTAGTTTTTTTACTCTGTAAATGTACCTAGTTGTGTTGACTTTTTTAACCATGTCTGATACACTGTGGTCAAATTTTAACTAATCATCTATGATGACAGCTAGTAATTTTTTGTGGTTTACTTGTTTTAACGTGGTATTTTTGGTAGAGAGGACAGTGAATAGTATTGTTTTGGTAGACATGTGATTTGGGATAAATAACAGTAATTTAGTTTTTCTAAGGTTTAGAAGTCTTTGTGAATTATTTAGAAATGATTCAATTGATAAAAAGAATTGTTGCGTAAGGGTTTAGGTATTAGAAAGAGTTTTGGCACATCATACTATGGCCAAGTCATCAGCTTATTGAATTACGGTGGCATTTTTTTTGTAGCAGCATAGATGTCATTGATGAATATTTTGAAAAGTATGGGGCTGAGGTCAGATCCCTGTGAGACATGAACAGTTACTGGCAAGAAGGTGGAGAAATCATTTTCCCATTTTATTGTTTGTTCTCTGTTTGAAAATTATCTAGGGAACCCAGAGATGGATCATGGTCAAATGGCACCCTAGGCAGGAATATGGAGCAGGGCCCCCTCATGTCTCCAACCCTCAGCTTCCCCACGCAGCAGCAAATCCAGTGTCCCATTACTTGGATGTTTCTCCACAGTTACCATAAAACACTGTTCGAACATATCAGTGTACATACTGTTTTCTTCATTACTTCTACAGTGGTTACAGATATTTAGATTTACTTTAAAACGTTTATTTCAAATTCTATAGCACAAACACTGATAGCCATTTGCTAAACAGAACAATACAGTTCAACAATGAAAATAGACTTAGCATGAATAACAGTAAACTTATCTGCCCTTGAAACTCACATTCATTGAAACTACATTGAAACCCAAATTCATAGAAAATGGATCTAGCCAGTAGCAGATGAAGTTTACCTTTGGGTAGTTTTCAAACTGTGGGCCCCGCTGCACACATTTTTAGGACCGTGCATAAATGCATGTATTCTTTGACTCATATTGTATTCTTTGTTTAATACAGCACTACTTGTTAGACTGAGTTTTAAATTTTTAGTTTTGAACATTTTTCCAGTAAGCAGTGAGAAAAAAACATATGAACCAGTAATGACAAGGCTACCCATTTCAGAATATTTCAGCCATAAAAAGCCAAAATGTTTAATCTCTGAAGAAACAAATGTCATCTGAATAATTTCACATTAAAGAAATTTGTAACTAATGAAAAGGTTGCTGCTGGCAAACATCTTTGCATTTTAGTGCTTCACCTACCAATTCAGTGACTTGACTTTGAAGAATAATTTGTCTATATGTCACATTAAAAAATGGTGTGCTGATTATATGCAATAGGGAATGGCTGACAAAATGACAACAGGTTCAGTTTCTAAGCAGTGCATGAAAATGAGGAAGCACTCAGCGGTGCAATACCACCGCACACACCCTTATGCTGCACAGTAGTGTCAGCAATTAATCGAGCCAGTGTGGGAAGAAAACCCACAACCTTGTACGCCAATGGCAAGTATGCTACCTGTTGATCCACTGACACTGAGGAGCACAACTAAAACTCTATGACTGACACTGACAGACTGTAATCTTCAGGATTTACAAGAACAAAGAAACAAATCAATTAAAGGAGACCTGGCAGTTGGTGTGGTGGTTTAGGGCACTTGCTTACCAAAAATCAAGGTTCAGGCTTTTGCTCTGAGCAAAGTCACTTAACTAGACAGCCCTCCTGACTGGGGTGTTTTACATACACACACACACACACATACACACACCAGATCTCCTGCACTGGATTTCTTGGCTGCACCTAAATTAAATTATACTTGCTGCAGAACTGCAGAATAGATGTGTTTACTCTCCAAACCAAATCTCATGCAAAGGAAATCTGCTCAAAATCATACTCACTGCACCATACCAAATCTTCCATTCTGAACATAAGACATCTGTTCCAAAATCTTCAGCAATGGCCATCTGCTGCATTATCAAATCTCCTGGTTTTCATTAGGATGTTTGCCCTAACACAAAGATTTCTGGGGCTTGCCGTTTTTAACAGAGGTCTCCTGCTAGGTCCAAAAGCCTTCCAGTGTTTATGGCTTGCTTTATTTATGGAAAATTTTATTGTTTTTTTTGTCGGACATCCCTAAGCCAATATGGCCTCATCCCAGCCAACACGTGTGCTGGACCAGCTCTGAACTGAAACCACTGCAGTGAAAGAGTTGGTGATCCTTAAGGATAAGAGTTTATATAAGTTTATTGTGGAAGACTGTATCAAAAGCTTTTGATAAGTTGGAGAAGTTGATGGAAACTAGGCATCTTACATTTCTGTGGATGTTGACAGTATTTACAAAATTCAGCAAAGAAGTAACTGCACTGTGATGAGTATAGAGGCCATTTTGGGTTGAAGACAGAAGGTTGGTATCTGTTAGATATTTGATAAATTGTCTGTAAAGACATTTTTCTAATATTCATAATAGGGGAGATAAAATAGCAATTGGCCTATAGTTTGCAAAATCTGTACTGATTCCATCCTTGTGCAATGTAATAATGGGTGTTTTTTTTTTCTTTTTTTATCCATAGGGAGGGTACTTTATTTTCAGATATGGACTGATTTATCAGAATTGAGACTGGATATGCAATAACCAAAGCTGTTTATTTTAACAAATTCACCAGGTAGAATGTTAGAATGTCAGAGTCAGTTGCAGTACTTTTTGAAGGATTTATGATGGTATGTGTAGGAACTGATTGAAAGGAGAAATGTTGAAGGAGGTAATTTGATTTAGTAGGGACATCTAGAGCTTGATAGGTGGCCTGGCTGGTTAACAACTGTACTAGCTGTATAAAGTGGGTACTGAATTAGTTAACTATTGTATTGTTTTGTTTCTGTGTGTTTAGTGTTGGCTGTGTAGCTTGTCCTGGATTTAGCAGTTTATTGATTGAGGCCCAAAACTGTTTTGGATTATTAGTGTGCATCTTTTGATTGGTTGAATAATAAGTTATCATATCTTTGTTGATGAGATGTTGTTTGATTGAATGATGTAGCTATTGTATATTTCTTTAGGTTAGTGGTTCACTATAAGCATTATAAGCCATTTTGCTCAAAACATACAGTCAGTTCAAGTTTGTATTGCTATTTTTAACTTTTTAATTTTTAGGGAGAGGTACTATTTATATGTATTATCTTTTTTTTTTTTAAAAAAACCTTTAAATAAAAAAATGTAATTAATTAGACTGGTCAACTGAAGTCTAAGTCTACTGTATGAAAGCGAAAGAAACAAACCTAACCCAACCTGTGTTTGTGGAATTAAACCTGTGTTTTTGTTTTTGACTTTTGGTTGACTGTTGGTGCACTTTTTGACACACTTTGTTTTCCACTTTGCAGATTTCCTAGGCTGAGTTTCGTTTCTCGTTGTTCTATTCTTCGGGGGAGACCGGTTGGCAGGATTGTGCTGTTTGTTGATGAGATGTTTTGTTATGTTTCTTGGTACCTGCATGCTAGTAAAGTAGGGCCTGTCTTATTTTTTGGCCAGACCTTCCAGACTTTGTCTCTTTGTTTCATGGGTTATTTAGTTGCTAAGGATAGCCATGAGGCAGAGTTGACTGATTATTTTTATCCTGAGAGAGACTAGTATGTTTAGAACACCTAAGAAGAATTTACTGAACTCAGACATAACATAATCTATGGAAAGAGTCTTTAGTAACTTCCAGTTAAGGAGATGTAGTGCATTAATAAACATGTCCTAATGAAAATTCTTACCAAGCTTTAATGATGTGTTTTGAGGCTGTTGTTTTTGGTGCCTTTAAACACAGATTGATAAGTCATCACTTAGGCTGTCTGACAGATTTCCATTTGATTATGTTTTATTTGGAGAAGATGTTAGGATCTAATTGAATGGCTTTGTTATATATAGTTGGTGTGATTATAAGTGGGGTGAACTTGTACAGATGTTTATTATTGGTTGGATTTTCAGACTGTATGATATGTCATTGTATATCAGCATTACCAAATATTATGGTTTCATAAGGATTTTCATAATCGGTGTGATCATGCCAGAGTATAGAAGAATGATAATTTCTATTGATATAGATCTAGTTATTAATTTGCCTAGATGGAAGGATTTTTCTTATTTCTCTTGGTTCATGATGGCTAAAGGAGAGGAAATTGTTTACAAAGGTTCAAGACCTCTGGTGACCATAATGGGATGGGAGGGCTGTCTATCCTGTAAATTGCTGCCTGGCCTTGTTTATGAAATGTCACAGTGCCTCACTTCTCTGTATTTCATTTAAGTTTGTTTCTAAAAGGCCACTGAATTGCATGGTTTAGTCCTTGCTATAGTAGCATGATATCAGATGATGAGTGACATCCAGCTTGTAATCATCAGCAAATTGAGTTAATCATGTCTCTGGTGCTTCAGGTTTTTGTAGGAGGTCAAACTGAAGTACTAATTTGGTTGTTTAATATTAACAAATTCTGATTTATATCAGCCTGGATTGGTTACTAATTTGTGACCAAGCAATCATTTTACTGCACCTTGCGTGGCAATAATCTAGAGTAGCTAGTCAGGCATCAAGTTGCAATACCTATACATTTAGTAGAATTCAATATTGTGTAAACATTTAACTTAACATAATTTAGTACTGTTTAGTATAATCTGTCCCAGTAAAGCATCTTTATTTATTTGCACCAACAAAGCACCCTTAATGTCCTTCTAACCCCAGTAAACCACCCCCTTGTAGCTCACCAATCAAAGGACTGGATAGCATGGATATAACATTTCTTAAGTTCTCTGTAGCCAGCTTGGTGAATAAGGGCATCCAGAGACAATGTAGCAATTGTCTCATATTTATTGTCAACCACTTAATACTTAGAGAAACAGACACAGTATGTGAGTGATGTACTTACACAATGACACTAGAGGCTAAAGTCTCATGTACATGTGGACATGAGGTTGTCAAACCACATATGCAACACCCACTTAACATAGCACATAGGCTAACATATGCTGAGGCACTTTAAAGTTATCTTCTTAAACAATAAATTTTGCCTAGAACATTCATTTTCAAAGCTATTCCTCAGCAAGCAGAAAGGCACTCAGAAAAAAAAGCAATACCTAACACCACACATACAGTCACTCTCAGTAAAGCCCCAAATACTAAGCCCCAAGGTAAGCAAACACACTTCTCGAGGTACTCATCATAGGCGACTCCATTGTAAAACATACTGATGACCCTCTAACTAAGTTGAGCAAGGAGAAGATAACTGTTGCTTATCTGGATCCAGGATCTGTCAAATCATGCACTCAGGTCATTACATCACAAGTATCAGCATGATTCCATTGTAGTCCATGTACCTGTAAATAACCTGAGAGGTACCTCCCTGGATTGTATGAAGAGAGACATTATGGAACACTCAGACTATGTGTCTCAGACTGGTATGTGCCTAGCACTGTGCAGCATATTACCATTACAGAGTACGATGCTATAATATGAGCAAAAGATGATGGATTTTAACAACTGGCTGCCTGTCTGGTGTCATTCTAAGAGGATCCAATATTTGTCAGGTTTGGAGGACATGATTAACAGACACGTTGCTTTGCCAATGAGGGTCTGCACTTGTCCCCTCTTGGCTTTCGAATATTGGCAAAAACTTTATCCACCCCCACAGTGTCTTTTATAGGCAATGCCAAACTGACAAACCTACCTACATAGCAAAATCAACTCAACTGAACCTCATGGTGTTATGGCTCAATACCAGGAGCCATATAAAAAAATACACTCCCTCCATCCTTTCCTGACGCTTGACAATACAGATGTCTGTGCAGTTAAAGAGACATTGTTTAAAGTGGCAAAGAGTAAGCAGGAAGTGTAAGGTTTCATTGCCTTCCACACTTTTAGACCAGTAGTTGCACAGAGAAGAGCTAAAGGTGGAGGTGTCTCAGTATACATCAATAATAAGCACACCTCCAGGTTAGTCAAACTGGATCACATGCCAGAGTTTTACCGTGGACAGATCACTTAGACAAAATCTTGTACTGTATCTTAGCCAGCTATAGGTCACCCTACAGGTCCCAAGAAGCTCACAATGCATACTTGGTCTTACTGGAGCCACTTACCATCCAACCTAACACCCTACTAATGAAGACTTTAATTGTCTCTACATAGACTGGGAATCCTACATGGACTCAAATTTTGACCAAATAGTGAAAAACCCCACTACATACTACAACATACTAGACCTTGCACTCACAGATATGGGAAAACACTGGACCCTACAATGTTTCATCCTCCAGGGTAAGGTCTGACTATAAAGCTGTATCCTTTGAAACCAAAATCATTTCTGTAACACCAGGAGAACCAGTAACAGTTAGGAACTATTCCAAACAAGCTACCTTTCATTAAGTGATGGTTTGTCAAAATTTGGTGCCCCTCCAAACCCTAAGAACATGCTAGCCTATGTTGAATTGCTCTTAAACACTCTGTACAGCCATGTCAATGGCTGCATAGAGGCTGCAGTACATACCAGAAGGAAGCCCATTACTAGCCCCAGAAACAAACCACTCTGGTGGAATCTCAAATTACACAGGTAAAACAACAAAAAGAAAAAAAAATATGGCAAAAATCAGGATGGGTAATTCCCATGAAGATAAAAGCTATCTCATCAAACTAAATATGCAAATAAGAGGGTTAATTAGTTCAAACAGAGCCAAATTTGAGGTTAAGCCAGCCTCCCAGGTGATACATAACAAAAAGGCCTTCTTCGGCTATTTCAGAGACCTCAGGATCAGAACTGGTGGTCAATGCTGCCACAGTCATCAAGCCTGGCAATTTAATAAACCTGTTAGTGGACAAATTCTGTTCCAACTTTACCCCACCCCCAGCCCAACCATCCCCCGATAAATACTCACAAACATAACTCCTGCAACTATAACTAGGAAGCATGTGCTGGCTGCACTTTCTGAACCCAAGAACAGTCGCAATGGACCCCAGTAACATCCCTGGATGCCTCCTGAATAGTCTAAAATGCAACTTATTAGGACACCTGGAGTCACTATTTAACTATAGTCTTAAAAACTGGCTTTGTGCCATAAGACTAGAGGACTGTGACAGTCATCCATCATCATAAGGGAGGAGATTCAAAAGATCTTGGAAACTAGAGCCCCATTAGTTGGACTAGTCTTATTTGCAAAGCCATGGAAAGAATTATTGTGGAATTTATCAACAAGGATATAGGAGACCTCTAGACAGTGGATCCATCCCAGTTTGGCTTTGTCAAAGGAAGGTCATGCTTACTGAACCTGGTGGACTTTTTTGAAATGGTCAGTAAAGAAATGGATGAGGGGAAAGCAGTGCATACTACTTATCTATATCTGGCTAAAGCATTTGTTATACTACCACTCAGGAATTGTCAACAAACTTACAGAACTAAGCATAAACTCCTTTATAACACAGTGGATCGCTAGCTGGCTCCCTGATAGGACCCAGGAGGTTAGGATTAAAGAGGCCATTTCCACAAAGAGGCTGGTCCCCAGTGGAATCCCTCAGCTCTGTGCTGGACTTGCTTTTATTTGGCATCTTATTTCTCAAAGGTCAAAGCCAATGGTAAAGGCCTCTGGCTGACCAAGTTTGCAGATGTTTGTAAACTGGTAGCATTTATTGAATCCCCCCAAGATGAAAACACCCTTCAGGAAGGTCTAACACAGACAAATGCCTGGTGCCAAAGGCATGGCTTAAAACTGTACCATTTGGCAAGTTAGCCACCCCAGGTAACTAGATCATCAATAAAATACCCCTAATAGTTGATTCATTAGTCAGGAAACTGAGAACTCATGCAGATAGTAACCTAGTTTTCGACCAACTTTTGTCCAAGGTAGTAAGAATATCCTTCTATGTTTCTCCTCTTATAAGTAAGCACATGGCATCTAGGTCCAGAAAGTTCTTTGTATCACTGTATTCAGACCTCATCAGATCCATTATAGTGTATAATGTCCCCTTCGGTGTGTACCTGATCAGACACATGCAGCAACTACTACATCCACAAAGACTCTTATAAAAAGAACACAGGGAGTAAACAAAATGCCCTACACTGATAGCCTCAAAGCCCTGTCATGATCTTTGCCTGGCATACAGGACAAGCCCTGGACATTGTTTTGATGAACCTTTTGCAAATCCACAAAACAAACAGCATCAGAACTACTAGATCAAAAGACCTCGATTTTGCTTGTGACATAAATAGGACATGTTGGAGAGACTGACATATTTCTCTGAGAATGCCCATTGTCTGGAACAGGGTCCCCATCCATAGTGAAGCACAGTTTCTCTGTGACCCTATTTAAGCACAACTTGGACAGTTGGATGGGCAATCAGAAATTCACCCCGGTCTGGTGACTATGTCTCTGATGGGCAGACACAGTCAGTAAATCACCCATATATAACTCAAATTTGTGGGTCAAATCTGGGTTGCATGCTAGAGTTATAAGAGCCCTAGTGGTCATTAGCCTAGTAAACACATATGAACTTATGTAGCAGTTCTCATCAAAGTCCAACTAATTTAAACTTATAGTTCAGAATTAACATACATTCATAAAAAGGTATGATAGCATTCCAGACTTATGTAGTAATAGATGTTCCAGGTGTACAGATATGTAGCATACATAAAATACTACTAATTATCACTGCACCTGGCAATCCTAAGTTATATGTGCTAGATATGACATTTACAATTTCATAATGCACCTTTCTATTTTTGCTACCTTCTGACTTGTCAGATACATCTGGTATTACTTCTACAATGATTACTACATCACCTGCAAGACCAGTAGAGACTAGAATGCAGAAAAAGAACTGGAAAGTGATACGATAGTCTCATCTGTGTTTTGATATGCTGTATTTTATGTCTGTAACTAAATTACCAATGGTCTACTGTTTATTTGTATTCATTTCCCATTTCTTTTAGTAGACATCATTAGGCTGTGGATAATGCCTTCATTTCAGACAGGATGGGATTGCAGCCAGTCTATCTATCTTTCAGAAATGGTTCCAGGAGCCTTCAAAATCCACAGACTGTGTTCTTGGACCATAGACTAGAACACGCTCTGGTATTATATTTATCTTCTGTTTTTAGTTTCCTTAGCAATCTAGCCTTGCCTTTTACTTCACTGTCAGCCCATTCAAAGAATAGAAATATAAGTGAACTTTATTTTGAAAAATCCTAAATTGCTGGAAGTGGAGTCATATCAGTTTGGGACTTAACAGTCCCTCATGTAGTTTCATATTGCCTTACTATGAGACTACAGTTTACTTTGAACCACTTCTGAGACTAATTAACGTAGAGTCAAAAATGTACTAAATGCAATTAAATGCTTTAAGAGTAACGGGTAATGGGTTATGAGCTTCACACATTAGTATATCAGATGTGTGGCCTCATTAATCTAATCACTTTAAGCAACACTGTCTGTTACAAAAATACATGTATAAGAATATTACCTTAATGTATACGGCCTTATTAATATGACAACTTTAAAAGGAATGCATAGTAAGTAAATGAGGTGTTTCTTTGTATCTACTTTACAGTAGAGTACAAGCAGTATTTTAAAATGTATTTTGCACAATGGAAACATTTGCAGTACGTCTCAAACACTGCATCATGTTATCCATTAGGCATTATTAGCCAAAGCATGTGTGATTCACTGTTCAACTTATTAAAAGGTGGCATACTTGAAAAGGATAAAATCTAAGTTTTAAATATGTTAGGTTGTAACATAGTGTAGTGCCAAAAATTAAGTAAAATATAGATTTGTTCTGCTAGAAGATGTTACATGTGAGCCTACTGCTGGCACAGTGGTTTGATTGTCATATGTGAAGCTGGTGGATACTGAACAATGGACTTAAGTCATTATATGGATATCTATATATATATATATATATATATATATATATATATATATATATATATATATATAATATATATATATATATATATATATATATATATATATATATATATATATGGATTCACTTCTGAATCTCACATTTCCAAAACATTGAATTTCATATGATTGAGACCATATAATCAATGTTTCGGAATCTGGACATTCTGAAATAAATCCAACAGAAAAAAAACTTTCTCAACATTTCTGCAGGGGGCCCCTTGCACCCCCACACCCCGCCTCTAAAATATACCAACTCTGAGATTACACTATAGTGAGGAAAAGGGAACTCTCCCATTCCGCGCTGTATGCAGATGTCCGTTCAGAATATCAAAGTTCTAAAACTTCGATCACATGGTTTTCGACCATATAAAATTCGAAGTTTTAGGATTTTGAGATTTCGAAGGGAACCCATATATATATATATATATATATATATATATATATATATACGTATATACACATACAGATGGATAGATATCAGTTAAGAGATTTCTAATGTGCTGCCTTCTATTGTTACCCTAGAACCACATATACTCTGGGTAGTCATGCTTAATGGGCAATGTGCACACTGCAGTTTTCCACGTCTATGGCTAATGCATGTGTAGCACTACTACATGCATTGTCTTCTCCTCACCATCCTTCTTTGTCAGCTGCTGGCATTATTTTGGATGGAGCTCCATAGATCTCACACAATGACCAAGCATACCGCATCATCTGTACCACAGTATCCATTGACCAATGGACAAATGCATAGCAGTTCAGGAGGGGAAGTCATGATGCAGAAATGGTAGCTTCGCATGTAAGGTTAAGGTAAGCAGCTGATGATAAAGCAGCAGTAAATATAAATGGGGAATGCTGCAGAGTGACGACAGCATGTATATGGCATGGATACCTAAAGCATGTTTAAATGGAGAGATTTCCCGTCAAAGTGGAATGTACCAGCTAAAAAAGCAGGTGAGATGTAAGCTGTCTTCTAAGCTGTTATGTATCCTCCTCATACTGAAAAAGGTCCATAAGTAAAGGATTTTTTGACCATAAAGTAGAAATTCAACAAAGTATAACTAATAATTTAATGAAGGAACAGATGACTTAAGAGATAGATTTTTTAACGGAATTTGTAATGGTCTGAAGTAATGCTTTTACTGTCTGACTGAACAGTGTTTACTAACAATGTATCATAATTTCAGTAACAAATAGTTATTTGCTTTTGAAATGCATTTTTCACAACATCTAATATGAACTGCTGAGCTGTTAAAAACGTGATGATATTTTCAGTCTTTCTGTGCACTGGTCCTACATTAGAATAAGTATGTACCATCAGAGATGAATGAGAGTGACTGTATCCATTTAATGTAACTGAAAAAAAACAATATGGCTGCTTAGGTGCAGTCATATGATCTTAGAACTAATGATGTGTCATACAAATAGCAATCATGTACACAAAGAAATGTAACTCATTGGTTTGTAATCACATACTTTCCTCATTTGCCCGCTGGTCTAATTTTCAGGCTGCATCCCCCCCCCCCCCCCACACACACACACACACACCCACACACATACACAAACACACTTTTGAAGATTTCTGGATCCATCACTGCTGATTATATATAAATCAATTTTCAACATGTAAGCCATATACTTGTTAAAAGTTGATGACTGAAGAAGTCTGGTTATACAGACAAGCTATCACACAATAATACGTTTCTAGATGCCCTGACTGGTCCTGGAAAAAACACAGTTCTGGTTTTGTACTTGTGATTTTCATGTTTATTTGTTTGCTCTCTTTAGTCTGTTTTGCATAATCAGGTCAAGCCTCAGTCTATTTTGTTCTAGTTGCGCTACAGTCTAATCTGGGCTACATCAAGGATGCTCTGAAGCCAGAAATCTTAAAAATAAATTGCCAGATCTCAAATGCTATAACAGAGATTTAGTTTCACTGTAAAGATCATAGACATTCTTTATTGGGTTTCAATCTCTTTGTGCATTCAGACCTGATGAAAATTATGGAGTTATTTCTCAGAGACAAATTATCTGTTGACAGGTTCCCCATGATTGCAAAAAACGATATAAAACTGTAAAGCCGATAAAAAACTATAAAAATAAAAATGAATTGGCTCCTGTTATGTACACCACCAGCTGCGAATAAAATATTTAATATATACAAATAGTTCCCCATGATCCACAAACAGAAGTTACTAAACTTCAAATTTAACATAAACAAAGTAAATTATTAATTAATAACTATGTGTCTCCTTCTAGCGCCCAAGACAGTCATGAAAGACTTTTAAAACTACTTACTGAACTACCCATAAAGAAAAATACCCTTTGTGTGGGTGATTTATACTACCCAGTGTTTAAATGGAGTACTTACATTACAAAGAGTATAAGTATTCCCAGAGATTCCTAAACCTAGTAAAATACTAAATCCATTGCATAGATAGTTAACTGGTCTGTAAAGGTCAATATCTTCTTGAATGCATCCTCACTGGCATTGCAACTATTTTCACTACTGTAATATTTTCATCTTTGGTCAAATCCATTCACAAATAATCTCCTGTTTTGGGTATCTGAGCATGCCACAATGAACTCCTTTGAATTCAAGAACTTTAAAGAAAGACAGACATCTAACCATATAATGAGCTCTAAAGTTTCAACTTCAACATTTCCATAGAAGATGAGTTAAGTAGAAATGCCATAGGGGCAGTAAACTGAGGGTTTATAAGACGATGATAAGAAGCTTTTGTGAATATGAAAGACTTGAGTAAATGAAATGCTGGGGGTAGCTTGTGAAGCTTACTACACTATTTTCCATTACAAATGTTACACTGCACCAAATCCCCATCATTTTGTAGTCTAAAGCATCCCTTGCCATTGTATCTTAAGGTAATTGGCAGCATAAATATTTCAAAACCTTTGAAACTACACATAACTTTATGGAGCTCGTATGCCCAGGAAAAACATTGGAGGCAATATCAATGACAAATTAACTATCCTGATTGTTTTTAATTATTATATATTCTCAATAGTGTGCACTACAACATCAGAACATGGCTTCCCAGTTTAAAGTACCACAGGAAAATGTCAGGTAACATTGCATCAAGGGTTGCCTAAAAATTAAATTCTTAAATCAAACTAATTATACCAATGTGTTATAATGTAGTAATGAATAACTGTTTCACTTTTGGGGACAATTAATCTTGTTGCTGAAGTGAGGTATTATGGTTCAGCAGAGGCAACTATCAGTGACTATTAAATAACAAAAGTAGAACTGAGCCCTGTAGGAGTATAGCATTTACACATGCAATATATGCGGTACACTTTTCATATGCAAGTGGTAATAGTTTTCATACTGGTTCTAGATCTAAAGAGGTAATCCACTTTAATTTCTTAAAGCTCAACTGGATGTGTTGATTTTCTTCTATTAATTGAGGAGTCACCTGCAATGTGTTCATTTGATCTGCCCTAACTGCAATGGTATTGTGTGCATTTGTTAAATGTGAAAATCATTCAGGGTTCTTGATTTACCAAATATGTCATGCATTCATAATAAGTACATAGTATTATTTGTTTTCAGTGTCTGCTTTTTGTATCAGTGGGCCTGCCAGAAAATTATAGAATACAAAGTTGTTGCATCCTTCTTAAATATGAATGCTACTGGACTTTTTTAAGTCTTTTTTTCTGATGTGTTTCCAGACCAGAAAGTTAGAAAATGTTTCATTTTCAAGGCAGAATGTTTCTAAATATTTTGCCTTTCTCACTGTTAAGCCAAAGTATGAGACTTTGTGCTACAGTTTATCTGACGGCACATTTTAGCAGTGTGGGCAGCCACAATTTAATGCAATAAGCAGTACTAGATCCAAAGTGAAGGGTGTTGCTTGCTCATAAGAAGGGAAAAAATAGCACTGAATATGACCCAGGTGAAGTATAATCCTGCCTCAGATTATATTGTGTAGAAACTCACATACAGGATCTCATGATAAGTGTCAGTGACTGGCAGAATTGGTGTACTGGGGACTGCAATAAATATAAATAATTACTATAAGAAGGGCTGCAGACTCTGCTGGAATAAATTACTAAAACTGTGGCTGTTATGCTGTTTTTGTTGGATGGAAAAAGCAGAGACTACTGTACAATGCAATACATTTTCTTTAATTCCTTTGATTGGAAACAAATGTCCATGCATCTCATGTTCATGCTCTGACAGAATTTATTAGCCTTACCTATAATTCTGTCTACTCATAGTATAAGGATTAATGGAAGTGAAATTCATGGCTACTAGATGCACGGTCTACTACCCCCACTAATTCAGCAATGAAATAAAGATCTGCACAGTATAATGGATGCCTGTGCATAGTGCGTATAACTCTGGGCACTCCTAAAGGGAGGATCGTGTTCAAATTTCATGCATGTTGTAATGTTTAGCAACATGCAGTATATAATAAAATGACAGAAGAGCTGCAGACAGCTGTAGTGGATTCAGAAATGTGGTCAGAATTCTGAACCTTATTTATATGTTTGTTTGTTAGTCATGTAGGTGAGCTGGCCAAATCATCGTTTTCTGCCAGGACCCAGTCAGAAGGTACAAAGCAAGTTAACTAAATAAAAAAGAAGCTGTGGTAAATGTTAAATAAAAACTGAATAATCATTTCAAGGTCTACAGTATAGAGTTCATTTGGGGTTACTAGTAATTAATGTCAGTGTTAGTCTACCTCCTAATTAGTTACAAAAGCAATTTTAATTACTCAGATTATACAATCACATATTAACTTCTATAGTTTTATATTTAAATTCAGCTACTGACAGTATATAGAAAGAAATATAAGAGCTTAATGTGTTATTCTACATCAAAACATTTGTGCATCTAAGATATATCATGATACAATGAGCAAGGTCTTAACCTTGCAGGGCTCTGTGTGTATGTGTGTGTGTGTGTGTGTGTGTGTGTGTGTGTGTGTGTGTGTGTGTGTGTGTGTGTGTGTGTGTGTGTCTGTTTATCTATCTACCTATTTCTACACAGACACACACACACACACACACACACACACACACACACACACACACACACACACACACACACACACACACACACACACACACACACACACACACATTACATAAAATAAATGGTGCCACAAACAAGTATTTATTTGGGATCCATTTAAAATACAAGTTACAAGTCATCAAAAACAGTGTTCACACATAAAAACAGTTACACAAAGTTAAGTTCCTTAATGTACATATGTAAAACTTATGGCATGTAAACATATAGCATGTAAAATATCTACATAGTGGCAGATCGCCATGCACATAATGTCTACATAATGAGATATATGTATAAGACCATGTTAATAGTCTACAAAGTTAAAATGATACATTTTCAATTTAAATTTTAGCAACTTTCTGAAATGAATCCTATAAAACTTCCACCAATATTAGAAGCCTTCAGAAACCACAGTAGCGCAGATATAGACAAACTCAGAAACTTTCTCATAGTCCACAGCTGGAACCATATACATTCTGTACATGACCCTAGTACAGCAGCTGTAAGTCTAACCAACTTTCTTTTCCAGCTGCAAGACAAATTCTTCCCATTCATCCACAGACTTTATAAACCCACCAAAACTAAATGGCTATCGAGTGAACTCAAACATCCTTTAACTCTAAGTGATGAAGCATGGTAAAAATGGAATAGAACCCCGCAGCTGGTAACTGTACCTCCTTTGTAGTCTTGCTTAACCTAGTCAAGAAGTCCAGCAGAAACACAAAAGAAATCTCCAAAGAAACAAATCATCCTCTTACATTCCCCCAAACATATTTTAGAAAGAGGTTAACCTACTTACAGGAAGAAAACATCCACATGATAACCTGTCTACAAACACCATTCAATGTTGTATAAAAACTTTCTCCTTCCAGAAGATTTGCTTAAGGAATTTATCAAATCTCCCATGAGTAAATTCCACACCTATCATGGATCATGCATTGCTCACCCCGACATCGGTCACCCCCTCTTCTACTTCAAATGCATACATCCCAAAGAAGTCTGTATTCTACATTAAAATATTTCCACTAACACCTTTCCTGGGTCTGAAAACAGAAACCACTGGTTCATATATCACTGCAGAAAGCATCTATGTCTTCCTCTGACCCACATGTATAATGTGCGCCTCACACAAAATATCATGCTGCAGACAAGGAATACTGTTCTAATTAAACCCCTTCCAAAGCAAACCAACCCAAAAGATACCTCTCACTTCCATCCAATATCCATCTTCCTGGTTCTCTGCAAGCATCTTGAAAAAAAGTCTGCACCCAACTCTCTCTAAATATCCAGCAATGCCACTTGCTCTCCTCCACACAACATGGATTCTTGCCTGAAGTACTATGACAGTGCTTTGGTTCGCAACTGGTGACATCCTGTTAAACACTGATAGTGGCGTCCTTACAGGTGCCTTATTTATAGACATGACAAAAATATTTGGCCTCATTGACCACTATCTTCTCCTAAATAAACTCATTTTGAAATTGGTATCAGTTCAGATGTCAATCCCTGGTTTAAAAAAACTTCCTCACTAACAGACACTTGTTAACGCAGGATGCTCCAATCAGAAACTGCACCTATTATCAAAGGTGTACTGCAAGGATCCATTCTTGACAACCTCTCCTCTTCTTCATATTTGCTTTTGTGAGTAAGCAGAAAATGATCATTTTGTGAAATCACTCCCCTTCAGCCATTTAAATTTATTGGCCATCTTACTGTATTCCATAGAGCCAGAATACAAAGTGCCCACCCCTTCTGATCTATCTTGCACTTTTAAAATTAGTGGCTCTCCACTTAGATAGCCAAAGGTTAAGTCACACCCTTTCATATTTAACTGCTTAGTGCACACTGTAGCTCTTAGGATATTAACCCATTTTTTCCATCTTACCTTTAAAATCTGCAGCATCTAGTCCAAGACCACAAATTATTGAAGATCCCACATTTTGCATCTCAGTAGTCATGTTGGGATTAATGCTTCTGTTTTGCTTCTGGCGAGAAAAAGTGCATAGGGAGATTATTTCCTGGAGCCTGCTGATCACCAGATAGCCAAATAACTGTTTCATAGGTGCCAGCTTGTAATTTGTGCTTATATTTTGCCCCCAAGGAGAGAAAGAGCAGAATGCATTGATTCCTGACTGTTTCTGATTGGGCAGTGAGTGTTTGTGTTGGACCTTCCTGATTGGTCTGGTTGCTATTCAATACATCTACCAGGAAAAGGCTACAACAAACCTACAGACCTTTGTATTATCTGGGACAAGACTGTTGATCACCAAAGAGCCTGTGGCCTGCTTCTCATTTTAGGATTGGTGCTACTGTTTTGCTTCTAGTAAGAGAAGTAAAGGAGCACTTTATCCCAGCAGTGTGAAGCTGTAGCTGTGGTCAGACAAGCTCTAGTAGTAGCCAGGCAGTAGCCAATCAGGCAAATCCCTCTTTTCATCATTCGTAATAAAGCTAATTCTTTCTTTTCAGTAAGAGCTGCTTGATTAGCTACTATCTGACAACTTCAGAATATCTTCCTAAATACTTCACCCATAAATTATCATGATCTACTTATTAGTTTCCCCTCAAGTGTTTGGCAGTGCCCTGTACAGAGACAGACACCTTAGGTTGACATTTTTCTGTTAAAGCACCCTTGAAATTTCACTGGTATCTAGTTGTACACAGGGCAACTAGTTTGCAGTGACAAGCACTGCCCTCAGAGTTGAAAACCAGATACTCCTTGCATTACTTTATATTCTCACTGCAATCATCTAATCATTAAAAAGGGTATGTTCCATGGATATGAGCATTTCCACTATCTCCGTTACCAGCTTGGTGGATAGAGGCATCCTGAGGCAATGTTGAAATTGCCTCATGTTTACTGACAGACAGCTAATTCTCAAACAAATTGGTATGGTATGTGAGAGATCTATTTACATGTCACTAGAGGCAAAGCTGTCACATAATAGCATTACTATTGTCAATCAGGTTGTCAGTAGTACACAGGCTGCACCCATCACACACAGTTCAAAGCAGACACAAAGACCCAAATATGCTATCTATCTATCTGTCTATCTATCTATCTATCTATCTATCTATCTATCTATCTATCTATCTAACTATCCATCTATCTGCTATCTACCCAGTCACAAACACACACACACACACACAGACACACACACACACACACACACACACACACACACACACACACACACACACACACACACACACACACACACACACACAGACATTATGTAAAGGAAATGGAGTCTCTCTGTGGCCAGGAACACTGCATCAATGGGTCCAGCCACATAAATGTAACCTTCCTAAAATCCAAAGACCTCTTAGATGAAGTATGCATAATACCTACCATCAACAGCCCTGAATGCACTCTTTCAAACAACACCCACATCAACACATACAGCCTCATCTCATGGAGCCTGTACTTCTAAGCTCATAAGACAAGCCACCACACAATCCACCATTCTGGTCATAGTTGACTCCATTGTGAGACACACTGATATCCCTCTCACCAGGCTGACATGCACTCGTGTCCTTGGACCACACATACCAGTATGACTTAGTCATGGTCGATGTTGGTGTAAATGACCTGAGATGTACCTCCCTAGACTATATGAAGAGAGACATCGTGGAGCTCTCAGAATATATGTCTCAGGCTGGTAAGAGCCTAGCATTGAGCAGCATTTTACCTTCTCCAAGGATGATTCCACAATATGAACAATATGTGACTGACTTTAATAATTAGCTTATATTCTGGTGTCATTTTAATGGGGTGAAATATCTGTCAGCATGTAAGGAAATGGTCAACAGACCATGCTGATTTATCAGGGATGGTAGGCACATTGTCTTCCCCCCATAGTGACTTTTTTAGGCAAATACAAACTGAAAGTACTTCTGACATAGCAAATCAAAATCAAGAAAATGTAAAGTTGTTACTACTCAATGCTAGGAGTAATAAAGAAAAGACTCCACTGCCTCCAAGCTCTCCTCTCCCTAGAAAATTCTAACATCTCTACAGTAAATGAGAGATTTAAAGATGCAGAGACACACCAGCAGTGCAAGGCTATAATGTTTTCCACACATTTAAACTAGCTACTACACAGACAGGGACTAATTGTAGAGGTGTCTCAGTTTACATCAATAATAAATATACCTCAAGGCTGGTCAAGCAAGACAATGCACTTGAACTTCTCCATGTTTAAATCACCACAGGCAAAATGCCATACCACTTCCTTGCAAACTATAGACCCCCCTCTATGACACAGGAACCAATAATATGTATTTAAATGTATTGGAAACACTCACCATCCAACCCAGTATTGTATTCATGAGTGACTTTAATTATCTGGGAATCATATACGACACCAAAGTTCCAGTCACATAGATTCCTGGATTTTGTAAACACAAACTCCCTGTACCAGATTGTCAATACACTGACCACAGGTGCAAACATACTAGATCTGGTCCCCATATTATGGAAGAGTGCTGCACACCCTGCAGAGTAATGTCTTCTCTGGTAAGGTTAGATCACAGAATGTTTTCCTTTGAAGTTAAAATAAAACCTGGAACCCCTGCTAATCCCAGAATGTTCAGGAACTACTCTAAGGCTAACTTCATACTATTAAGTGATAGCCTGGCAAAATTTCAAGCCCTCATAAACCCTGAAAACACTTCTGCATATGTGAAACTGTTCACAGAAACTGTATAGAAGCAGGTTAATTCCAGCATACAAGTAGCTGTACAGGCAAGGAAGAAGTACAGAACTAACTCAAAAAACAAGCCACCCTGGTAGAATCACAACATCAACACACTGTAAAACAGAAGGAAGAAAATTGTGGCAAAAATTAGGAGGTGTAGAACCCAGTAGGATAAAAATACTCTCACCAAACTAAACAAACTGTTTTTGTTTATTGTTAATTGAACCATCAATACTGAGCCAGAAGTTAAAGAAAGCCTACTGGCTGACAAATTCAGCTCCAGATTTACTCTTCTCTCCCCCTCCACCCCCCTCAGAAAATACCATCAAATATAACTCCCCCTACTATCACTAGGGAACAGGTTTTTAATGATCTCTCTAAGACCGAGAAGACTGCATCAGTGGGCCCAGATGATATGCCAGAATGCCTTCCAAATTGCATGAAACGTGACCTATTATGCCCTGTGTAATTGCTATTTAACTGTAGCCTCCAAACAGGCTTCATGCCTCATGAAAGAAGAACAGTAACAGGCATCCCTCTACACAAAAGTGGATATCTACAGACCGTTGAAACTATAGACTCATAAGTCTCACTAGTCTCTTTTGCAAAGCCATGGAAAGAATTATTATGAAAATGATCAATAATGACATAAGAAAACTCTAGACTCTGGAACCAATCTAATTTGGTTTTGTCAAAGGTGGGTGATGCTTACTCAAATTGGTGGACTTCATTGAGAAGGTCATCAATGCAAATGATGATGGCAAAATGGTTCACACTGCCTACCTTGACCTGGCCAAGGCATGTGACACAATACCCTTAACAGGCATTGTTGACAAACTCAAGAGGTTAGGTATAATCCCTTATGTCACCCAGAGGATAGCCAGCTGGCTCACATACAGGACCCAAGAAGTTAGAAATGGGGAGTCCACCTGTACAAAGAAGCAGTCACAAGTGGAGTCCCTCACGGAATGGTTCTAGGACCACTTTTTTTGGCATCTGCTTCTCAGAAGTCAAGGCCAATGTCAATGGCCTCTGGCTGACTAAATTTGCAGATGATTGCAAATTAGTAGCAGTCATAGACTCTCCTGCTGACACAAATGTTCAACAGGAAGGGCTGATGGAGACAAATCACTGGTGTCAGAGCCATGGACTAAAACTAAATGCCAAGAAATGCATATCAGTATCCTTCGGGAAGTCTTCCACCCTGGTAACTATTATATTGACAACACACACCTAAGAGCTGACCTAATAGTCAGGGACTTGGGGAGACACATAGACAGTAATCAAGCCTAACAGCAGTAAGGAAAACTTAGCATGTTGTGTAACCTATAAACAAAGGTATGGTATCTAGATTCAAGGAGGTCATTGTTCAACTGCACTTGGCATTCATCAGACCTATCATTGAATACAGTAACCCCTTTGGTATGTTCCTAACCAGGCACATCCAAAAACTGGAATGCCCACAGACGGTCCTCACTAAAAGAATACTGGAAGTAAGTAACACGTCCTATGTAGACCAGCCCTATCCCTGTATTCTGTCTCCTACAGGCTGTTGATAGCAGATCCATGACTGGCATACAAGACATTGTCAGACCTCACCATCATAGACCTGCTGCATATCTGCAAACAAACAGCACCAGAATTACCATTTCTAGAAACTTCTAAAGACTTAAACCTTGCCTGTGATATAAATAGGACCTGCTTTATGTATCCCAGAAACTACCCCTTCTCTGGAACAGGCTCCCCATTCACGTGAAAAAGAGTTTCAACCCAACCCAAATCAAGTGTAACTTGGACAATTGGATGAGGAACAGGAAAATCATCCCTGTTTTGGCATCCATGTCTCTAATGAACACAGGCAGTCTATAAATGGTTCATCTTCCCGTCCCCTGCTTGGAAATGTTTCATCTCCCAAACCTATGCTTACACTTATCAAGGGTACCAGAACTTGTCAGAGATTTGAGATGCATGGCTAGACTTAAAAAGGCCCTTACAGACATTAGTCTAGTACACACCAATGAACCTATACTCATTAACAATCTTTCTTGTGACCTCCCCCATCTCCCACTTATTCTCTATGCTGATGACATGGTCATTTACTGATCCGGTCACTCTCACACCAACATTCATTGACTACTGCAGTCAGATTTACATGAGCTCCATCAGTGACTCATAAACCATAAACTACTTCTCAACCCCACCAAGATCAAAACTATTCTATTTGGAACTTAAGAGAAAATTCAGCAAGTGTCTGATTCTTAAACTATCTTGGACCTACACAACCATTCCACAGAGACACCTTCCACTTTCAAATACCTAGGACTATGGCTTGATTAGTCACTAAACTTCCATTTCCATATAGAAAAAAGTGACAGCCAAAATAAACTCCATCCTTTTCTGAGTCAAAATTATCTCCCCTTTTTTATCTCAACCAACCAGAGCAGCTGCTGGCAAAAGAGGTCTCACTTCTCAACTTGAATATGGGCTCCCAATTTTGTTTTTGTCTCCAAGAAAAACATTTCCACACTCCAAACTATCTCTAACGGCATCTGCTGATTCATCACAAACTCACCTCTGTGTGAGCATCATGGTATCATGCTAGAAAAAAACAAATGGCTACCCATAAAGCAAAGATCTAATCTACTTATAGGATCCCAGCTCTACAAACTATTCCAGCTCCACACATTTACTCTTCTTGCAGCTAGAGCTCATGAAAAAAATCTCATTCACCATGAGACACTAATCACAAGCCACACCAACTCTCATTACCTCTTGAACCAAACTCCACAGCACCGCACATTTTCTCCTCTACTCTTTGACAAGCTCTCCTCATCAATATAAAGGAAATAAGCATATTTCAAATTCAGAATGCAACTCAAAAAGCATTTCTTTGTCAAGCCAAATGCTCCTGCTTCAACACAAAACATATCACGTAAGCTATCTCCTTTATGAGTTTTAACTCCTCTCTCAAAACTTACTGAAGATTGACCTATTTTAGAAATCACTGTGTATATTGTACATTATACTCAGCTTGATTATACTGTGCACTGTGCGCATTCACTATAATGTGTTAAATACTTTTTTTCTGTGTAATTAGTCTGAACTAATCTGTTATTGCTTGCATTTCTGTATTTTTTGCTTGTGAAAAGTTTTGTATTTTACCTGGGCTGAGCCTGAAATATGTCAATATTGATCAGTCCACTACCCCAGTAAACAAATATAAATGAATATAAACAAATTTTAAATTACACCTTATAACTGTAGCATTCAGACAATCACATTCTGGTTTACCAGAGTACAGCAATAATCATAGACATGGATTTAAAGTTCTCATATAAAATAAATAGTTGATCACTATATTTGGCTACTGAATTGTATGAGCTTCCAGTTTTCAGCACATGTACTTGTTTTTGTAAAGGCCAGTTTTTCCTCTGACAGTTGAGATTCCTCCCTATAGTAGAGATGAACTTTGTGCTATAGAGAGCTAAGTCAGAAATCCCCATATAAGTATTTCCTACTCAGGGGTTTTAGAATCCTTGTGAGTATATTATAGCATGCACACGTAAAATGTAATTATTTTATGTCAGTAAATAATCTTGGTTTGCAGTCTTATAAATTAAGAAATGTTGGTACGCAGTCCATTTTCTGATCATGCTGGGTAAACTAAATGGTGAAATACATGAACATGATCGAACATGCATGACCCTGCATGTGCTTCACATGTTAGTGTGTATTGATACAGGAAGGCGTGTTCAATAAAGTGGTGCAATTTGCTCATTTTGGAAGGTATTGAAATTCTAATCACGATTTTCAATCACTGAAAAGGATCAGATGTTGTTTTTCAGTCTCAACAGGACTCTAGTATGTTAAACATTACCCAGTAAGCTGTTCATTTATTCTTTTGCAGAAATCGGTTAGCTTTCTGTGAAGAAAGTGTAAACTGTCATAGAGCATTATGTTTTTTTCGGTATTTTTTATTTATATTAGTGGAAATTCATCCACTAGAGAGATAAGAAAAGGGTATGCATTCCATCATTGTTTTTCCAAACACCCACTTTATAATTCCTTTAATCAGTTTTATTTTAAATATACTAGTTTAAGTAGTCTTGCGATTATAATATAAAATCAAGTGTTAACTGAGTGTTTACTTCATTTCTGTTCTGTAGTTTTGCCTTATGTGTACTCTTATCTTCATAAGCTGGTGTCAAAAAGTACAATTTATATTTATTTTTACCAGCATATGCATTTTAATACTCAGGTAGCACATATGAAAAAGCAAATATAGGCACAAGCATTTAGCACATCTTAAGACAATTTAGTACCTCCGTATCAGCTGATGTTGATGGATGCATCAAGGTGGTAAAACACTCAATTACAAGCAGGAAACTCAAGCAATATATATATAACAAAGTGTAATCTACTCCACATTGTTATTATATTAATGTAAAGTTAGCTATTGTGAGTAGGAGTAAAGCATCTGTTGAAAATCAGGGTGTTATGAGTCCATTTCCATAAAGCAATGGCATAATACAGAATATCATTGTACATGGACCTATCCATGGCCTGTCTTTTGCTAAACAGGTGGAATCCAAGATTTTTCATGGGTCACTTTGTATTACTTTCCCCTGTCACATCTCAGTTATTAGGAATACATAATTCAGTACATGATCATCTTTTCAGCACAAACTTACTGTACAACAGTCCTGTCAACTCTGTGCTTCATTCTTTTCCTGGAAATAGTCTTTGGGATTTTTGCTCATATCCAGTTAAGACATTTTGTACAACCTTCAGCTACATATTCAAGGATGCCTAGTATTATTCTGTCTCATAACCACAACATATTTATAGATAATGCATGTAAAACTCCATTTAAAGAGACAAAACCTCATTACATTGCCATAGAAAATGATAGCATGTCCTTTAAGTGGCTTACATCCCCTTTTATTTCTTTGTATATTAAAAGAACGGCACATGTTCAAGTAAGGAGGCAAATGTAACTTATATATCTATAAATGTATAAATCTTTCCTTTCTTTGTTATAGTGATTAAGATACTATCTGAATATATATGTTGTTCTGTCATGCTTAAGATAATCTTGTAATTCAGTGTTTAGCTGCTATTGTACAAAGGCAAATATCTAATGTCATTTTAAATGTTAAGATGTCAAATGTTATTTCTTTCAACAAGCTAAGATGCAGCTGTCAATTATAAAAATATAAGTTAATCTTGCTAGCAGAATCTTGTCATTTGCACATGTGGCAATTTTTTCAATGTGTTTAGTATATTAAAACACCTAGCATATTGTAGCATAAAACAGAATAGACATCAGATGAAAAGTCTAACTTATTCCATCAAATGACATACAAGTGCTAATTCTATATGGCTACCTTTTCTTTTCTCCTTTGCTTCACTACAGCAAACACTTAACATTCATGCATATGGTAAATCATAAAAACAAAAACAGAACTTTAAACTACTGAAATAGTCTGTAAAACTTTATAATGCTAAACCAAAGTCAGAGTCAAAATATATTTTCATAAACACGTGCACTTGAGTTACAAAAACAAATGTCAAAATTGCATTTTTGCAAGGTTTACTACTAAAACAGGAACACATAGGAGAGTAAGCAAGACATAGCTGATATTACAATGCAGAAAAGTTGATGTATCCTAAAGCACAACACAGAATCAAATTACCTTGCACATATTAAAGGAGATGATATCAGCATAACAGTTGTCAAAACTTACACATTCACCAGTGTCTTTAATATGTGTGTGAATCTGGCTGCATATTTTTGTGCTTTGTTGTTACAGTAGTTAGATTGTGAATGAATTGAGATGTGCATAAATGCTGTTAAGAGATGTCTATGTGATCTACATAACCATTGACGTTCATACAGCAGATGTCTTGCTCAGCTAGATAAACAGAAAACATCCAACACAGTCACCTGAACAGATGCACACAAGATTATTGAAAGTTTGGAAGAGGATATTGCTAAAATCACTCCTGGTAAAAATGGGTATATGTATGCCACTGCATTTTCACAAAAAGGTAAACACTTGCTGAATGTATGGATGTCTATATTACGTAGAGAGAAATAAAACAGAGGAAAAGAATTACTGGTGTTGTAATAGGAAGGGTGGTAAGAAATGTAAATGCAGGTATGTGACAGTGTCTAAAGCTGATGGGGAGAGTTAATAAAATTTAATGTATGCCATCATGGGCATGACCCCATTGAATCTGCTGCATGTAAAACAAGGAATTCTATTGAGAAAAGGGTAGAAAGCAGTATGGGTGACCGTGTAAAATCATGGCTGAAGTTTGAGTGACATCTATGATTTTTGTAAATCAGTTGCCAAACACAAATGCTTTAAAGCAAATCATGCATATAGTCAGGCAAAAAATTAAGCAGCAATTTTACAATTAATTAAAAGTTTTACAGCAACATGAATCCTCCTTGCTGCCCATTAGGTGTGGTACATTCATTGTAAAGCACAGTGGTCAGCATATTATGAAACCAAATCTTGTAGTACTAACTACAATTACAAACACTGAAATGCTATGTGCATCTGAATTTATCCTTGTTGATGGCACATTTTCTATTAATAAATGAATACAAACAAATATATACTATACATTGTAATTTTGGTGAGAATATAAATAGAGACAGAATATTACATAGCAAATCCCAGTTATATTATGATATTTTTTAGACATTGTGAAGGAGGTTTGTGCAGATTTACATTTAGACTTTTAGCCTGTCATGTAGTTGAGTAATTTGAAAAAGGAGCAGTAAACAGCATTTCAAAGAATATATCTGAAACCATAGCAAAATGTTGACAGTTTCATTTATGGCAGTATGTTTGGTGTTGCATACAAAAGTTGAGACTTGCTGTTGAATTTGGCAACAACAATGATTTCGCCATGCTATGTAAGGAGATACCTAACTTTACTACATGTTTATAGAAATTTGGTAAGCCTCTCTTTTAAGGAAAATTATATATTTATTTATTTATTTTATTTTATTTTATTTTACATTTGTTGACCGGGCTAGTCCAACTGGATATATATCCGTTTACAGTAGAGGCCCGGGGAGAAAAGCTCCAGTACATGCAGAAAAATAACACTGGTATATCACTAAAAGTTATTTTAAAACAATATAAAAGTTTAAAAAGTTTAAAAAAGAGAATTACAAAAAAATCTAAAAACATATAAGATAAGTTCAACAAGTTGAAAAATAGGCATACTTTTAAGAAGTAACTCTCAACAATAGAAAGTGTAAGTTTGGAGCTCAGAAAGGGGGAAGGGTAGCAAAAATTAATATGGGGAGACATACTTTCAGTCGGGATTAGTACAAGGACATAGCCATTGAGTTTTAAGATGTTCCTTGATATGTTTTTTGAACAGTGAGGTAGAGTCTTGATTAGTTATATCTTGAGGGAGTAGATTCCAATGTTTACCTATGGAATTTGAAATTAATGCATCTCCAGCTTTATTGTAATATTTAGTTGAGGATACTAGGAGTTTATTAGCAGAGTGTGGCTAGATTTTTATAAGGAGAAATCAGTCTTGCCAGGCTAGGAGTATTGTCCGGGAAGTGAAGGGTCTTGTGAATGACAAGTAATTGTTGGTAGAGTAGGTGGTTGTTAAGCTCTAGCCAGTTTAGTTGTTTGAGGTTGTGACAGTGGTGAGTTCTGAGGG
Organism: Protopterus annectens; assembly: GCF_019279795.1. Taxonomy (NCBI): domain Eukaryota; kingdom Metazoa; phylum Chordata; order Ceratodontiformes; family Protopteridae; genus Protopterus; species Protopterus annectens. The sequence goes on from NC_056745.1 coordinate 893,281,995, forward strand.
GAGTAGCAGTAATGAATCTGGCTATACTATTATAACAGGTAGAGAGTTTGGTAATGTTATTTTTAGATAAGGTAGTATATATAGCTGAGGCATAGAAAAGGGTGGAAATCAGGTGGGTCTGTGCAATGTTTTTTCTGACTGCTGGGGTAAGGAAGGGTTTAATTCTGTAAAGTGTCCCAATTTTTTTATTAACAGCTTTAATAGTAGTGTTAATATGGTCATCAAAGTTGAGATGGTTGTCAATGGTTACACCTAATAGTCATGTGGTTTTATCAGGGTTAATAGATGTAGCATTATATGAGGAGATAGTGAAGAAAGGTATAGGAGATTTATTAGTAGGAGTAAAGAGAAGAAGCTTAGTTTTTTTGGGGTTAAGGAGGAGGCAGTGTTGCATAAACCATTTTTCAACGTTTTGGAAAGTTTTTTGGGTGATAGACTGTAGGCAGGAAACATTTTAGCAGTGCAGATCAAAGTCAGTCATCTGCATATTGGATGCAGGTAGCTTGTGGCACATTCAAATAGAGGTCATTGATAAATAATGAGAAAAGAAGGGTCCTGATTGATCCTTATGGAACACCAATATTTACTGGAAGTAAGCATGATAGATTGTTCCCCCAAAGCACTGATTGTTGCCTATTTACTAGATAACTTCTAAACCATTGTAAAGAATGTGAGTTGAAAGAGAAAAGGTTGAGTTTTTCAAGAAGTATATTATGGTTAACCATATCAAAAGCTTTTGATAGATCTATGAATAGTGCTGAGGAGAAACAATTATTATTGCGATTATTATTTATGGAGTCAGAGAAGGAAAGGAGAGCAGTGGTAGTGCTGTGGAAAGGTCTAAATCCATGTTGACAGTCTAGAAGTTTGTTTTGAAGAAGGTAGTTAAGAAATTGTTTGTGTACGCATCTTTCCATTATCTTAGCTAATGGGGACAGTAAGGCAATAGGGCGAAAGTTAGAGAGCTCAGTAGAAGAGCCCCCTTTATGTAGAGGAATTATATGAGATATATATTGGGATGGCCTAGAAGATATGGAACAGGAAAGAGCATTACAGAACATACCCCACTTTTATTTAATATCAGGTTTTGGAATCACTGGAGTATGGCATGTTTGTGGTACCCACAAAGTCAAAATATGGTTGAGGAATTGCATAAGTGATTCAGAAGTTTCATTGGTAAGAAGAACCTCTATATGTCTGATATTTTAAGGGCAATGCAACCAAAGGAGAATGATGTGGAGAACATTAGAAATAAGTCATTGTGTGTCATTTCACCATCACCTAAACGGAAGTGTGTAACAGATAAGGAAGAAATATTCAAACATTTGCAAGCTAAAACATATTGCTATACCTCGTGCATTAGTACAATGTATTGTATAATACTCTGCATTTAATTGTTCCTTGCCTGTTGTGTCACTAGTAGCAATACTCTGCATTACTTACTCCAGGTGTAAGCTTTTTCATATGGACATCACTGGTACATTTGCTTTTCACTGTATTGTTCATTCAGTAAAAATGCTAAATGTCAAATCTCAATATTCCTTCATTTTCGGGACTTTGTGGTTTCCTTATTTTAAGTTGTGGGATATGCAGCCATTAAAACAATGCACTGAAATATCATTCTGTGGCTTTCTCATAGCAAACTTTCACACAGGCCTGTACCAAAATGCAATTTGACTATTTCCTTTCTTTCTGAATCTATGTTGCACCTTCTTCTCGGGTGCACACATTCATTACTAGTTAAGCCCATGCCTGTACTTCACAGCCAATAAGCATTATTGAACTATGATCCTGGAATATAAAAGTCATAGCAGAGGGCCAGAAAAATGATGGTACACTCAAAGTTTTAATCAAAAAGTTCTTGAATTACTAGATCTACTAGACCATAACAGTGCCTGTACTCTTAACCAAGACCAATCGCAGGAAGACAATAATAATAAAATCTGGACAAAATTACAACTAATCGATACCTAAATCAGAGCCATTGGGAGATATCAATATCAGTTCTTTTAATAATAACTTATGTTTACTCCCTTTTTCTAATGTATCCCTCATTCTCTCACAGTTCCTCACATTTTGTTCTCATTTCCCCTTACAGATGATGTGAAAGTAAAAACAAACTATTGCAATACCAATTAATCTAAACAGTTGTAGTTCTTTGCAGCCCTTTGTAACATAAAAATTACTTCCATTAAGAAATTACTCACCTATATATATATATATATATATATATATATATATATATATATATATATATATATAGACATATATAATTTAGTTGCAGTCTAACTGTGTAATGTATTATAGATTTATTTATTATTTATTTATTTATATCTGTTTACTGCTAAATTCTGACTGGACGCGGGTTCTTTTTCAGCGGATGCCCGGGGAGAAAAGCTCCACATCATGTACATGATAAATAGAGATACAAAGTTGCATTAATGGTAAACAACATTACAGGTTGTTGGCTTTGATACAATAACAAGATACTGATTTTATGAAAACTAATTTGAAAATATAACATCAGTTAGTAGTGCACATCCATTACTATCCTTTGCAAGTGAAATGTTTCTATAAAGTTGTCCATAAAACTCCTCTAATGCTGAAATGCTTTTAGAAGTAAGTTGATTTATTTTTTGTGATCATTATCACATAAGCTTACTAAATACTTGTCTGCAGTTTCTTGACACTTTAACTTTAAACTACAATGTCATGGTGTAAATTTTATGAAGTACAAGGTGTCCAATTCCATGTCTCAGATTAACAGATTAACGGTTGTTAACTTTGGAGTCAAACATAGAATCTTCTGATTAAAATGTCATACTTAATCCTTTACCTTTCCATTATCATAAAACTATAAAATATGTTGTATACTTTTATGTTGTAGCATTACAACAGTATCCCCCGGATTTACAAAGCCCTTTATAGCATGCAGGATTAGTCTAAGAGCTATTTTTGTCAATAAGGCTGAAGTGCGATCCAGGAACAAGCTCCCGGGAAGTGCACGTGAGCTCTTAGGTTAATCCTGCACGGACCGAGCTCCTGTATGCAAATTACCCTCATTTGCAGGTGAAAATCATGCAAATGAGGGTAATATGTGATCCAGGAAGCTGGCAGCTGTCCATGCAGGACGAGTGCAGTGTGCAGAAATGTACTCGGTTAGTAACCGTGTACAGTTCTGCAATCTACAAAACGGAGCTATGACAGCTCCAAATAAAGGCTGCATATCATTGAGGAAACATGCCAATGTCCAAGTAGAAGGTCATTGGCATTGCAAACTGTTAAAAAAAAAGAAACAACTTTTAATTTTCTTTTTGCCAATCTCGTCTGGTTAAGCATAGGGCAGCGACATGCAAACGGGATCAGGGGAAAATAATAAAATAAACCTAAAATAAGCATTCTAACTGAAATCAGTATTCTGCCATGCAAGTCAATGGCGGTCAGAAGACATCCTGGCCAGTAAGTAATGGTTGCTAAGGGGAGAGGCTCAGTGTGGGACATGTAACTATGCATTAGCAGGCAATCCTATGCAAATGAGGGAAGGGTTAGTGAATCCCAGATTTTCCCAGGGTGTGAGGCAGGTCCCAAGAGTGTAAGAGTATAAATAACTGAGTGCAAGACTAGGATATAGGTGACATCATGGAGGTGTGTGTCAGGCATACTGTAAGTGGGTTGGAGACCTGTGGCTCGTGATTGCTCCTAGCTTAGCACAGCTAAGCTAGGGGTGTGTCTAAACCTGCCTAGCACTCTCTACAAAGTGTAAGTGGGTGTGCGTGCCATGCACTGGGTTGTACAGGAAGAAAAAGGAAGTTAAACCAGGAAAAAAGCAGCTCTGTGTACATTTGAGCACTCCATTTGTGCGGTGCACCCCTGGGTTTAAACTGGGAGGCAATGGGAAGGGAAAACAGCAGTAGGAAGGTAATCGAGGAGAACTAGCTTAGCTGACAGGTGAAATGTATCAGAATCAGCCAGTTATACAGGCAGCAGACCAGCCCAGCCCAGCACACCACTATAAACTATGCAAACACCTTTCCCCCTCATTTATCCCAAAAACTCTGCACCACCGGTGTATACAGATGGGAAAATTTTACAAAACGAAAGCAAGAGAAAAAATGTTAGTGGCTGCTTTTGCTATCATAAACCAGCATATGCAAGAGGTTGAGGGTGGTGAGGATGTGAATGCTGTTGAGCAACCCACAATAAGGAGACAGAGAAGAGTGTACAGACCCAGGGTAACCTACCAAGGGCTACATAAGCTGGAGATAGTGGAGCGCTATAGGGTGGACAGGGACCTCCTACAGCATACTGTTGAGCTGTGCTGGCCATGCCTGACACACAGAACGAACAGAGGGGAACCCATCTCAGTGGATACCAAGGAATGTGTAGGGCTAAGAATACTAGATACAGGTACCTTCCAAATGCCAACTGGGGATATGATGGGGATCTCACAGGCATCAGCATCCAGGTACTCCACCAATTCCTGGATGCCATGTCAGCACATGTCAGTGAGCATGTATATTTCTCCATTACCCATAAGGCGTTGGCCAGCAATATACATCTCTTCCACCAAATAGCAGAATACCCTGAGGTAGTGGGTGCAATAGACTGCACGCAGATATGCATTAAAGCACCACCAAGTGAGCGGGGTAGGGTCTACATCAACTGCAAGGGCTTCCCCTACATCAACTGCCAGGTCATGTGCGATGCCCAGGGCATAATAATGAATGTGTGTGCTGGCTGCCTTGGAAGCTACCACGATTCCCACATCTGGCATCTGATGCAGCTGTACCAGATATTTGCCAATGGGGACATCCCACATGGTCACCTAGTGGGGGAAGCTGGATGTGCACTGGAACCATGGCTGATGACACCCATCAGAAATGCACACACACCTGAACAAGAACTCCATAATGATGCACACGCACAAACACGAATGATAATCGAACATGTGTTTGGGATGCTCAAGTCACGGTTCTGGTGCTGGACACATCTGATGGAGCCTTGCAGTACTCACCAACTACATGTACCCAAATTGTCCTTGTATGTGCCATGCTACACAATATGATCCTGCGGAAACAACTGCAGCAGGAACAGCATGGGGCATGGCCACACAGCCCCCCACCAGTGCCAAGGCCTGCACAGGTGCAGAGTGACTCGGAGGAGGAACAACCTGAGCCTGCCACAGTAGGCAGGACGAGGTGTGCCCAGTATACCCTGGCCTTGGCAAAGAGGCAACGCATAGCACATGCACTGACACAGTAGGGACCCAGGGAATGACACCTCTCTCTGACTCACACATACAGTAAAAGTGATGCCAAACATGACACTACCTGTGCTCAACCATGTATAGGGAGTGTACTATGTGCATCCGACATAGGCAGCCCTGCAGCACCACCCTCAATACTGGGACACCCAAAAGGTAAGTGACTCACACATGCTAGTCAGGAGGGGCACATACCCAACAGCAGTCACAGCCAGCAGGATAGGTGTAGACAAATACAAACAAATGCTGTACTATGGCCTCTGAATGAGCCCCATGGGTAACCCCTACCCCAGCCCTTCACAGACAGACTACAGCAGGCCAGCCAGTTGGATGTAAGTTGAGAAGGCTAGGAAGTCAAGAACTAATATGTAGGTAGTGAAAGCTACGATCTGTAGTACACTGGTATGCCTCTAGCCAGCACGATAGGTAAGACTACAGACAGAAATGGTGTACCTGACATACCAGTACAGTCCTAGCAACTGTGTAAAAGTGTAAGGTGTGCCCCACCATCCTATGTATACTTATAGTAACAGTCAGGTGTGCCCCCCCACCCCTGTGTAGAAATGTAGAAACAGTCAGGTGCCCCCCCCGCTATGCAGAAATGTAGCAACAGTCAATGCCAAATGACTGATGTATACCCTGCAGACACAGCATGCTACCTGTTGGTGTACAGTACAAAGGTCAGCACCGCAGTACAAACCACCTGGACTTGATCCACACATGCAATATAGATGGCCATACTGGGCATGCTCACACACTTAGAGGAATGAAGGCAACGTCAGTCAACAACATACTAAAAACCCATACTGGGCATGCTCACACACTTAAACACAAGAAGGCCATGTCAGCAAACAACAGTGGACCAGACATATCTGTCAGTTGCAGTTCTCAGTGCAGACATGTCAGTATGCACCACTCCTGCCTTGCACACACAGTGGATAGGAATACAGACATATATGTAAGAACAACACACTATAATAAGCCAAAGGTAGATGGATATAGATGTGTAAAAGAGGGTGACTATGACAAGGAGTCATCTGGTCCTGTCCCACCCAGCACATAGCCAAAGGACCCCAAACACATGAGGTGCAGGTGTCACTCACTGCAGATACTAGCCACCAGTATCTGTCTGCATGATGGCATATTGCACGTGCTAGCTGTGCAACATGACTGTACAAGGAAGTTGTCTTCTAGTAGCTGTATAAATGTACCTGTGGCATATGACCCCGTGTGTGCCCACATGCAGCATGTCAACCCCTACATGAATGGGTTACGGCCCATGCACACACCTCCTTCCCCATAGCAGTATCATGACAAGCCTGCTGAGGTCATCCAATGTGAAATACACCTTTGGGGGAGCTGTAGCTCAGTAATCCCCATGGCGCATCCCATAACTGTGTACTGCTGTACTGATGTAGCAGTCCTAACCCCAGACTTGGCAACTGTGTGCATGTGTGTATGTGTGCATGTCTCGGTCTCTGCCTGTGTAGAGAAAAATGCTTTCTAGACTACTCACACTCATTACAGTTCATATACACAACATTGGCAAGGCTGCTGATGTCATGCACCTAGATATACACCTCTGGGGAAATCATATCCCAGTAATCTCTGTCCTGTAACTGCTGTAGTATGATAAAGTAGTTAGGTAGGTGTTCTAACCCCATACCTGGCAAATGTGTGTGTGTGTGTGTGTGTGTGTGTGTGTGTGTGTGTGTGTGTGTAGAGCGCAATGCTTTTTAGGCCACTCACACCCCGTACAATACACATACTCGACTTTGGCAAGGCTGCTGATGTCACTCACCTAGATATACATCTCTGGGGAAATCATAGCCCAGTAATTTCTGTAGTGTGTCCTATAACCATGTACTGCTGTAGTGTAATAAAATAGTTAGGTAGGTGTTCTAACCCCAGACCTAGCAAATGTGTGCTTGTGTATGTGTGTCTGACTGTGTAGAGAGCAATGCTTTTTAGGCCACTCACACCCCGTACAATACACATACTTGACTTTGTCAAGGCTGCTGATGTCACTCATCTAGAAATACACCTCTGGGGAAATTATAGCCCAGTAATCTCCATAGCACATCTTGTAACTGTGTACTGCTATAGTGTGATAAAATAGTTAGATAGGTGTTCTAACCCCAGACCTAGCATCTGTGTGAATGTGTGTTTGTGTCTGACTATGTAAAAAGCAATGCTTTTTAGGCCACTCACACCCCGTACAATACACATTCTTGACTTTGGCAAGGCTGCTGATGTCACTCACCTAGAAATACACCTCTGGGGAAATCATTGCCCAGTAATCTCCGTAGTTTGTCCTGTAACTGCACACTGCTGTAGTGTGATAAATTAGTTAGGTAGGTGTTCTAACCCCAGTCTTGACAATTGTGTTTGTGTGTGTGAATCGTTGTATCTCTGTCTGTTCATGACTGAGTGATAGACAATGCTTTTTAGGTCACACACACTCCTTAGAATTCATATACCCAAAGTTGGCAAGGATGCTAATGTCACTAACCTAGGAATACACCTCTGGGAAAGGCATAACCCAATAATGTCTGTAGGGCAGCCTGTAACTGTGTACTGCTGTATTGTGATTTAGAACTGTGGTAGGGTTCCATCACCACCCATGGCAGTTCTGTATGTTTTGCATGTGTTTCAATTTCTCTGTATGGAGCAATGCATCATAGGCTACTCACTTGCAGTACAATTCAAATGCCCTATGTTGCCAATCCTGCTGATGTCATTCATTGTGAAATAGTACTTTGGGGAGAAAGTTCCCTGTAATCCCTGTGCTGTGACCTATAACTGCTCCATGCTGTAGTGTAATATAGGCCTTGGCAGGGGTTCTATACCCACACATGACAGTTGTGGATGTTTTGGTTGTACCTCACTGTTTGTGTAGGGAGCAATGCATTTTAGGCTAGTCACTCGCAGTACAGGTGAAATGCCCTACTTTGGTAATCCTGCTGATGTCAGTCACTGAGAAATACACCTTTGGGGTAAAAAGTACTTCAGTGATGTCTGTGGCATGTACTATAACTGTGTAGTGTAATAACACAAGTTAGGTAGGGGTTTAACTCCCAGACATGACAGGCGTGTGTGCGAGTGTAACTCGTATCTTGTGCAAAGGTGAGTGTGTGACACCTGTGGCCAATGTGGAGGTGGTTTTGTTCATTACATTTATGGTGGCCCTACTATATTGCACAATGTCAACCATACAGGGATAACAGATGTAAACTAGCTGGGAGGCTGGGGTGCAAAGCCATACCCATACATGTGACATCAAGGCCAGCCAATCCAAATTAGCAACCCCACTATTACCCAGAGCACACACTCAACTCATGTGTCATACGCACACACATGCCTAGGCAACAGCCAATATGTGGTTAGTACACTGCATATTGGCCACTGATAGTAACTATGCAGTGATAGCAGTGGGCTACAGAGGGCATGTCACCCTGGCCATCTGTCCAAAATGCACGTACATGCAGACAGTGCACCTCCACCATGTTCCCCAATGGACACCTGCACCACCTTTGGTGCCTCCACATGTGACTCACAACGGACATACTATGCCTGACAACATGCCCTGTATGGACAGATGACACTGACATCAGGGAATGCTGTTGGCATGCTATCTATGCAGGTGAAGGGTAAATCTGCTGCCATTTACCAGTTCCTGCTACAGGTGGACAAGACTGGCACAACTGATAATAAGCTGTGTTTACATCATGGGCCAGACACCCCAGGTACAGTTCCACATGTCACTGTACATGCATGTGGGAGGTGTGCACATCCCAGACACCATCCATGTCATGGACTAAGGAACACATACATGGCATGTGGTGTACAGCATTGGCCACACACAATAGTCACCCAGCCAACTGGATGGGGGATGCAATATCCACCTGTGTGGGCAAATGCAGTAACTACAACCCTGAGCCACAATGCAGACCATTGTCATGTGGTCTGATGCCATGGTATACCCATTGCCTACCCTTGTACAGCCTGCTGGCACAGTTGACCACCACACACCTGTGTAGACATGCACCCATGCATGTCAGAACTGGCACCCTGTGTGTATGTGTATGTGTGTGTGTGTTGTATGGTGTGTATGTCCACATCCACACTCACTACAACCCCCCAGGGCATACTGAAGCATGCTGTCTGATGTCTGACATCTCCTCATACTCTTTGCCCATACGGCCTCCATATGACCCATGTGGTGCATGCGATACCTGCACATTGATGTGTTGTGGCAATCCCACTACTGATGAGTTGAACTCCTGGCCCTGCCAAGTGTGTCAATGTGTGTGCATCCCTGTGTGAGTATGCCTATGTTGATGCTGGAACATGTTCACGCAGACAGGCACATGTACGACACCTACTGTATATCTACCGTATGCCTGTTGCAGATACCCTGACATATATGTTCTGAGTTCTCCACATCAGGTAACCCATGTGGTGCATCCAAAAACTGCATCAAACTGTGATAACACTACATAGTTGTCGGGGTTTGATACCCTGTGCTGGTAGGTGTGTTACACAAACATGCTTCAGATTTACCCTCTCACACCTCCCTGATATGTATCTGCATCTGTCTGCCTTCCCAACTCCCTCTTTGTTGGATGTGGAGACCCACACCGGCCTTGCATAGGCAGCAGCAATTATATGTTATGTGATGCTCATGATCAGCTGATGGCCTCTGCATGAATTGCAGCCTTCTCCTAGCTGATTGCATGTGGAACAGCTGTATTAACAATCCCATAGCGAATTGCATGGAAACACACTCCAATACCTAGGAACATCATGGTGGTGTTGGGCCTTTGCAGTCAATGTGAGCAGGAACTAGATTTGATGTTTGGCAAACAGCATCCCAGATGGATTGGGGATTTACCTCTAACAACATACACTGTGGAAAGAGGGCAACCAACAGGAGGGGAATGTGCCTGACCTGACTACAGACTGTAAGTGCTGCTATACTGCATTTAGAGTAATGTTGGTTTAACAGTGTTTGTCTGGATATGCCTGTCATACATGTCACAATTCCTCCCATGTTAGTTCCATGTATATGAGGAATCCCCATCTGCAGGGTCATCTGCAGATTGGGCAGTGTTGTGCCTATGGTTACATGTGTTAACCACAATGCATCAATCCGTGGAATGCAGAAGGTAGTGTGAGGATTGCAGTTTGTAGATGGTGAAGGCCGTGACAGTTATTGACTTCATATCCCTCATAGGACATATGTTGTAACAAACTCTGTTACAATGGAAATTATATGGGGTTATTGCAGTAACATGTCTATACTGGCCCTGTGTATGTGCTGTCAGCCACACCTCTGTCAACCTTTGTACACATGGCATGCATGAAGTGGTGCATATGTGCTGTACACCATAAATACTGTCATCATATCTGAAAACAAGCCAGTGATATGTCAGATTGCTACACATGTCATGTACAGTAGTGGTTATATTTCATGACATAAGCTGGACATTCTATGGATGATTGTACAGTACTGAGGTCTGTGTAGTGATGGTGAATGTCGGCAGTGTGTGTATTGTTAATATGTACCTCAGCCTGTGTACAGACTGTGGTAGATGTCATTGTTCTACCTCCCCTTCTCTCAGATGTTACATGCTGCCCCACTGTACGGTACCGTTTTGCCTTACATGTTTGTAGGGCCATACACACACATGTCACATACCATAGACAGCCATCATGAAAAACTGTGTAGCAGCCCAGTATATGTAGGGTCATTCTGTGAGTGGCACATATGAGGATGGTGTTGAACAGATAGTCCATATACTGTAATCTTAT